>NW_026263238.1:0-303932 GCF_947179515.1 Apodemus sylvaticus
AATTTGTAAGGATACCACGTTATAAGGAAATACAGTGTTGCAGAATAAAGACAAATACGTATGTATTGGAAACCCATAAATCCCGCATCATGCGAAATTATCTTGTTCTTCCTAAACAACACGTTGTAACTCGAAAAGCGTTGGTGTTGCGTATATGTCTAAGCGTGTAGCCTCAAATGAGAACGCACAGGAGAGTTTTCTCTTGAAAGAATATGTAAGAATACCACGTTGTAGAATAAAGACATATACTTACTTATTGGAAAAACTTTAGGAGAAGAAATAACGCATCGTACAAAATTAGCTTGTATCTCCTAAACAACACGTTGTAACTTAAAAAGATTTGGTGTGGCCTGTACGTCTAAACGTGTAGCCACAAAAGAGAACCCATAGAGGAATTTTCCTTGGTCAAAATTTGTCAGAAAACCACTTATTAAGGAAATCCCGCATCGTGCGTAATTATCTTGTTTTTCCTAAACAACACGTTGTAACTCGAAAAGCTTTGGTGTTGCGTGTATGTCTAAGTGCGTAGCCTCAAAGGGGAATGCCCAGGAGAGTTTTCTCTCGAAAGAATATGTAAGAATACCACGTTATAAGGAAATACAGTGTTGCAGAGTATAGACAAATACATACTTATTGGAAACACTTTACGAGAAGAAATAAAGCATCATGCAAAATTAGCTTGTATCTCCTAAGCAACACGTTGTAACTGGAAAAGATTTGGTGTGGTGTGTACGTCTAAACGTGTAGCCTCAAAAGAGAATCCACAGGAGAGTTTTCTTTGGTCAAAATTTGTCAAAAACCACGTTTTACGGAAATCCCGCATCGTGCGAAAATATCTTGTTTTTCCTAAACAACACATTGTAACTCGAAAAGCTTTGGTGTTGCGTGTATTTCTAAGCGTGTAGCCTCAAAAGAGAACGCACAGGAGAGTTTTCTCCCGAAAGAATATGTAAGAATACCACGTTATAAGGAAATATAGTGTTGCAGAGTAAAGACAAATACATACTTATTGGAAACACTTAAACTTTACGAGAAGAAATAACACATAGTAAAAAATTAATTTGTATCTCCTAAACAACACGTTATAACTCGAAAGGATTTGGTGTGGCGTGTATGTCTAAACGTGTACCCTCAAAAGAGAACCCACAGGAGAATTTTCTTTCTTCAAAATTTGTCAGAAAACCACGTTTTAAGGAAATCCCGCATCATGCGAAATTATCTTGTTTTTCCTAAACAACACGTTGTAACTCGAAAAGCTTTGGTGTTGCGTGTATGTCTAGGCGTGTATGTCTAGGCGTGTAGCCTCCAAAGAGAACGCATAGGAGAGTTTACTGTCGAAAGAATATGTAAGAATACCACGTAATAAGGAAATACAGTGTTGCAGAGTAAAGGCAAATTCATACGTATTGGAAACACTTAAACTTTACGAGAAGAAATAAGGCATCATAAAAAAAATTAGCCTGTATCTCCTAAACAACACGTTGTAATTCAAAAAGATTTGGTGTGGTGTGTACGTCTAAACGTGTAGCCTTAATAGAGAACCCACAGGAGAATTTTCTTTCATCAAAATTTGTCAGAAAACCACGTTTTAAGGAAATCCCGCATCGTGGGAAATTATCTTGTTCTTCCTAAACAACACATTGTAACTCGAAAAACTTTGGTGTTGCGTGTATGTCTAAGCGTGTAGCCTCAAATGAGAACGCACAGGAGAGTTTTCTCTCGAAAGAATATGTAAGAATACCACGTTATAAGGAAATACAGTGTTGCAGAGTAAAGACATATTTTTACTTATTAGAAATACTTTCCGAGAAGAAATAACCTATCGTACAAAATTAGCTTGTATCTCCTAAACAACACGTTGTACCTTAAAAAGATTAGGTGTGGCCTGTACGTGTAAACGTGTAGCCTCAAAAGAGAACCCATAGGAGAATTTTCCTTGGTCAAAATTTGTCAGAAAACCACTTATTAAGGAAATCCCGCATCGCGCGAAATTATATTGTTTTTCCTAAACAACACGTTGTAACTCGAAAGGATTTGGTGTGGCGTGTACGTCTAAACGTGTAGCCTCAAAAGAGAACACACAGGACAATTTTCTTTCGTCAAAAATTTTCAGAAATCCACGTTTTAAGGAAATCCCGCATCGTGCGAAATTATGTTGTTTTTCCTAAACAACACATTGTAACTCGAAAAGCTTTGGTGTTGCGTGTATGTCTAAGCGTGTAGCCTCAAAAGAGAACACACAGGAGAGTTTTCTCGCGAAAGAATATGTAAGAATACCACGTTATAAGGGAATACAGTGTTGCAGAGTAAAGACAAATACGTATGTATTGGAAACCCATAAACTTTACGAGATGAAATAAAGCATCGTAAAAAATTAGCTAGTATCTCCTAAACAACACGTTGTAACCCGAAAAGATTTGGTGTGGTGTGTACGTCTAAACGTTTAGCCTCAAAAGAGAACACATAGGACAATTTTCTTTCATCAAATTTTGTCAGAAAACCACGTTTTAAGGAAATCACGCATCGTGAGAAATTATCTAGATCTTCCTAAACAACACGTTTTAACTCGAAAAGCTTTGGTGTTGGGTGTATGTCTAAGCATGTAGCCCCAAAAGAGAAGGCAGAGGAGAGTTTTTTCTCGAAAGAATATGTAAGAATGACACGTTATAAGGAAATACAGTGTTGCAGAGTAAAGACAAATACTTATTTATTGGAAAAACTTTACAAGAAGAAATAACGCATCGTACAAAATTAGCTTGTATCGCCTAAACAACACGTTGTAACTTAAAAAAGATTTGGACTGGCCTGTACGTCTAAACGTGTAGTCTCAAAAGAGAACCCATAGGAGAATTTTCTTTGGTCAAAATATGTCAGAAAACCACGTATTAAGGAAATCCCTCAATGTGCGAAATTATCTGGTTTTTCCTAAACAACACGTTGTAACGCGAAAAGCTTTGGTGTTGCGTGTATGTCTAAGCGTGTAGCCTCAAAAAAGGATGCACAGGAGAGTTTTTTCTCGAAAGAATATGTAAGAATACCACGTTATAAGGAAATACAGTGTTGCAGACTAAAGCCAAATACGTACGTATTGGAAACACTTTACTAGAAGAAATAACGCATCGTACAAAATTAGCTTGTATCTCCTAAACAACACGTTGTAACTCGAAAAGATTTGGTGTGGCGTGTACGTCTAAACGTGTAGCCTCAAAAGAGAACCCACAGGAGAATTTTCTTTCGTCAAAATTTTTCAGAAACCACGTTTTAAGTAAATCCCGCATCGTGCGAAATTATCTTGTTTTTCCTAAACAACACGTTGTAACTCGAAAGCTTTGGTGTTGCGTGTATGTCTAAGCGTGTAGCCTCAAAAGAGAATGCACAGGAGAGTTTTTTCTTGATAGAATTTGTAAGGATACCACGTTATAAGGAAATACAGTGTTGCAGAATAAAGACAAATACGTATGTATTGGAAACCCATAAACTTTACGAGATGAAATAAATCATCGTACAAAATGAGCTTGTATCTCCTACACAACACGTTGTAACTCGAAAAGATTTGTTGTGGCGTGTACGTCTAAACATGTAGCCTCAAAAGAGAACCCACAGGAGAATTTTCTTTCATCAAAATTTGTCAGAAATCCACGTTTTAAGGAAATCCCGCATTGTGCGCAATTATCTTGTTTTTCATAAACAAAACATTGTAACTCTAAAAGCTTTGGTGTTGGGTGTATGTGCAAGTGTGTGGCCTCAAAAGAGAATGCACAGGAGAGTTTTCTCTCGAAAGAATATGTAAGAATACCACGTTATAAGGAAATACATTGCTGCAGAGTAGAGGCAAATACATACGTATTGGAAACATATTATGAGAAGAAATAATGCATGGTACAAAATTAGCTTGTATCTCCTAAACAACACGTGGTAACTCAAAAAGATTTGGTGTGGCGTGTACGTCTAAATGTGTAGCCTCAAAAGAGAACCCACAGGAGAATTTTCTTACATCAAAATTTGTCAGAAAACCACATTTTAAGGAAATCCCGCATCGTGCGAAATTATCTTGTTTTTCCTAATCAACACGTTGTAACTCGAAAAGCTTTTGTCTTGAGTGTATGTCTAAGCGTGTGGCCTCCAAAGAGAACGCACAGGATAGTTTTCTCTCGAAAGAATATGTAAGATACCATGTTATAAGGAAATACAGTTTTGCAGAGTAAAGACAAATACTTATTTATTGGAAAAACTTTACGAGAAGAAATAACGCATCATAAAAAATTAGCTTGTATCTCCTAAACAACACGATGTAACTCAAAATGATTTGGTTTGGCATGTACGTCTAAACGTGTAGCCTCAAAAGAGAACCCACAGGAGAATTTTCTTTTGCCAAATTTGTCAGAAAACCATGTTTTATGGAAATCCCGCATCATGTTAAATTATCTTGTTTTTCCTAAACAACACGTTGTACCTCGAAAAGATTTGGTGTTGTGTGAATGTCTAAGCGTGTAGCCTCAAAAGAGAATGCACAGAAGAGTTTTCTCTCGAAAGAACATGTAAGAATACAACATTATAAGGAAATACAGTTTTGCAGAGTAAAGACAAATACGTATGTATTTGAAACACTTTATGAGAAGAAATAACGCATCGTAAAAAATTAGTTTGTATCTCCTAAACAACACGTTGTAACTCGAAAAGATTTGGTGTGGCATGTACGTCTAAATGTGTAGCCTCAAAAGAGAACCCACAGGAGAATTTTCTTTCGTCAAAATTTGTCAGAAAACCACTTATTAAGGAAATCCCGAATCGTGTGAAACTATCTTGTTTTTCCTAAACAGCACATTGTAACTCGAAAATCTTTGGTGTTGCGTGTATGTCTAAGCATGTAGCCTCAAAAGAGAAATCACCGGAGAACTTTCTATCGAACGAGTATGTAAAAATACCACGTTATAAGGAAATACATTGTGACAAATTAAAAATAAATTAGTTCCTTTTGGAAACACTTAAACTTTACAAGAAGATATAAAGCATCGTAAAAAATTAGCTTGTATCTCCTAACCAACACGTTGTAACTCGAAAACATTTGGTGTGGCGTGTACGTCTAAACGTTTAGCCTCAAATGAAAACCCACAGGAGAATTTTCTTTCCTCAAAATTTGTCAGAAAACCACGTTTTAAGGAATTCCCGCATCGTGCGAAATTATCTTGTTTCTCCTAAACAACACGTTCTAACTCGAAATGCTTTGGTGTTGCGTGTATGTCTAAGCGTGTAGCCTCAAAAGAGAATGCACAGGAGAGTTTTCTCTCGAAAGAATATGTACGAATACCATGTTATAAGGAAATACAGTGTTGTAGAATAAAGACAAATATGTAAGTATTGGAAACACTTTAGGAGAAGAAATATTGCATCGTACAAAATTAGCTTGTATCTCCTAAACAACACGTTGTAACTCGAAAAGATTTGGTGTGGCGTGTACGTCTAAACATGTAGCCTCAAAGGAGAACCCACAGGAGAATTTTCTTTCGTCAAAATTTGTCAGAAAACCACGTTTTAAGGAAATCCCGCATTGTGCGCAATTATCTTGTTTTTCATAAACAAAACATTGTAACTCGAAAAGCTTTGGTGTTGGGTGTATGTGTAAGCGTGTAGCCTCAAAAGAGAATGCACAGGAGAGCTTTCTCTCGAAAGAATATGTAAGAATACCACGTTATAAGGTAATATATTGCTGCAGAGTAAAGACAAATACATACGTATTGGAAACATATTATGAGAAAAAATAACGCATGGTACAAAATTAGCTTGTATCTCCTAAACAACACGTGGTAACTCAAAAAGATTTGGTGTGGCGTGTACGTCTAAATGTGTAGCCTCAAATGAGAACCCACAGGAGAATTTTCTTACGTCAAAATTTGTCAGAAAACCACATTTTAAGGAAATCCCGCATCGTGAGAAATTATCCTGTTTTTCCTAATCTACACGTTGTAACTCGAAAAGCTTTGTTGTTGCATGTATGTCTAAGCGTGTAGCCTCCAAAGAGAACGCACAGGGTAGTTTTCTCTCGAAAGAATATGTAGGAATACCACGATATAAGGAAATACAGTGTTGCAGAGTATAGACAAATATGTACTTATTGGAAACACTTTACGAGAAGAAATAACGCATCATGCAAAATTAGCTTGTATCTCCTAAACAACACGTTGTATCTCGAAAAGATTTGGTGTGGCGTGTAAGTCTAAACGTGTAGCCTCAAAAGAGAACCCACAGGAGAATTTTCTTTCGTCAAAATTTGTCAGAAAACCACGTTTTAAGGAAATCCTGCATCGTGAGATATTATCTTGTTCTTCCTAAACAACACGTTGTAACTCGAAAAGCTTTGGTGTTGCGTGTATGTCTAAGCGTGTAGCCTCAAATGAGAATGCACAGGAGAGTTTTCTCTCAAAAATATGTAAGAATACTACGTTATAAGGAAATACAGTTTTGCAGAGTAAAGACAAATACTTATTTATTGGAAAAACTTTACGAGAAGAAATAACGCATCGTACAAAATTAGCTTGTATTTCCTAAACAACACGTTGTAACTTAAAAAGATTTGGTGTGGCCTGTACATCTAAACGTGTAGTCTCAAAAGAGAACCCATAGGAGAATTTTCTTTGGTCAAAATTTTCAGAAAACCACGTATTAAGGAAATCCTTCATCGTGCGAAATTATCTTGTTTTTTCCTAAACAACATGTTGTAACGCGAAAAGCTTTGGTGTTGCGTGTATATCAAAGCGTGTAGCCTCAAAAAAGAACGCACAGGAGAGTTTTCTCTTGAATGGATATGTAAGAATACCACGTTATAAGGAAATACATTGTTGCTGAGTAAAGACAAATATGTATGTATTGGAAACCCATAAACTTTAAGAGATGAAAAAAAGCATCGTAAAAAATTAGCTTGTATCTCCTAAACAACACTTGTAATTCGAAAGGATTTGGTGTGGCGTGTACGTCTAAACGTGTAGCCTCAAAAGAGAACCCACAGGAGAATTTTCTTTCGTCAAAATTTTTCAGAAAACCACATTTTAAGGAAATCCCGCTTCGTGAGAAATTATCTAGCTGTTCCTAAACAACACGTTTTAACTTGAAAAGCTTTGGTGTTGGGTGTATCTGTAAGCATGTAGCCCCAAAAGAGAACGCACAGGAGAGTTTTCTCTCGAAAGAATATGTAAGAATACCACGTTATAAGGAAATACAGTGTGACAGAGTAAAGACAAATACATATGTAATGGAAGCACTTTATGAGAGAAATAACGCATCTTGCAAAATTAGCATGTATGTCCTAAACAACACGTTGTAACTCGAAAAGATTTGGTGTGGCGTGTACGTCTAAAAGTGTAGCCTCAAAAGAGAACCCACAGGAGAGTTTTCTTTCCTCAAAATTTGTCAGAAAACCACGTTTTAAGGAAATCCCGCATCATGCGAAATTATCTTGTTGTTCCTAAACAACACGTTGAAGCTAGAAAATCTTTGGTGTTGCTTGTATGCCTAAGCGTGTAGCCTCAAAAGAGAATGCACAGGAGAGTTTTCTCTTGAAAGAATATGTAAGAATACCACGTTATAAGGAAATATATTGCTGCAGAGTAAAGACAAATATGTACGTATTGGAAACACATTATGAGAAGAAATAACTCATGGTACAAAATTAGCTTGTATCTCCGAAACAACACGTGTAAACTCAAAAAGATTTGGTGTGGCGTGTACATCTAAACGTGTAGCCTCAAAAGAGAACCCACAGGAGAATTTTCTTTCATCAAAATTTGTCAGAAAACCACGTTTTAAGGAAATCCCGCATCGTGCAAAATTATCTTGTTTTTCCTAATCAACACACATTGTAGCTCGAAATGCTTTGGTGTTGCGTGAATGTCTAAGCGTGTAGCCTCCAAAGAGAACGCACAGGAGAGTTTTCTCTCGAAAGAATATGTAAGAATACCACGTTATAAGGAAATACAGTGTTGCAGAGTAGAGGCAAATATATACATATTGGAAACACTTAAACTTTACGAGAAGAAATAATTCATCGTTAAAAAATTAGCTCGTATCTTCTAAAAAACAAGCTGTAACTCAAAAAGTTTTGGTGTGGCGTGTACGTCTAAACGTGTAGCCTCAAAAGAGAACGCACAGGAGAGTTTTCTCCCGAAAGAATATGTAGGAATACTACGTTATAAGGAAATACAGTGTTGTAGAGTAAAGACAAATACATTCTTATTGGAAACACTTAAACTTTACGAGAAGAAATAACACATAGTACAAAATTAGCTTGTATATCCTAAACAACACGTTAGAACTCGAAAGGATTTGGTGTGGCGTGTACGTCTAAACGTGTAGCCTCAAAAGAGAACCCACAGGAGAATTTTCTTTCTTCAAAATTTGTCAGAAAACCACGTTTTAAGGAAATCCCGCATCATGCGAAATTATCTTGTTTTTCCTAAACAACACGTTGTAACTCGAAAAGCTTTGGTGTTGCGTGAATGTCTAAGTATGTAGCCTCCAAAGAGAATGCACAGGAGAGTTTTCTCTCGAAAGAATATGTAAGAATACCACGTTATAAGGAAATACAGTCTTGCAGAGTAGAGGCAAATATATACGTATTGGAAACACTTAAACTTTACGAGAAGATATAATTCATCGTTAAAAAATTAGCTTGTATCTCCTAAACAACAAGTTGTAACTCAAAAAGATTTGGTGTGGCGTGTACGTCTAAATGTTTAGCCTCAAAAGAGAACCCACAGGAGAATTTTCTTTCGTCAAAATTCGTCAGAAAACCACGTTTTAAGGAGATCCAGCATCGTGAGAAATTATCTTGTTCTTCCTAAACAACACGTTGTAACTCGAAAAGCTTTGGTGTTGCATGTATGTTTCAGCGTGTAGCCTCATATGAGAATGCACAGGAGAGTTTTCTCTCGAAAAAATATGTAAGAATACCACCTTATAAGGAAATACAGTGTTGCAGAGTAAAGACAAATACTTACTTATTGGAAAACTTTATGAGAAGAAATAACGCATCGTACCAAATTAGCCTGTATCTCCTAAACATCACGTTGAAACTTAAAAAGATTTGGTGTGACCTGTACGTCTAAACGTGTAGTCTCAAAAGAGAACCAATAGGAGAAATTTCTTTTGTCAAAATTTGTCAGAAAACCACGTATTAAGGAAATCCCTCATCGTGCGAAATTATCTTGTTTTTCCTAAACAACACGTTGTAATGCGAAAAACTTTGGTGTTGCGTGTATGTCTAAGCGTGTAGCCTCAAAAGTGGACGCACAGGAGAGTTTTCTCTCGAAAGAATATGTAAGAATACCACGTTATAAGGAAATACAGTGTTGCAGACTAAAGGCAAATACGTACGTATTGGAAACACTTTACGAGAAGAAATAACGCATCATACAAAATTAGCTTGATCTCCTAAACAACACATTGTAACTCGAAAAGTTTTGGTGTGGCGTGTACGTCTAAACGTGTAGCCTCAAAAGAGAACCCACAGGAGAATTTTTGTTTGTTAAAATTTGTCAGAAATCCATGTTTTAAGGAAATCACTCATCGTGCGAAATTATCTTGTTTTTCCTAAACAACACGTTGTAACTCGAAAAGTTTTGATGTTGCCTGTATGTCTAAGCGTGTAGCCTCAAAAGAGAACGCACAGGAGAATTTTCTCTCGAAAGAACATGTAAGAATACCACATTATAAGTAAATACAGATTTGCAGAGTAAAGACAAATACATATGTATTTGAAACACTCTATGAGAAGAAATGACGCATCGTAAAAGATTAGTTTGTATCTCCTAAACAACACGTTGTAACTCGAAAAGATTTGGTGTGGCATGTACGTCTAAACGTGTAGCCTCAAAAGAGAACCCACAGGAGAATTTTCTTTCTTCAAAATTTGTCAGTAAACCACTTATTAAGGAAATCCCGCATCATGCGAAACTATCTTGTTTTTCCTAAACAACACATTGTAACTCGAAAATCTTTGGGTTTGCGTGTATGTCTAAGCATGTAGCCTCAAAAGAGAACGCACAGGAGAGATTTCTCTCGAACGAGTATGTAAGAATACCACGTTATAAGGAAATACATTGTGGCAAATTAAAGATAAATACGTTCCTTTTGGAAACACTTAAACTTTACAAGAAGATATAAAGCATCGTAAAAAATTAGCTTGTATCTCCTAAAGAACACGTTGTAACTCGAAAACATTTGGTGTGGCGTGTACGCCTAAACATTTAGCCTCAAATGAAAACCCACAGGAGAATTTTCTTTCCTCAAAATTTGTCAGAAAACCATGTTTTAAGGAATTCCCGCATCATGAGAAATTATCTTGTTTTTCCTAAACAACACGTTCTAACGCGAAATGCTTTGGTGTTGCGTGTATGTCTAAGCGTGTAGCCTCAAAAGAGAATGCACAGGAGAGTTTTCTCTCGAAAGAATATGTACGAATACCATGTTATAAATAAATACAGTGTTGTAGAGTAAAGACAAATACGTACATATTGGAAACACTTTAGGAGAAGAAATAACGCATCGTACAAAATTAGCTTGTATCTCCTAAACAACACGTTGTAACTCGAAAAGATTTGGTGTGGCGTGTACGTCTAAACATGTAGCCTCAAAAGAGAACCCACAGGAGAATTTTCTTTCATCAAAATTTGTCAGAAAACCACGTTTTAAGGAAATCCCGCATTGTGCGCAATTATCTTGTTTTTCATAAACAAAACATTGTAACTCGAAAAGCTTTGGTGTTGGGTGTATGTGTAAGCGTTTAGCCTCAAAAGAGAATGCACAGGAGAGTTTTCTCTCTAAAGAATATGTAAGAATACCACGTTATAAGGAAATATATTGCTGCAGAGTAAAGACAAATACATACGTATTGGCAACATATTATGAGAAGAAATAATGCATGGTACAAAATTTGCTTGTATCTCCTAAACAACACGTGGTAACTCAAAAAGAATTGGTGTGGCATGCACGTCTAAATGTGTAGCCTCAAAAGAGAACCCAAGGAGAATTTTCTTACGTCAAAATTTGTCAGAAAACCACTTTTTAAGGAAATCCCGCATCGTGCGAAATTATCTTGTTTTTCCTAATCAACACGTTGTAACTCGAAAAGCTTTGGTGGTGCGTGTATGTCTAAGCGTGTAGCCTCCAAAGAGAACGCAAGGGATAGTTTTCTCTCGAAAGAATATGTAAGAATACCACATTATGAGGAAATACAATGTTGCAGAGTATAGACAAATATGTACTTATTGGAAACACTTTACGAAAAGAAATAACGCATCATGCAAACTTAGCTTGTATCTCCTAAACAACACGTTGTAACTCGAAAAGATTTGGTGTGGCGTGAACGACTAAACGTGTAGCCTCAAAGGAGAACCCACAGGAGAGTTTTCTTTCGTCAAAATTTGTCAGAAAACCACGTTTTAAGGAAATCCTGCATCCTGCGAAATTATCTTGTTTTTCCTAAACAACATGTTGTAACTCGAAAAGCTTTGGTGTTGCGTATATGTCTAAGCGTGTAGCCTCAAAAGAGAACGCACAGGGGAGTTTTCTCCCGAAAGAATATGTAGGAATACCACGTTATAAGGAAATACAGTGTTGCAGAGTAAAGACAAATACATACTTATTGGAAACACTTAAACTTTACGAGAAGAAATAAAACATAGTACAAAATTAGCTTGTATATCCTAAACAACACGTTATAACTCGAAAGGATTTGGTGTTGCGTGTATGTCTAAGCATGTAGTCTCAAAAGAGAATGCACAGGAGAGTTTTCTCTCGAAAGAATATGTAAGAATACCATGTTATAAGGAAACATATTGCTGCAGAGTAAAGACAAATACATACGTTTTGGAAACACATTAAGAGAAGAAATAACGCATGGTACAAAATTAGCTTGTATCTCCGAAACAACACGTGGTAACTCAAAAATATTTGGTGTGGTGTGTACATCTAAACGTGTAGCCTCAAAAGAGAACCCACAGGAGAATTTTCTTACGTCAAAATTTGTCAGAAAACCACGTTTTAAGGAAATCCCGCATCGTGCGAAATTATCTTGTTTTTCCTAATCAACACGTTGTAACTCGAAAAGCTTTGGTGGTGCGTGTATGTCTAAGCGTGTAGCCTCCAAAGAGAACGCACAGGATAGTTTTCTCTCGAAAGAATATGTAAGAATACCACGTTATAAGGAAATACAGTGTTGCAGAGTATAGACAAATATGTACTTATTGGAAACACTTTAGGAGAAGAAATAACGCATCATGTAAAATTAGCTTGTATCTCCTAAACAACACGTTGCAACTCGACAAGATTTGGTGTGGCATGTATGTCTAAACGTGTAGCCTCAAAAGAGAACCCACAGGAGAGTTTTCTTTCGTCAAAATTTGTCAGAAAACCACGTTTTAAGGAAATACCGCATCGTGCGAAATTAACTTGTTTATCCTAAACAACATGTTGTAACTCGAAAAGCTTTGGTGGTGCGTGTATGTCTAAGCGTGGAGCCTCAAGAGAGAACGCACAGGAGAGTTTTCTTCCGAAAGAATATGTAGGAATACCACGTTATAAGGAAATACAGTGTTGCAGAGTAAAGACAAATACATACTTATTGGAAACACTTAAGCTTTACGAGAAGAAATAACACATAGTACAAAATTAGCTTGTATATCCTAAACAACACGTTATAACTCGAAAGGATTTGGTGTGGCGTGTACGACTAAACGTGTAGCCTCAAAAGAGAACCCACAGGAGAATTTTCTTTCGTCAAAATTTGTCAGAAAACCACGTTTTAAGGAAATCCTGCATCATGCGAAATTATCTTGTTTTTCCTAAACAACACGTTGTAACTCGAAAAGCTTTGGTGTTGGGTGAATGTCTAAGCGTGTAGCCTCCAAAGAGAACGCACAGGAGAGTTTTCTCTCGAAAGAATATGTAAGAATATCACGTTATAAGGAAATACAGTGTGGCAGAGTAGAGGCAAGTACATACGTATTGGAAACACTTAAACATTACGAGAAGAAATAATTCATCGTAAAAAAATTAGCTTGTATCTCCTAAACAACAAGTTGTAACTCAAAAAGATTTGGTGTGGCGTGTACGTCTAAAAGTGTAGCCTCAAAAGAGAACGCACAGGGGAGTTTTCTCCCGAAAGAATTTTTAGGAATACCACGTTATAAGGAAATACAGTGTTGCAGAGTAAAGACAAATACATACTTATTGGAAACAGTTAAGCTTTACGAGAAGAAATAACACATAGTACAAAATTAGCTTGTATATCCTAAACAACAGGTTATAACTCGATAGGATTTGGTGTGGCGTGTACATCTAAACGTGTAGCCTCAAAAGAGAACCCACAGGAGAATTTTCTTTCGTCAACACTTTTCAGAAAACCACGTTTTAAGGGAATCCCACATCATGCGAAATTATCTTGTTTTTCCTAAACAACACGTTGTAACTCGAAGAGCTTTGGTGTTGCGTGAATGTCTAAGCGTGTAGCCTCCAAAGAGAACGCACAGGAGAGTTTTCTCTCGAAAGAATATGTAAGAATACCACGTTATAAGGAAATACAGTGTGGCAGAGTAAAGAAAATACGTAAGTAATGGGAGCACTTTATGAGAGAAATAACGCATCTTGCAAAACTAGCTTGTATGTCCTAAACAACACGTTGTAACTCGAAAAGATTTGGTGTGGCGTGTAAGTCTAAAAGTGTAGCCTCAAAAGAGAACCCACAGGAGAGTTTTCTTTCGTCAAAATTTGTTAGAAAACCACGTTTTTAGGAAATCCCTCATCGTGGGAAATTATCTTGTTTTTCCTAATCAACACGTTGTAACTCGAAAATCTTTGGTAGTGCTTGTATGTCTAAGCGTGTAGCCTCCAAAGAGAATGCACAGGATAGTTTTCTCTCGAAAGAATATGTAAGAATACCACGTTATAAGGAAATACAGTGTTGCAGAATTTAGACAAATATGTACTTATTGGAAACACTTTAGGAGAAGAAATAACGCATCATGCAAAATTAGCTTGTATCTCCTAAACAACACGTTGTAACTCGACAAGGTTTGGTGTGGCGTGTATGTCTAAACGTGTAGCCTCAAAAGAGAACACACAGGAGAGTTTTCTTTCGTCAAAATTTGTCAGAAAACCACGTTTTAAGGAAATACCGCATCGTGCGAAATTATCTTGTTTTTCCTAAACAACATGTAACTCGAAAAGCTTTGGTGGTGCGTGTATGTCTAAGCGTGTAGCCTCAAAAGAGAACGCACAGGAGAGTTTTCTTCCGAAAGAATATGTAGGAATACCACGTTATAAGGAAATACAGTGTTGCAGAGTAAAGACAAATGCATACTTATTGGAAACACTTAAGCTTTACGAGAGGAAATAACACATAGTAAAAATTAGTTTGTATATCCTAAACAACACGTTATAACTTGAAAAGATTAGGTGTGGCGTGTACGTCTAAACGTGTAGCCTCAAAAGAGAACCCACAGGAGAATTTTCTTTCATCAATATTTGTCAGAAAACCACGTTTTAAGGAAATCCAGCATCATGCGAAATTATCTTGTTTTTCCTAAACAACACGTTGTAACTCGAAAAGCTTTGGTGTTGCGTGTATGTCTAAGCGTGTAGCCTCAAAAGAGAACGCACAGGAGAGTTTTCTTCCAAAAGAATATGTAGGAATACCACGTTATATGGAAATACAGGGTTGCAGAGTAAAGACAAATGCATTCTTATTGGAAACACTTAAGTTTTACGAGAAGAAATAACACATAGTAAATATTAGTTTGTATATCCTAAACAACACGTTATAACTCGAAAGGATTTGGTGTGGCGTGTACGTCTAAACGTGTAGCCTCAAAAGAGAACCCACAGAAGAATTTTCTTTCATCAAAATTTGTCAGAAAACCACGTTTTAAGGAAATCCCGCATCATGCGAAATTATCTTGTTTTTCCTAAACAACACGTTGTAACTCGAAAAGCTTTGGTGTTGCGTGAATGTCTAAGCGTGTAGCCTCCAAAGAGAATGCACAGGAGAGTTTTCTCTCGAAAGAATATGTAAGAATACCACGTTATAAGGAAATACAGTGTTGCAGAGTAGAGGCAAATATATACATATTGGAAACACTTAAACTTTAAGAGAAGAAATAATTCATCGTTAAAAAATAAGCTTGTACCTCCTAAACAACAAGTTGTAACTCAAAAAGATTTGGTGTGGCGTGTACGTCTAAACGTGTAGCCTCAAAAGAGAACGCACAGGAGAGTTTTCTCCCGAAAGAATATGTAGGAATACTACGTTATAAGGAAATACAGTGTTGCAGAGTAAAGACAAATGCATACTTATTGGAAACACTTAAGCTTTACGAGAGGAAATAACACATAGTAAAAATTAGTTTGTATATCCTAAACAACACGTTATAACTTGAAAGGATTAGGTGTGGCGTGTACGTCTAAACGTGTAGCCTCAAAAGAGAACCCACAGGAGAATTTTCTTTCATCAATATTTGTCAGAAAACCACGTTTTAAGGAAATCACGCATCATGCGAAATTATCTTGTTTTTCCTAAACAACACGTTGTAACTCGAAAAGCTTTGGTGTTGCGTGTATGTCTAAGCGTGTAGCCTCAAAAGAGAACGCACAGGAGAGTTTTCTTCCGAAAGAATATGTAGGAATACCACGTTATAAGGAAATACAGTGTTGCAGAGTAAAGACAAATACATACTTATTGGAAACACTTAAGCTTTACGAGAAGAAATAACACATAGTAAAAAATTAGCTTGTATATCCTAAACAACACGTTATAACTCGAAAGGATGTGGTGTGGCGTTAAGTCTAAACGTGTAGCTTCAAAAGAGAACCCACAGGAGAATTTTCTTTCGTCAAAATTTGTCAGAAAACCACTTATTAAGGAAATCCCGCATCATGCGAAACTATCTTGTTTTTCCTAAACAACACATTGGAACTCGAAAATCTTTGGTGTTGCGTGTATGTCTAAGCATGTAGCCTCAAAAGAGAATGCACAGTAGAGATTTCTCTCGAACGAGTATGTAAGAATACCACGTTATAAGGAAATACATTGTGGCAAATTAAAGATAAATACGTTCCTTTTGGAAACACTTAAACTTTACAAGAAGATATAAAGCATCGTAAAAAATTAGCTTGTATCTCCTAAAGAACACGTTGTAACTCGAAAACATTTGGTGTGGCGTGTACGTCTAAACATTTAGCCTCAAATGAAAACCCACAGGAGAATTTTCTTTCCTCAAAATTTGTCAGAAAACCACGTTTTAAGGAATTCCCGCATCATGAGAAATTATCTTGTTTTTCCTAAACAACACGTTCTAACTCGAAATGTTTTGGTGTTGCGTGTATGTCTAAGCGTGTAGCCTCAAAAGAGAATGCACAGGAGAGTTTTCTCTCGAAAGAATATGTACGAATACCATGTTATAAGGAAATACAGTGTTGTAGAGTAAAGACAAATACGTACATATTGGAAACACTTTAGGAGAAGAAATAACGCATCGTACAAAATTAGCTTGTATCTCCTAAACAACACGTTGTAACTCGAAAAGATTTGGTGTGGCGTGTACGTCTAAACATGTAGCCTCAAAAGAGAACCCACAGGAGAATTTTCTTTCGTCAAAATTTGTCAGAAAACCACGTTTTAAGGAAATTCCGCATTGTGCGCAATTATCTTGTTTTTCATAAACAAAACATTGTAACTCGAAAAGCTTTGGTGTTGGGTGTATGTGTAAGCGTGTAGCCTCAAAAGAGAATGCACAGGAGAGTTTTCTCTCGAAAGAATATGTAAGAATACCACGTTATAAGGAAATATATTGCTGCAGAGTAAAGACAAATACATACGTATTGGAAACATATTATGAGAAGAAATAATGCATGGTACAAAATTTGCTTGTATCTCCTAAACAACACGTGGTAACTCAAAAAGATTTGGTGTGGCGTGCACCTCTAAATGTGTAGCCTCAAAAGAGAACCCACAGGAGAATTTTCTTACGTCAAAATTTGTCAGAAAACCACTTTTTAAGGAAATCCCGCATCGTGGGAAATTATCTTGTTTTTCCTAATCAACACGTTGTAACTCGAAAAGCTTTGGTGGTGCGTGTATGTCTAAGCGTGTAGCCTCCAAAGAGAACGCAAGGGATAGTTTTCTCTCGAAAGAATATGTAAGAATACCACGTTATAAGGAAATACAGTGTTGCAGAGTATAGACAAATATGTACTTCTTGGAAACACTTTACGAAAAGAAATAACACATCATGCAAACTTAGCTTATATCTCCTAAACAACACGTTGTAACTCGAAAAGATTTGGTGTGGCGTGAACGACTAAACGTGTAGCGTCAAAGGAGAACCCACAGGAGAGTTTTCTTTCGTCAAAATTTGTCAGAAAACCACGTTTTAAGGAAATCCTGCATCCTGCGAAATTATCTTGTTTTTCCTAAACAACATGTTGTAACTCAAAAAGCTTTGGTGTTGCGTATATGTCTAAGCGTGTAGCCTCAAAAGAGAACGCACAGGAGAGTTTTCTCCCGAAAGAATATGTAGGAATACCACTTTATAAGGAAATACAGTGTTGCAGAGTAAAGACAAATAAATACTTATTGGAAACACTTAAACTTTACGAGAAGAAACAAAACATAGTACAAAATTAGCTTGTATATCCTAAACAACACGTTATAACTCGAAAGGATTTGGTGTTGCGTGTATGTCTAAGCATGTAGCCTCAAAAGACAATGCACAGGAGAGTTTTCTCTCGAAAGAATATGTAAGATTACCATGTTATAAGGAAACATATTGCTGCAGAGTAAAGACAAATACATACGTTTTGGAAACACATTAAACAAAGAAATAACGCATGGTACAAAATTAGCTTGTATCTCCGAAACAACACGTGGTAACCCAAAAATATTTGGTGTGGCGTGTACATCTAAACGTGTAGCCTCAAAAGAGAACCCACAGGAGAATTTTCTTACGTCAAAATTTGTCAGAAAACCACGTTTTAAGGAAATCCCGCATCGTGCGAAATTATCTTGTTTTTCCTAATCAACATGTTGTAACTAGAAAAGCTTTGGTGGTGCGTGTATGTCTAAGCGTGTAGCCTCCAAAGAGAACGCACAGGATAGTTTTCTCTCGAAAGAATATGTAAGAATACCACGTTATAAGGAAATACAGTGTTGCAGAGTATAGACAAATATGTACTTATTGGAAACACTTTAGGAGAAGAAATAATGCATCATGTAAAATTAGCTTGTATCTCCTAAACAACACGTTGTAACTCGACAAGATTTGGTGTGGCATGTATGTCTAAACGTGTAGCCTCAAAAGAGAACCCACAGGAGAATTTTCTTTCATCAATAATTGTCAGAAAACCACGTTTTAAGGAAATCACGCATCATGCGAAATTATCTTGTTTTTCCTAAACAACACGTTGTAACTCGAAAAGCTTTGGTGTTGCGTGTATGTCTAAGCGTGTAGCCTCAAAAGAGAACGCACAGGAGAGTTTTCTTCCGAAAGAATATGTAGGAATACCACGTTATAAGGAAATACAGTGTTGCAGAGTAAAGACAAATACATACTTATTGGAAAACTTAAGCTTTACGAGAAGAAATAAGACATAGTAAAAAATTAGCTTGTATATCCTAAACAACACGTTATAACTCGAAAGGATTTGGTGTGGCGTATACGTCTAAACGTGTAGCCTCAAAAGAGAACGCACAGGAGAATTTTCTTTCTTCAAAATTTGTCAGAAAACCACTTATTAAGGAAATCCCGCATCATGCGAAACTATCTTGTTTTTCCTAAACAACACATTGGAACTCGAAAAACTTTGGTGTTGCGTGTATGTCTAAGCATGTAGCCTCAAAAGAGAACGCACAGTAGAGATTTCTCTCGAACGAGTATGTAAGAATGCCACGTTATAAGGAAATACATTGTGGCAAATTAAAGATAAATACGTTCCTTTTGGAAACACTTAAACTTTACAAGAAGATATAAAGCATCGTAAAAAATTAGCTTGTATCTCCTAAAGAACACGTTGTAACTCGAAAACATTTGCTGTGGCGTGTACGTCTAAACATTTAGCCTCAAATGAAAACCCACAGGAGAATTTTCTTTCCTCAAAATTTGTCAGAAAACCACGTTTTAAGGAATTCCCGCATCATGAGAAATTATCTTGTTTTTCCTAAACAACACGTTCTAACTCGAAATGCTTTGGTGTTGCGTGTATGTCTAAGCGTGTAGCCTCAAAAGAGAATGCACAGGAGAGTTTTCTCTCGAAAGAATATGTACGAATACCATGTTATAAGGAAATACAGTGTTGTAGAGTAAAGACAAATACGTACATATTGGAAACACTTTAGGAGAAGAAATAACGCATCGTACAAAATTAGCTTGTATCTCCTAAACAACACGTTGTAACTCGAAAAGATTTGGTGTGGCGTGTACGTCTAAACATGTAGCCTCAAAAGAGAACCCACAGGAGAATTTTCTTTCGTCAAAATTTGTCAGAAAACCACGTTTTAAGGAAATTCCGCATTGTGCGCAATTATCTTGTTTTTCATAAACAAAACATTGTAACTCGAAAAGCTTTGGTGTTGGGTGTATGTGTAAGCGTGTAGCCTCAAAAGAGAATGCACAGGAGAGTTTTCTCTCGAAAGAATAT
This sequence comes from Apodemus sylvaticus, assembly GCF_947179515.1. Classification (NCBI taxonomy): domain Eukaryota; kingdom Metazoa; phylum Chordata; class Mammalia; order Rodentia; family Muridae; genus Apodemus; species Apodemus sylvaticus. Next base: position 19,681 of record NW_026263238.1, read on the forward strand.
GTAAGAATACCACGTTATAAGGAAATATATTGCTGCAGAGTAAAGACAAATACATACGTATTGGAAACATATTATGAGAAGAAATAATGCATGGTACAAAATTTGCTTGTATCTCCTAAACAACACGTGGTAACTCAAAAAGATTTGGTGTGGCGTGCACCTCTAAATGTGTAGCCTCAAAAGAGAACCCACAGGAGAATTTTCTTACGTCAAAATTTGTCAGAAAACCACTTTTTAAGGAAATCCCGCATCGTGGGAAATTATCTTGTTTTTCCTAATCAACACGTTGTAACTCGAAAAGATTTGGTGGTGCGTGTATGTCTAAGCATGTAGCCTCCAAAGAGAACCTGTGGGATCCCTTTTGAGGCTACACATTTAGACGTACACGCCACACCAAATCTTTTCGAATTACAACGTGTTGTTTAGGAGATACATGCTAATTTTTTAAGATGCTTTATTTCTTCTCTTAAAGTTTAATTGTTTCCAATATGTACGTATTTGCCTTTACTCTGCAACACTGTATTTCCTTATAACGTGGTATTCTTACATATTCTTTCGAGAGAAAACTCTCCTCTGCGTTCTCCTTTGAAGCTACACGCTTAGACATACACGCAACACCAAAGCTTTTCTAGTTACAACGTGTTGTTTAGGAAAAACAAGATAATTTCGCACGATGCGGGATTTCCTTAAAACGTGGTTTGCTGACAAATTTTGACGAAAGAAAACTCTCCTGTGGGTTTTCCTTTGAGGCTACACGTTTAGACATCCACGCCACACCAAATCTTTTCGAGTTACAACCTGTTGTTTAGGAGAAACAAGCTAATTTTTTTACGATGTGTTAATTCTTCTCATAAAGTTTAAGTGTTTCCATTACGTACATATTTGCCTTTACTCTGCCACACTGTATTTCCTTATAACGTGGTATTCTTGCATATTCTTTCGAGAGAAAACTCTCCTGTGCTTTCTCCTTTAAGGCTACATGCTTAGACATTCACGCAACACCAAAGCTTTTTGAGTTACAACGTGTTGTTTAGGAAAAACAAGATAATTTCGCACGATGCGGGATTTCCTTAATACAGGCTTTTCTGACAAATTTTGACGAAAGAAACTTCTCCTATGGGTTCTCTTTTGAGGCTACACGTTTAGTCGTACAGGCCTCACCAAATCTTTTTAAGTTACAACGTGTTGTTTAGGAGATACAAGCTAATTTTTTTACGATGCGTTATTTCTTCTTGTAAAGTTTAAGTGTTTCCAATAATTATGTAGTTGTCTTTACTCTGCAACACTGTATTTCCTTATAATGTGGTATTCCTACATATTCTTTCGGGAGAAAACTCTCCTGTGCGTTCACTTTTGAGGATACACGCTTAGACATACACGCAACACCAAAGCTTTTCGAGTTACAACATGTTGTTTAGGAAAAACAAGATAATTTCGCACGATGCGGGATTTCCTTAAAACGTGCTTTCCTGACAAATTTTGACCAAAGAAAACTCTCCTGTGGGATCTCTTTTGAGGCTACACGTTTAGACGTACACGCCACTGTAGCTGCCCGCAGCCACATGTAAACCGGGTTACCTGTTGAGAGAATTTTGGGGTCATAGGGAAGAGAAGCGAAAAGAAGGTGCGGCCAAGTCAATGTTCACTGATCAAAGCCGTAAACTTTAATGGCGCCGGACCTTTTAACAGTTTGGGCAAACCCTCCCCCCAGACTCCAGGCTGAGTTCCGGTGGAAGTTGTCTAGCTTCTCTTGGAGGTCTTCGTCTTGACTGCTCCGGCAGCTGGGTGGGTCACCTGTTTAATTCAGGAATCCCTATACCTGGAGGAACAATAAACTTAACCTTTACTACGAGCGCTCCACCCTAGGTGGAGCAGGATCCTGGCTAACTGGGAGAAGTTAACCTTGACCAAAGTCAAATTCTGACCAAGTGCAAGACTGCCCCAATATGGCTCTGTACATGTCCTCCCTTTTTTTATTAATTTGAACACGAGGAGGTAGAAAACAAGTGGATAAATATCCTTCATAAGAAGGCGGGCCTTAACCAGGAGGGGAAGCATTGACCGTAATTCCTCTTAAATATTGTATAACGTCTTTTTCAGAGGAGGGGTAATAGGCTCCCTTATTATTTTAAGGATAGCCTCTCGACGTTAACCCCTATGCAATTAGGTGTACTTCCTGGGGACTCAGAAGCAGAAATTCACCTCCCCATGCAGTGCTTTGCCTCGCACGTCTCGCTGGTACCCATGTTTGTTCATAAACAAACACACATTGATCTGAGTTCTATGTGGCTCCCTCTTTGGAGATCCACTTGTGTAAGTTTTGAAGCCAGGGGGGTCTGCAAGTGTCTTTAACAGACATGCAATCTCTCCATCCAGGTGAGCCTGGGTGGAGACAGCCAGTCTGCTTAACAGACAAGGTCAAGAGTTAAAGGTGGAATAGGATTAACTTGTCCCAGAAGTATCCAATTCAGTTGTAAATTAACAACTTTAAGGACCCAAAGCTTGGCCTCTGAGGTAGGAGAGGTAGCCTTGTGAATCAAGAAATAAGCTGTTACTTCTCAGGAAAAGTGGAGACTATATGTTAAATTAACACAGCTGGCTGAAGATTGTTAGCCATCTTCAAAATTGGAATCTTCAATATTGGAATTATTTCTAGACCAGTCTATGGTTGAGTCAGCTGAACACAATAAGGAGAAGAGTCATTTTAACTCTTCTTTAGATTAATTTTTCCTAAGCTAGCTTAACAGTCTCTATTTTCTGTCCCACAAAGTCTAAAAGCTTGAAGCTAGGCAATTTATCTAACCTGGGACATTTAACAATTGAGGTAAGTCAAGAACATATACCCAATATAGCTCTTATGTTACCATGGTCTGGGCATTCAGCAAGCACAGTCAGCATATCTTCTGCAGCATTCTGTGGAAAAAACAGAGGACATGCCTTCTCCCCCAATATTAAATCAGGATCATGGCATATGTTAGTAAGTGAATTCCTTCATTTCACCTAGACATCAATATGTCTAATTACAAGATGTCATATACAATTAGCAAGGAGTTTCTTGGCATCCAAATTTTAAAATTTTCTTAAAAACATGCAAGCATAATTTAAATTATATGCACAGGGACACAATTTCCCCTCTCTTCTTTCTTCCAAGAAGATATTGTTTTATTAATTTAAGTTGGAACACAAAGTATAAACCATAACATAGGCAATAACTATGTAATTATATAAAATATAGTTGCTTTTTCTGTTAGAGCAGTTGCAACTAGACAGCCTAAAAATGAATCATTAGTCACATGTACATATTTTTTTAATCTTTTAAATTAGAAATATGAATATCATTTATCTGTAATAACTAAGTCCTCTAGGATTAACACCATTACGTGGTAGAGGTAGAAATTGAGGACATCAAGAACAAATCTTTATAATTTGATGTGCACAAAATATAAAATTATTTCAAATACCTAAAGGACAGTCATTTAGAGAACATATCCTTTGTTCTTAGAAATTTGAATCACATTTGTATAAACTGTAGAAATTAAGAATTAGCAGTATTAAAAATGGACCAATTTTAAGCAGTTATAAACCATGAGCTATGTATATCTACTATTATTAAAAGCTTGACCTTTAACATCTTAAAAATAGCTGCTATAGCACCCAATTCAGGTATCTGTGTTGAAGCAGGGAGAAACTTAAAGGAATAAACATGTGATCTGATAGTACAAATTATCTTTTGGATAACAATTATTAATTTTGCCTAAAAATGCTTGCCATGTAATAGACCAACCATTAATAATAAATTTGATTGTTGCTTGAAGCAAGGAACAAACGTTTCCTACCTTGAAAACAGAGGTTTAAGACCTTCTGTGGCAAGCTTAAAATGAGGTAAATATAAGATAAAGCCAATTAATATATCTTAACAACCTTTGAAAGCCATTTACCTAAAAATTCTAAAAGTCTATAGTTAGAGCAAAGGCCTGTAACAAACATTCTATGATTATAGACTGAAAAATGTAAGATCCTAACTCTTGTATTGAAAGAGAGACAAACATTTTTTTCTCACAGGACATAAGGCTGTTAGCCATTCCTTGAGGCAAAAACTTTCTAATGAAATTGCTTTGTTGTTTCTTTAAAATTAGAAGCAAATGCTTTTATAATTATCAGAATGTAAAGTAAAAAACCAACCCTTTAAATTTACAATAATTTTGTAGGGAGTAGACAGGCCAAATGTTAATGCCTTTATAGCCTCCTTGACCTTTCATAGATTTGAACAGCATTTTAACCCACACCTGGATAAGTCAAAAACTTTTTTTTTTTTTTAGCCAAACACTCCCTAGGTGGGGCCTGTAAGGCAGAAACAATTTCTCAAGCTTCCTCACTAGCTTCCCCTGAGGCAGCTCTAAGCTTTGCATTAACTCAAATGTAAAAATTCTGCCCTAGGATCCACCCTGAGTCCTTGGCAAGAACATTGTATGAGATTACTGGAAAGTAAATATCTTCTAATCTGAGCCTTTTATCTAAGACCAGACCCAAACTATCTGTCCTGCAAGGACATTTTGAGGATTAAACAAAAGAAACCGGTAATTCTATGGTCAAAGGAACCTACTTGATATCAAATACATTTTCACTGAGATCTCCTTTTTAATCTTGGAGGGTTAAATTTTGCTCCTACCATTGTAGCCTATAAACTTGTGGAAAAGTGGCAATGGGCCTCTAAAACCCATAGCTGCATCACTCTCAAAATTATCTTAATTACAAAATGTTAACAATTACGAGCCTGCAAACTGAAAACTGTAGCCAATGACACACTGATTTTTATTGTAACTCAATGTTTTCTTGCAATATTAGAGCACAATTGTAATTTTGGAAGCAAATCTCAATTTTAAACAATCTATTTTCTTTAAAATCAATGGCAAACACATATTTACAGCACAAGGTTTGTCTGCCAGTTCTTATGTTCAAGTGTATAACAGTGTAACTTATTAAAGAGACAATATTTTAAATCTTAATCTTCATTAAGTCTAATCTCCAGGCCAAGATTCACATGAAACACCATGCCAATTTAGGAGCGTCGCAAAGGCCTGTATTTCCTGGATTGCGTCATGCCACGTGGTGTTCAAAATGGCGACTACCCTAAACTACCAGCCTTAATCGTCATGCCACGTGTTTGTTTAAAAATGGCGACTACCCTAAACTACCAGCTTTCACCTAACATTTGTTAATAACATTATACCTTTTAAATCATGTCCAGTGACTTAAGCCAATACTCTATAGTCAAGTCATGCAAAATATACCTTTAAATCCAATTATAAACAAGAACAAGGCATGAGTGGCGTTAGGCCACGTGTAGTTAGTTAAGATAGCTCTAACACTGAATCACCAGTTTTAAACTAACCTTTTCTTAATAACACTATACCTTTTACATAATAACCAATTAATTTATAACTCTTTAGTCAAGAAATGTAAAGCCTTATATCATTAAAACCAATTAGAAACATGTATAAAGCGACTACATGAATTTCACAAGCCAAACCAAGGTCTTCCCAAATCTCGAGGTTTCTGGGCTTTTAAGAGCGGCATTTTCCCCAGCCATGCTTGCCTCTTGGGTGAGTGAGCTACGCTGCTGCAGCGTGGCTTTGAATCAATCCCCACACAAACTGTGGCTAGCTCAAGAGGTTACCAGCAGATGTAATCTTTACCAATTTTTTCTTTTTAACATGAAACAGTCATTCACACAAAGACACAGAGAGGACATAAACATACACATAGACAGTCGGTGCACCGGGACAAACACGGAAAGATACACAGAAAGTTAAGCGTGCTTGTTAAGCAATTGCATCCATTTTCCTCTTTAAACAGCTCTTAGAAGCTGTGGACATATGCCTATTTTTAAAAACCCCTTTCTTTTCGCCGAAATCAGCTCTTACGAGCTTTGGGCAAATGCCTACCAAATTCCTTCCCCATATTTCCCTATCTTATCAACCCAAGCAGTCCTGCGCTGGGTCCACACAGTATGCTTGAAAAACTGTATCCATTCCTGCACTCACAACAATAGACACGAATTCACTAGCGCTAGCTTTGACCTCTATGTTGCTTACCGTGCGGATACCATTAATTTTCACCTTTTCCGCGAAGCTTCGCTGGATAGGGCTACCTCAGGAAATTCTCTCGTGGCAGGTCTCCCACGTTCAGGCGCCAATATGTAGCTGCCCGCAGCCACATGTAAACCGGGTTACCTGTTGAGAGAATTTTGGGGTCATAGGGAAGAGAAGCGAAAAGAACGTGCGGCCAAGTCAATGTTCACTGATCAAAGCCGTAAACTTTAATGGCGCCGGACCTTTTAACAGTTTGGGCAAACCCTCCCCCCAGACTCCAGGCTGAGTTCCGGTGGAAGTTGTCTAGCTTCTCTTGGAGGTCTTCGTCTTGACTGCTCCGGCAGCTGGGTGGGTCACCTGTTTAATTCAGGAATCCCTATACCTGGAGGAACAATAAACTTAACCTTTACTACGAGCGCTCCACCCTAGGTGGAGCAGGATCCTGGCTAACTGGGAGAAGTTAACCTTGACCAAAGTCAAACTCTGACCAAGTGCAAGACTGCCCCAATATGGCTCTGTACACGCCACACCAAATCTTTTCGAATTACAACGTGTTGTTTAGGAGATACAAGCTAATATTTTAAGATGCGTTATTTCTTCTCATAAAGTTTAAGTTTTTCCATTACGTACATATTTGCCTTTACTCTGCAACACTGTATTTCCTTATAACGTGGTATTCTTGCATATTCTTTCGAGAGAAAACTCTCCTGTGCGTTCCCCTTTGAGGCTACACGCTTAGACATACACGCAACACCAAAGCTTTTCGAGTTACAACGTGTTTTTTAGGAAAAACAAGATAATTTCGCAGGATGCGGGATTTCCTTAAAACGTGGTTTTCTGACAAATTTTGACGAAAGAAAATTATCCTGTTGGTTCTCTTTTGAGGCTACACGTTTAGTCGTACAGGCCTCACCAAATCTTTTTAAGTTACAACGTGTTGTTTAGGAGATACAAGCTAATTTTTTTACGATGTGTTATTTCTTCTTGTAAAGTTTAATTGTTTCCAATAATTATGTAGTTGTCTTTACTCTGCAACACTGTATTTCCTTATAATGTGGTATTCCTACATATTCTTTCGGGAGAAAACTCTCCTGTGCGTTCACTTTTGAGGCTACACGCTTAGACATACACGCAACACCAAAGCTTTTCGAGTTACAACATGTTGTTTAGGAAAAACAAGATAATTTCGCACGATGCGGGATTTCCTTAAAACGTGCTTTCCTGACAAATTTTGACCAAAGAAAACTCTCCTGTGGGATCTCTTTTGAGGCTACACGTTTAGACGTACACGCCACACCAAATCTTTTCGAATTACAACGTGTTGTTTAGGAGATACAAGCTAATATTTTAAGATGCGTTATTTCTTCTCATAAAGTTTAAGTTTTTCCATTACGTACATATTTGCCTTTACTCTGCAACACTGTATTTCCTTATAACGTGGTATTCTTGCAAATTCTTTCGAGAGAAAACTCTCCTGTGCGTTCCCTTTTGAGGCTACACGCTTAGACATACACGCAACACCAAAGCTTTTCGAGTTACAACGTGTTGTTTAGGAAAAACAAGATAATTTCGCACGATGCGGGATTTCCTTAAAACGTGGTTTTCTGACAAATTTTGACAAAAGAAAATTATCCTGTGGGTTCTCGTTTGAGGCTACACGTTTAGACGTACACACCACACCAAATCTTTTCGAGTTATAACGTGTTGTTTAGGAGAAACAAACTAATTTTGTAAGATACCTTATTTCTTCTCATAAAGTTTAAGTTTTTCCAATAAGTACGTATTTGTCTTTACTCTGCAACACTGTATTTCCTTATAACGTGGTATTCTTACATATTCTTTCGAGAGAAAACTCTCCTGTGCGTTCTCTTTTGAGGCTACACGCTTAGACATACACACAACACCTAAGCTTTTCGAGTTAAAACATTTGGTTTAGGAAAAACAAGATAATTTCGCACTATGCGGGATTTCCTTAATAAGTGGTTTTCTGACAAATTTTGACCAAAGAAAATTCTCCTATGGGTTCTCTTTTCAGGCTACACGTTTAGACGTACAGGCCACACCAAATCTTTTTAAGTTACAACGTGTTGTTTAGGAGATACAAGCTAATTTCTTACGATGCGTTATTTCTTCTCGTAAAGTTTTCTCCAATACGTAAGTATTTGTCATTACTCTGCAACAGTGTATGTCCTAATAACGTGGTATTCTTACATATTCTTTTGAGAAAAAACTCTCCTTTGCGTTCTCTTTTGAGGCTACACGCTTAGACATACACGCAACACCAAAGCTTTTCGAGTTACAACGTGTTGTTTAGGAAAAACAAGATAATTTCGCACGATGCGGGATTTCCTTAAAACGTGGTTTTCTGACAAATTTTGACGAAAGAAAATATTCCCGTGTGTTCTCTTTTGAGGCTACACATTTAGACGTACACGCCACACCAAATCTTTTCGAGTTACAACGTGTTGTTTAGGAGAAAAAAGCTAATTTTTTTACGATGCCTTATTTCTTCTCATAAAGTTTAAGTGTTTCCATTACGTACATATTTGCCTTTACTCTGCAACACTGTATTTCCTTATAACGTGGTATTCTTGCATATTCTTTTGAGAGAAAACTCTCCTTTGCGTTCTCCTTTGAGGCTACATGCTTAGACATTCACGCAACACCAAATCTTTTCTAGTTACAACATGTTGTTTATGAGATACAAGCTAATTTTTTTACGATGCGTTATTTCTTCTCATAAAGTTTAAGTGTTTCCATTACATACATATTTGCCTTTACTCTGCAACACTGTATTTCCTTATAACGTGGTATTCTTGCATATTCTTTCAAGAGAAAACTCTCCTGTGCGTTCCCCTTTGAGGCTACATGCTTAGACAAACACACAACACCAAAGCTTTTCGAGTTACAACGTGTTTTTTAGGAAAAACAAGATAATTTCACACGATGCGGGATTTCCTTAAAACGTGGTTTTCTGACAAATTTTGACGAAAGAAAATTATCCTGTGGGTTCTCTTTTTAGGCTACACGTTTAGACGTACACACCACACCAAATCTTTTCGAGTTATAACGTGTTGTTTAGGAGATACAACCTAATTTTGTAAGATGCCTTATTTCTTCTCGTAAAGTTTAAGTTTTTCCAATAAGTACGTATTGGTCTTTACTCTGCAACACTGTATTTCCTTATAACGTGGTATTCTTACATATTCTTTTGAGAGAAAACTCTCCTGTGCGTTCTCTTTTGAGGCTACACGCTTAGACATACACGCAACACCAAAGCTTTTCGAGTTAAAACTTTTGGTTTAGGAAAAACAAGAAAATTTCGCACTATGCGGGATATCCTCAATAAGTGGTTTTCTGACAAATTTTGACCAAAGAAAATTCTCCTATGGGTTCTCTTTTCAGGCTACACGTTTAGACGTACAGGCCACACCAAATCTTTTTAAGTTACAACGTGTTGTTTAGGAGATACAAGCTAATTTCTTACGATGCGTTATTTCTTCTCGTAAAGTTATTCCAATACGTAAGTATTTGTCTTTACTCTGCAACAGTGTATTTCCTAATAACGTGGTATTCTTACATATTCTTTCGAGAAAAAACTCTCCTTTGCGTTCTCTTTTGAGGCTATACGCTTAGACATACACGCAGCACCAAAGCTTTTCGAGTTCCAACGTGTTGTTTAGGAAAAACAAGATAATTTCGCACAATGCGGGATTTCCTTAAAACGTGGTTTTCGGACAAAATTTAACGAACAAAAATTCTCCTGTGGGTTCTCTTTTGAGGCTACATGTTTAGACATACACACCACACCAAATCTTTCCGAGTTATATCGTGTTGTTTAGGAGATACATACTAATTTTGTACGATGCCTTATTTCTTCTCGTAAAGTTTAAGTGTTTCCAATAAGTACGTATTTGTCTTTACTCTGCAACACTGTATTTCCTTATAACGTGGTATTCTTACATATTCTTTCGAGAGAAAACTGTCCTGTGCGTTCTCTTTTGAGGCTACACGCTTAGACATACACGCAACACCAAAGCTTTTCGAGTTAAAACGTTTGGTTTAGAAAAAACAAGATAATTTCGCACTATGCGGGATTTCCTTAATACGTGGTTTCTGACATATTTTGACCAAAGAAAATTCTCCTATGGGTTCTCTTTTCAGGCTACACGTTTAGACGTACAGGCCACACCAAATCTTTTTAAGTTACAACGTGTTGTTTAGGAGATACAAGCTAATTTCTTACGATGCGTTATTTCTTCTCGTAAAGTTTTTTCCAATACATAAGTATTTGTCTTTACTCTGCAACACTGTATTTCCTAATAACGTGGTATTCTTACACATTCTTTCGAGAAAAAACTCTCCTTTGCGTTCTCTTTTGAGGCTACACGCTTAGACATACACGCAACACCAAAGCTTTTCGAGTTACAACGTGTTGTTTAGGAAAAACCAGATAATTTCGCACGATGCGGGATTTCCTTAAAACGTGGTTTTCTGACAAATTTTGACGAAAGAAAATACTCCTGTGGGTTCTCTTTGAGGCTACACATTTAGATGTACATGCCACACCAAATCATTTCGAGTTACAACGTGTTGTTTAGGAGAAACAAGCTAATTTTTTATGATGCGTTATTTCTTCTCATAAAGTTTTAGTGTTTCCATTACGTACATATTTGCCTTTACTCTGCAACACTGTATTTCCTTATAACGTGGTATTCTTGCATATTCTTTCGAGAGAAAACTCTCCTGTGCGTTCTCCTTTGAGGCTACATGCTTAGACATTCACGCAACACCAAAGCTTTTCGATTTACAACGTGTTGTTTAGGAAAAACAAGATAATTTCGCAAGATGCGGGATTTCCTTAAAACGTGGTTTTCTGACAAATTTTGACGAAATAAAACTCTCCTGTGGGTACTCTTTTGAGGCTACACGTTTAGACGTGCACCCCACACCAAATCTTTTCGAGTTACAACGAGTTGTTTAGGACATACAAGCCATTTTTGCCAGATGCGTTATTTCTCTCATAAAGTGTTTCCAATACGTACGTATTTGACTTTACTCTGCAACACTGTATTTCCTTATAACGTGGTATCCTTACATATTCTTTCGAGAGAAAACTCTCCTGTGCGTTCTCTTTTGAGGCTACACGCTTAGACATACACGCAACACCAAAGCTTTCGAGTTACAACGTGTTGTTTAGGAAAAACAAGATAATTTCGCAAGATGCGGGATTTCCTTAAAACGTGGTTTTCTGGCAAATTTTGACGAAAGAAAATTATCCTGTGGGTTCTCTTTTGAGGCTACAAGTTTAGACGTACACACCACACCAAATCTTTTCAAGTTATAACGTGTTGTTTAGGAGATACAAACTAATTTTGGAACATGCCTTATTTCTTCTCGTAAAGTTTAAGTTTTTCCAATAAGTACGTATTTGTCTTTACTCTGCAACACTGTATTTCCTTTACCGTGGTATTCTTACATATTCTTTCGAGAGAAAATTCTCCTGGGCATTCTCCTTTGAGGTTACAGGCTTAGACATACACGCAACACCAAAGCTTTTCGAGTTAAAACGTTTTGTTTAGGAAAAACAAGATAATTTCGCACGATGTGGAATTTCCTTAATACGTGGTTTTCTGACAAATTTTGACTAAAGAAAATTCTCCTATGGGTTCTCTTTTGAGGCTACACGTTTAGACGTACAGGCCACACCAAATCTTTTTAAGTTACAACGTGTTGTTTAGGAGATACAAGCTAATTTTGTAAGATGCCTTATTTCTTCTCGTAAGGTTTAAGTTTTTCCAATAAGTACGTATTTGTCTTTACTCTGCAACACTGTATTTCCTTATAACGTGGTATTCTTACATATTCCTTCGAGAGAAAACTCTCCTGTGTGTTCTCTTTTGAGGCTACACGCTTAGACATACACGCAACACGAAAGCTTTTCGAGTTAAAACGTTTGGTTTAAGAAAAACAAGATAATGTCGCACTATGCGGGATTTCCTTAATACATGGTTTTCTGACAAATTTTGACCAAAGAATATTCTCCTATGCGTTCTCTTTTCAGGCTACACGTTTAGACGTACAGGCCACACCAAATCTTTTTATGTTACAACGTGTTGTTTAGGAGATACAAGCTAATTTCTTACGATGCGTTATTTCTTCTCGTAAAGTTTTTCCAAGACGTAAGTATTTGTCTTTACTCTGCAACACTGTATTTCCTAATAACGTGGTATTCTTACATATTCTTTCGAGAAAAAACTCTCCTTTGCGTTCTCTTTTGAGGCTACATGCTTAGACATACGCGCAACACCAAAGTTTTTCGAGTTACAACGTGTTGTTTAGGAAAAACAAGATATTTTTGCACGATGCGGGATTTCCTTAAAACGTGGTTTTCTGACAAATTTTGACGAAAGAAAATACTCCTGTGGGTTCTCTTTTGAGGCTACACATTTAGACGTACACGCCACACCAAATCTTTTCGAGTTACAACGTGTTGTTTAGGAGCAACAAGGTAATTTTTCTACGATGCGTTATTTCTTCTCATAAAGTTTAAGTGTTTCCATTACGTACATATTTGCCTTTACTCTGCAACACTGTATTTCCTTATAACGTGGTATTCTTGCATATTCTTTCGAGAGAAAACTCTCCTGTGCGTTCTCCTTTGAGGCTACATGCTTAGACATTCACGCAACACCAAAGCTTTTCGATTTACAACGTGTTGTTTAGGAAAAACAAGATAATTTCGCATGATGCGGGATTTCCTTAAAACGTGGTTTTCTGACAAATTTTGACGAAATAAAACTCTCCTATGGGTACTCTTTTGAGGCTACACGTTTAGCCGTACAAGCCACACCAAATCTTTTCAAGTTACAACGTGTTGTTTAGAGGATACAAGCTAATTTTGTACGATGCGTTATTTCTTCTCGTAAAGTTTAAGTTTTTCCAATAAGTACGTATTTGTCTTTACTGTGCAACACTGTATTTCCTTATAACGTGGTATTCTTACATATTCTTTCGAGAGAAAACACTCCTGAGCGTTCTCTTTTGAGGCTACACGCTTAGATATACACGCAACACCAAAGCATTTCGAGTTAAAACGTTTTGTTTAGGAAAAACAAGATAATTTCGCACAATGCGGGATTTCCTTAATACGTGGTTTTCTGACAAATTTTGACCAAAGAAAATTCTCCTATAGCTTCTTTTTTCAGGCTACACGTTTAGACGTACAGGCCACACCAAATCTTTTTAAGTTGCAACGTGTTGTTTAGTAGATACAAGCTAATTTTGTACGATGCATTATTTCTTCTCGTAAAGTTTTTCCAATACATAAGTATTTGTCTTTACTCTGCAACACTGTATTTCCTAATAACGTGGTATTCTTACATATTCTTTCGAGAAAAAACTCTCCTTTGCGTTCTCCTTTGAGGCTACACGCTTACACATACACGCAACACCAAAGCTTTTCGAGTTACAACGTGTTGTTTAGGAGATACAAGCTAATTTCTTACGATGCGTTATTTCTTCTCGTAAGGTTTTTCCAAGACGTAAGTATTTGTCTTTACTCTGCAACACTGTATTTCCTAATTACGTGGTATTCTTACATATTCTTTCGAGAAAAAACTCTCCTTTGCGTTCTCTTTTGAGGCTACACGCTTAGACATACACGCAACACCAAAGCTTTTCGACTTACAACGTGTTGTTTAGGAAAAACAAGATAATTTCGCATGATGCGGGATTTCCTTAAAACGTGGTTTTCTGACAAATTTTGACGAAAGAAAATACTCCTGTGGGTTCTCTTTTGAGGCTACACATTTAGACGTACACGCCACACCAAATCTTTTCGAGTTACAATGTGTTGTTTAGGAGAAACAAGCTAATTTTTTTACGATGCGTTATTTCTTCTCATAACGTTTGAGTGTTTCCATTACATACATATTTGCCTTTACTCTGCAACACTGTATTTCCTTATAACGTGGTATTCTTGCATATTCTTTCGAGAGAAAACTCTCCTGTGCGTTCTCCTTTGAGGCTACATGCTTAGACATTCACGCAACACCAGATCTTTTCGAGTTGCAACGTGTTGTTTAGGAGATACAAGCTAATTTTTTTACGATGCGTTATTTCTTCTCATAAAGTTTAAGTGTTTCCATTACGTACATATTTGCCTTTACTCTGCAACACTGTATTTCCTTATAACGTGGTATTCTTGCATATTCTTTCGAGAGAAAACTCTCCTGTGCGTTCCCCTTTGAGGCTACATGCTTAGACATACACGCAACACCAAAGCTTTTCGAGTTACAACGTGTTTTTTAGGAAAAACAAGATAATTTCACACGATGCGGGATTTCCTTAAAACGTGGTTTTCTGACAAATTTTGATGAAAGAAAATTATCCTGTGGGTTCTCTTTTTAGGCTACACGTTTAGACGTACATACCACACCAAATCTTTTCGAGTTATAACGTGTTGTTTAGGAGATAGAAACTAATTTTGTAAGATGCCTTATTTCTTCTCGTAAAGTTTAAGTTTTTCCAATAAGTACGTATTTGTCTTTACTCTGCAACACTGTATTTCCTTATAACGTGGTATTCTTACATATTCTTTCGAGAGAAAACTCTCCTGTGCGTTCTCTTTTGAGGCTATACGCTTTGACATACACACAACACCAAAGTTTTTCGAGTTACAATGTGTTGTTTAGGAAAAACAAGATAATTTAGCATGATGCGGGATTTCCTTAAAACGTGGTTTTCTGACAAATTTTGACGAAAGAAAATACTCCTGTGGGTTCTCTTTTGAGGCTACACATTTAGACGTGCCCGAGACACTAAATCTTGTCGAGTTACAACGTGTTGTTTAGGAGATACAAGCTAATTTTTTTACGATGCATTATTTCTTCTCATAAAGTTTAAGTGTTTCCATTATGTAAAAATTTGGCTTTACTCTGCAACACTGTATTTCCTTATAACGAGGTATTCTTGCATATTCTTTTGAGAGAAAACTCTCCTGTGCGGTCTCCTTTGAGGCTACATGCTTAGACATACACTCAACTCCAAAGCTTTTCGAATTACAACATGTTGTTTAGGAAAAACAACATAATTTCGCACGATGCGGGATTTCCTTAAAACGTGGTTTTCTGACAAATTTTGACCAAATAAAACTCTCCTGTGTGTACTCTTTTGAGGCTACACGTTTAGACGTACACGCCACACCAAATCTTTTCGAGTTACAACCTGTTGTTTAGGAGATACAAGCTAATTTTTTACGATGCGTTATTTCTTCTCGTAAAGTGTTTCCAATAAGTACGTATTTGTCTTTACTCTGCAACACGGTATTTCCTTAATACATGGTATTCTTACATATTCTTTCGAGAGAAAACTCTCCTGTGCGTTCTCTTTTGTGGGTACACGCTTAAACATACACGCAACACCAAAGCTTTTCGAGTTTCAATGTGTTGTTTATGAAGAACAAGATAATTTCTCACGATGCGGGATTTCCTTAAAACGTGGTTTTCTGACAAATTTTGACGAACGAAAATTGTCCTGTGGTTCTCTTTTGAGGCTACACCTTTAGACGTACACGCCACACCAAATCTTTTCGAGTTACAACGTGTTGTTTAGGAGATACAAGCTAATTTTGTACGATGCTTTATTTCATCTCGTAAAGTTTAAGGGTTTCCAATACGTAATTATTTGTCTTTATTCTGCAACACTGTACTTCCTTATAACGTGGTATTCTCACATATTCTTTCGAGAGAAAACTCTCCTGTGTGTTCTCTTTTGAGGCTACACGCTTAGACATACACGCATCACCAAAGATTTTCGAGTTACTACGTGTTGTTTAGGAAAACAAGATAATTTCGCAAGATGCGGGATTTCCTTAAAACGTGGTTTTCTGACAAATTTTGACGAAATAAAACTCTCCTGTGGGTACTCTTTTGAGGCTACACGTTTAGACGTGCACCCAACACCAAATCTTTTCGAGTTACAACTAGTTGTTTAGGACATACAAGCTAATTTTGCCAGATGCGTTATTTCTTTCATAAAGTGTTTCCAATACGTATGTATTTGTCTTTACTCTGCAACACTGTATTTCCTTATAATGTGGTATCCTTACATATTCTTTCGAGAGAAAACTCTCCTGTGCGTTCTCTTTTGAGGCTACACGCTTAGACATACACGCAACACCAAAGCTTTCGAGTTACAACGTGTTGTTTAGGAAAAACAAGATAATTTCGCAAGATGCGGGATTTCCTTAAAACGTGGTTTTCTGACAAATTTTGACGAAAGAAAATTATCCTGTGGGTTCTCTTTTGAGGCTACAAGTTTAGACGTACACACCACACCAAATCTATTCAAGTTATAACGTGTTGTTTAGGAGATAGAAACTAATTTTGTAAGATGCCTTATTTCTTCTCGTAAGTTTAAGTTTTTCCAATAAGTACGTATTTGTCTTTACTCTGCAACACTGTATTTCCTTATAAAGTGGTATTCTTACATATTCTTTCGAGAGAAAACTCTCCTGGGCATTCTCCTTTGAGGTTACAGGCTTAGACATACACGCAACACCAAAGCTTTTCGAGTTAAAACGTTTTGTTTAGGAAAAACAAGATAATTTCGCACGATGCGGAATTTCCTTAATACGTGGTTTTCTGACAAATTTTGACCAAAGAAAATTCTCCTATGGGTTCTCTTTTGAGGCTACACGTTTAGACGTACAGGCCACACCAAATGTTTTTAAGTTACAACGTGTTGTTTAGGAGATACAAGCTAATTTTGTACGATGCGTTATTTCTTCTCTTAAGTTTAAGTTTTTCCAAAAAGTAAGTATTTCTCTTTACTCTGCAACACTGTATTTCCTTATAACGTGGTATTCTTACATATTCTTTCGAGAGAAAACTCTCCTGTGCGTTCTCTTTTGAGGCTACACGCTTAGACATACATGCAACACCAAAGCTTTTCGAGTTTAAATGTTTTGTTTAAGAAAAACAAGATAATTTCGCAGAATGCGGGATTTCCTTAAAACGTGGTTTTCTGACAAATTTTGACGAAAGAAAATTTTCCTGTGGGTTCTCTTTTGAGGCTACTCGCTTAGACATACATACCACACCAAATCTTTTCGAGTTATAATGTGTTGTTTAGGAGATACAAACTAATTTTGTAAGATGCCTTATTTCTTCTCGTAAGGTTTAAGTTTTTCCAATAAGTACGTATTTGTCTTTACTCTGCAACACTGTATTTCCTTGTAACGTGGTATTCTTACATATTCTTTCGAAAGAAAACTCTCCTGTGCGTTCTCTTTTGAGGCTACACGCTTAGACATACACGCAACACGAAAGCTTTTCGAGTTAAAACGTTTGGTTTAGGAAAAACAAGATAATGTCGCACTATGCGGGATTTCCTTAATACGTGGTTTTCTGACATATTTTGACCAAAGAAAATTCATCTATGGGTTCTCTTTTCAGGCTACACGTTTAGACGTACAGGCCACACCAAATCTTTTTAAGCTACAACGTGTTGTTTAGGAGATACAAGCTAATTTCTTACGATGCGTTATTTCTTCTCGTAAAGTTTTTTCCAATACGTAAGTATTTGTCTTTACTCTGCAACACTGTATTTCCAAAAAACATGGTATTCTTACACATTCTTTCGAGAAAAAACTCTCCTTTGCGTTCTCTTTTGAGGCTACACGCTTAGACATACACGCAACACCAAAGCTTTTCGAGTTACAACGTGTTGTTTAGGAAAAACAAGATAATTTCGCACGATGCGGGATTTCCTTAAAACGTGGTTTTCTGACAAATTTTGACGAAAGAAAATACTCCTGTGGGTTCTCTTTTGAGGCTACACATTTAGACGTACATGCCACACCAAATCATTTCGAGTTACAACGTGTTGTTTAGGAGAAACAAGCTAATTTTTTACGATGCGTTATTTCTTCTCATAAAGTTTTAGTGTTTCCATTACGTACATATTTGCCTTTACTCTGCAACACTGTATTTCCTTATAACGTGGTATTCTTGCATATTCTTTCGAGAGAAAACTCTCCTGTGCGTTCTCCTTTGAGGCTACATGCTTAAACATTCACGCAACACCAAAGCTTTTCGATTTACAACGTGTTGTTTAGGAAAAACAAGATAATTTCGCAAGATGCGGGATTTCCTTAAAACGTGGTATTCTGACAAATTTTGACGAAATAAAACTCTCCTGTGGGTACTCTTTTGAGGCTACACGTTTAGACTTGCACCCCACCCCAAATCTTTTCGAGTTACAACGAGTTGTTTAGGACATACAATCTAATTTTGCCAGATGCGTTTTTTCTCTCATAAAGTGTTTCCAATACGTACGTATTTGTCTTTACTCTGCAACACTGTATTTCCTTATAACGTGGTATCCTTACGTATTCTTTCGAGAGAAAACTCTCCTGTGCGTTCTCTTTTGAGGCTACACGCTTAGACATACACGCAACACCAAAGCTTTCGAGTTACAACGTGTTGTTTAGGAAAAACAAGATAATTTCGCAAGATGCGGGACTTCCTTAAAACGTGGTTTTCTGACAAATTTTGACGAAAGAAAATTATCCTGTGGGTTCTCTTTTGAGGCTACAAGTTTAGACGTACACACCACACCAAATCTATTCAAGTTATAACGTGTTGTTTAGGAGATACAAACTAATTTTGTAAGATGCCTTATTTCTTCTCGTAAAGTTTAAGTTTTTCCAATAAGTACGTATTTGTCTTTACTCTGCAACACTGTATTTCCTTATAACGTGGTATTCTTACATATTCTTTCGAGAGAAAACTCTCCTGGGTATTCTCCTTTGAGGTTACAGGCTTAGACATACACGCAACACCAAAGCTTTTCGAGTTAAAACGTTTTGTTTAGGAAAAACAAGATAATTTCGCACGAAACGAAATTTCCTTAATACATGGTTTTTTGACAAATTTTGACCAAAGAAAATTCTCCTATGGGTTCTCTTTTGAGGCTACACGTTTAGACGTACAGGCCACACCAAATCTTTTTAAGTTACAACGTGTTGTTTAGGAGATACAAGCTAATTTTGTACGATGCGTTATTTCTTCTCGTAAAGTTTTTCCAAGACGTAAGTATTTGTCTTTACTCTACAACACTGTATTTCCTAATAACGTGGTATTCTTACATATTCTTTCGAGAAAAAACTCTCCTTTGCGTTCTCTTTTGAGGCTACACGCTTAGACATACACGCAACACCAAAGCTTTTCGAGTTACAACGTGTTGTTTAGGAAAAACAAGATATTTTTGCACGATGCGGGATTTCCTTAAAACGTGGTTTTCTGACAAATTTTGACGAAAGAAAATACTCCTGTGGGTTCTCTTTTGAGGCTACACATTTAGACGTACACGCCACAGCAAATCTTTGCGAGTTACAACGTGTTGTTTAGGAGAAACAAGCTAATTTTTCTACGATGCGTTATTTCTTCTCATAAAGTTTAAGTGTTTCCATTACGTACATATTTTCCTTTACTCTGCAACACTGTATTTCCTTATAACGTGGTATTCTTGCATATTCTTTCGAGAGAAAACTCTCCTGTGCGTTCTCCTTTGAGGCTACATGCTTAGACATTCACGCAACACCAAAGCTTTTCGAGTTACAACGTGTTGTTTAGGAAAAACAAGATAATTTCGCAAGATGCGGGATTTCCTTAAAACGTGGTTTTCTGACAAATTTTGACGAAATAAAACTCTCCTGTGGGTACTCTTTTGAGGCTACACGTTTAGACGTACAAGCCACACCAAATCTTTTCAAGTTACAACGTGTTGTTTAGGAGATACAAGCTAATTTTGTACGATGCGTTATTTCTTCTCGTAAAGTTTAAGATTTTCCAATAAGTACGTATTTGTCTTTACTCTGCAACACTGTATTTCCTTATAACGTGGTATTCTTACATATTCTTTCGAGAGAAAACTCTCCTGTACGTTCTCTTTTGAGGCTACTCGCTTAGACATACACGCAACACCAAAGCATTTCGATTTAAAACGTTTTGTTTAGGAAAAACAAGATAATTTCGCACGATGCGGGATTTCCTTAATACGTGGTTTTCTGACAAATTTTGACCTAAGAAAATTCTCCTATGGCTTCTTTCTTCAGGCTACACGTTTAGACGTACAGGCCACACCAAATCTTTTTAAGTTGCAACGTGTTGTTTAGTAGATACAAGCTAATTTTGTACGATGCGTTATTTCTTCTCGTAAAGTTTTTCCAATACATAAGTATTTGTCTTTACTCTGCAACACTGTATTTCCTAATAACGTGGTATTCTTACATATTCTTTCGAGAAAAAACTCTCCTTTGCGTTCTCCTTTGAGGCTACACGCTTACACATACACGCAACACCAAAGCTTTTCGAGTTACAACGTGTTGTTTAGGAGATACAAGCTAATTTCTTACGATGCGTTATTTCTTCTCGTAAAGTTTTTCCAAGACGTAAGTATTTGTCTTTACTCTGCAACATTGTATTTCCTAATAACGTGGTATTCTTACATATTCTTTCGAGAAAAAACTCTCCTTTGCGTTCTCTTTTGAGGCTACACGCTTAGACATACACGCAACACCAAAGCTTTTCGAGTTACAACGTGTTGTTTAGGAAAAACAAGATAATTTCGCACGATGCGGGATTTCCTTAAAACGTGGTTGTCTGACAAATTTTGACGAAAGAAAATACTCCTGTGGGTTCTCTTTTGAGGCTACACATTTAGACGTACATGCCACAGCAAATCTTTTCGAGTTACAACGTGTTGTTTAGGAGAAACAAGCTAATTTTTTTACGATGCGTTATTTCTTCTCATAAAGTTTAAGCGTTTCCATTACGTACATATTTGCCTTTACTCTGCAACACTGTATTTCCTTATAACGTGGTATTCTTGCATATTCTTTTGAGAGAAAACTCTCCTGTGCGTTCTCCTTTGAGGCTACATGCTTAGACATTCACGCAACACCAAATCTTTTCGATTTACAACGTGTTGTTCAGGAGATACAAGCTAATTTTTTTACGATGCGTTATTTCTTCTCATAAAGTTTAAGTGTTTCCATTACGTACATATTTGCCTTTACTCTGCAACACTGTATTTCCTTATAACGTGGTATTCTTGCATATTCTTTCGAGAGAAAACTCTCCTGTGCGTTCCCCTTTGAGGCTACATGCTTAGACATACACGCAACACCAAAGCTTTTCGAGTTACAACGTGTTTTTTAGGAAAAACAAGATAATTTCACACGATGCGGGATTTCCTTAAAACGTGGTTTTCTGACAAATTTTGACGAAAGAAAATTATCCTGTGGGTTCTCTTTTTAGGCTACACGTTTAGACGTACACACCACACCAAATCTTTTCGAGTTATAACGTGTTGTTTAGGAGATACAAACTAATTTTGTAAGATGCCTTATTTCTTCTCGTAAAGTTTAAGATTTTCCAATATGTACGTATTTGTCTTTACTCTGCAACACTGTATTTCCTTATAACGTGGTATTCTTACACATTCTTTCGAGAGAAAACTCTCCTGTGCGTTCTCTTTTGAGGCTATACACTTTGACATACACGCAACACCAAAGTTTTTCGAGTTACAATGTGTTGTTTAGGAAAAACAAGATAATTTAGCATGATGCGTGATTTCCTTAAAACGTGGTTTTCTGACAAATTTTGACAAAAGAAAATACTCCTGTGGGTTCTCTTTTGAGGCTACACATTTAGATGTGCCCGAGACACTAAATCTTGTCGAGTTACAACGTGTTGTTTAGGAGATACAAGCTAATTTTTTTACGATGCATTATTTCTTCTCATAAAGTTTAAGTGTTTCCATTATGTAAATATTTGGCTTTACTCTGCAACACTGTATTTCCTTATAACAAGGTATTCTTGCATATTCTTTCGAGAGAAAACTCTCCTGTGCGGTCTCCTTTGAGGCTACATGCTTAGACATACACTCAACTCCAAAGCTTTTCGAGTTACAACATGTTGTTTAGGAAAAACAACATAATTTCGCACGATGCGGGATTTCCTTAAAACGTGGTTTTCTGACAAATTTTGACCAAATAAAACTCTCCTGTGTGTACTATTTTGAGGCTACACTTTTAGACGTACACGCCACACCAAATCTTTTCGAGTTACAACCTGTTGTTTAGGAGATACAAGCTAATTTTTTACGATGCGTTATTTCTTCTCGTAAAGTGTTTCCAATAAGTACGTATTTGTCTTTACTCTGCAACACGGTATTTCCTTAATACGTGGGTTTCTTACATATTCTTTCGAGAGAAAACTCTCCTGTGCATTCTCTTTTGAGGGTACACACTTAAACATACACGCAACACCAAAGCTTTTCGAGTTACAATGTGTTGTTTATGAAGAACAAGATAATTTCTCACGATGCGGGATTTCCTTAAAACGTGGTTTTCTGACAAATTTTGACGAACGAAAATTGTCCTGTGGTTCTCTTTTGAGGCTACACCTTTAGACGTACACGCCACACCAAATCTTTTCGAGTTACAACGTGTTGTTTAGGAGATACAAGCTAATTTTGTACGATGCTTTATTTCATCTCGTAAAGTTTAAGGGTTTCCAATACGTAATTATTTGTCTTTATTCTGCAACACTGTACTTCCTTATAACGTGGTATTCTCACATATTCTTTCGAGAGAAAACTCTCCTGTGTGTTCTCTTTTGAGGCTACACGCTTAGACATACACGCATCACCAAAGATTTTTGAGTTACTACGTGTTGTTTAGGAAAAACAAGATAATTTCTCAAGATGCTGGATTTCCTTAAAACGTGCTTTTCTGAAACTTTGACGAAAGAAAATTCTCCTATGGGTTCTCTTTTGAGGCTACAAGTTTAGACGTACATGCCACACCAAATCTTTTCGAGTTACAAAGTGTTGTTTAGGAGATACGAGCTAATTTTGTACGATGCTGTATTTCATCTCGTAAAGTTTAAGGGTTTCCAATACGTACGTATTTTTCTTTACTCTGCAACACTGTATTTCCTTATAACGTGGTCTTCTTACATATTCTTTTGAGAGAAAACTCCCCTGTGTGTTCTCTTTTAAGGCTACACGCTGAGACATACACGCAACACCAAAGGTTTTCGAGTTACAACGTGTTGTTTAGGAAAAACAAGATAATTTCGCACGATGTATGATTTCCTTAATACGTGGTTTTGTGACAAATTTGACCAAAGAAAATTCTCCTGTGTGTTCTCTTTTTGAGGCTACACGTTTAGACGTACCTGCCACACCAAACATTTTCGAGTTACCACGTGTTGTTTAGGAGATACAAGCTAATTTTTTATGATGCGTTATTTCTTCATGTAAAGTGTTTCCAATACGTACGTATTTGTCTTTACTCTGCAACACTGTATTTCCTTATAACCTGGTATTCTTACTTATTCTTTTGAGTGAAAACTCTCCTGTGTGTTCTCTTTTGAGGCTACACACTGAGACATACACGCAACACCCAAGCTTTTTGAGTTACAACGTGTTGTTTAGGAAAAACAAGATAATTTCGCAGGATGCGGGATTTCGTTAAAACCTTGTTTTCTGACCAATTTTGACGAAAGAAAATTCTCCAGTGGGTTCTCTTTTGAGGCTAAACTTTTAGACATACACGCCAAACTAAATGTTTTCGAGTTTCCACTTGTTGTTTAGGAGATACAAGCTAATATTGTGTGATCCTTAATTTCTTCTCGCAATGTGTTTCCAATACGTACGTATTTGTCTTTACTCTGCAACACTGTATTTCCTTATAACGTTGAATTCTTACATGTTCTAATGAGAGAAAACTCTCCTGTGCATTCTCTTTTGAGGCTACACGCTTAGGCATACACGCAACACCAAAGCTTTTCGAGTTACCACTTGTTGTTTAGGAAAAACAAGATAATTTCCCACGATGCGGTATTTCCTTAAAACGTGGTTTTCTGACAAATTTTGACGAAAGAAAATTCTCCTTTGTGTTCTCCTTTGAGGCTACACGTTTAGACATACACGCCAAACCAAATCTTTTCGACTTACCATGTGTTGTTTAGGAGATACAAGCTAATTTTGTTCGATGCGTTATTTCTTCTCGTAAAATGTTCCCAATATGTAAGTATTTGTCTTTACTCTGAAACACTGTATTTCCTTATAACGTGGTATTCTTACATATTCTTTCGAGAGAAAACTATCTTCTGCGTTCCGTTTTGAGGCTACACACTTAGACATACAGGCAACACCAAAGCTTTTCGAGTTACAACGTGTTGTTAATGAATAAAAAGATAATTTCGCACGATGCGGGATTTATTTAAAACGTGGTTTTCTGAAAAATTTGACAAAGGAAAATTCTTCTGTGGGCTTTCCTTTGAGGCTACACGTATAGACGTACACGTCACACCAAATCTTTTCGAGTTACAACGTGTTGTTTAGGAGATACAAGCTAATTTTGTACGATGCATTATTTCTTCTCGTAAAGTGTTTCCAATATGTACTTATTTGCCTTTAGTCTACAAAATTGTATTTCTTTATAACGTGGTATTCTTACATATTCCTTCGAGAGAAAACTCTCCTGTGCCTTCTCTTTTGAGGCTCCACGCTTAGACATACACGCAACACCAAAGCTTTTCGAGTTACAACATGTTATTTAGGAAAAAGAAGATGATTTCGCACGATGTAGGATTTCCTTAAAACGTGGTGTTCTGAAAAATTTTAACGAAAGAAAATTCTTCTCTGGGTTCTTTTTGAGGCTACACGTTTAGACGTACACGCCACACCAAATCTTTTCGAGTTACAACGTGTTGTTTAGGAGATACAAGCTAATTTTGTACGATGCTTTATTTCATCTCATAAAGTTTAAGGGTTTCCAATATGTAAGTATTTGTCATTATTCTGCAACAGTGGACTTCCTTATAACGTGGTATTCTCACATATTCTTTCGAGAGAAAAGTCTCCTGTGTGTTCTCTTATGAGGCTACACGCTTAGACATACACGCAACACCAAAGCTTTTCGAGTTACAATGCGTTGTTTAGGAAAAACAAGATAATTTCGCACGATGCGGGATTTCCTTAATATGTGGTTTTCTGACAAATTTTGACCAAATAAAACTCTCCTGTGTGTACTCTTTTGAGGCTACACGTTTAGACGTACATGCCACACCAAATCCTTTCGAGTTACCACGTGTTGTTTAGGAGATACACGCTAATTTTGTACGATGCGTTATTTCTTCTCGTAAAGTGTTTCCAATATGTACGTATTTGTCTTTACTCTGCAACACTGTATTTCCTTATAACGTTGTATTCTTACATGTCTTTCGAGAGAAAACTCTCTTGTGCATTGTCTTTAGAGGAAACATGCTCAGTCATACACGCAACAACAAAGCTTTCGAGTTACAACGTGTTGTTTAAGAAAAACAAGATAATTTTGCACGATGCGGGATTTCCTTAAAACGTGGTTTTTTGACAAATTTTGACAAAAGAAAATTCTCCTGTGGTTTCTGTTTTGAGGCTACACGTGTAGACGTACAAGCCACACCAAATATTTTCGAGTTACAACGTGTTGTTTAGGAGATACAAGCAAATATTGTACGATGCGTTATTTCTTCCCTAAAGTGTTTCCAATATGTACTTATTTGTCTTTACTCTGCAACACTGTATTTTCTTATAATGTGGTATTCTTACATATTCTTTCTAGGGAAAACTCTCCTGTGCATTCTCTTTTGAGGCTACATGCTTAGACAAACAAGGAACGCCAAAGCTTTTCGAGTTACAACGTGTTGTTTAGGAAAAACAAGATAATTTCGCACGATGCGAGATTTCCATAAAACGTGGATTTCTGACAAATTTTGACGAAAGAAAGTTCTCCTGTGGGTTCTCTTTTGAGGCTACACGTGTAGAGGTACGAGCCACACCAAATCTTTTCGAGTTAAAACCTGTTGTTTAGGAGATACAAGCTAATTTTGTATTATGCTTTATTTCTTCTCTTAAAGTGTTTCCAATACATACGTATTTGTCTTTACTCTGCAACACTGTATTTCCTTATAACGTGGTATTCTTACATATTCTTTCGAGAGAAAACTCTCCTGTGCATTCTCTTTTGAGGCTACACACTTAGATATACATGCAACACCAAAGCTTTTCGAGTTACAACTTGTTGTTTAGGAAAAACAAGATAATTTCGCACGATGCGAGATTTCCTTAAAACGTGGTTTCTGACAAATTTTGATGAAAGAATATTCTCCTGTCGGTTCTCGTTTGAGGCTACACTTTTAGACGTACATGTCACACCAAATCTTTTCGAGTTACAACGTGTTGTTTAGGAGATACAAGCTACTTTTTTAAGATGCGTTATTTCTTCTCGTAAAGTGTTTCCAATATGTACTTATTTGTCTTTACTCTGCAAAATTGTATTTCCTTTTAACGTGGTATTCTTACATATTCTTTCGAGAGAAAACTCTCCTGTGCCTTCTCTTTGGAGGCTCCACGCTTACACATACACGCAACACCAAAGCTTTTCGAGTTACAACATGTTGTTTAGGAAAAACATGATTTCGTACGATGAGGGATTTCCTTAAAACGTGGTTTTCTGAAAAATTTTGAAGGAAGAAAATTCTCCTGTGGGTTCTCTTTTGATGCTACACATTTAGACGTACATGCCACACCAAATCTTTTCTAGGTGCAACCTTTTGTTTAGGAGATACAAGCTAATTTTCTACGATGTGTTCTTTTCATAAAGTGTTTCCAATACGTACATATTTGTCTTTACTCTGCAACATTGTATTTCCTTATAACGTGGTATTTTTACATATTCTTTCGAGAGAAAACTATCCTGTGCGTTCCCTTTTGAGGCTACACACTGAGACATACAGGCAACACCAAAACTTTTCGAGTTACAACGAGTTGTTTATGACAAACAAGATAATTTTGCACGATGCAGGATTTCCTTAAAACGTGGTTTTCTGACAAATTTTGAAGAAAGAAAATTCTCCTGTCGGTTCTCTTTTGAGGCTACACGTTTAGACATACACGACACACCAAATCCTTTCGAGTTACCACGTGTTGTTTAGGAGATACACGCTAATTTTGTACAATGCGTTATTTCTTCTCGTAAAGTGTTTCCAATATGTACGTATTTGTCTTTACTCTGCAACACTGTATTTCCTTATAACGTTGTATTCTTACATGTTCTTTCGAGAGAAAACTCTCTTGTGCATTGTCTTTAGAGGCAACATGCTCAGACATACACGCAACACCAAAGCTTTTCGAGTTAAAACGTGTTGTTTAGGAAAAACAAGATAATTTTGCACGATGCGGGATTTCCTTAAAACGTGGTTTTTTGACACATTTTGACGAAAGAAAATGCTCCTGTGGTTTCTGTTTTGAGGCTACACGTGTAGACGTACGAGCCACACCAAATATTTTCGAGTTAGAACGTGTTGTTTAGGAGATACAAGCAAATATTGTACGATGCATTATTTCTTCCCTAAAGTGTTTCCAATATGTACTTATTTGTCTTTACTCTGCAACACTGTATTTTCTTATAACGTGGTATTCTTACATATTCTTTCTAGGGAAAACTCTCCTGTGCATTCTCTTTTGAGGCTACACGCTTAGACAAACAAGGAACGCCAAAGCTTTTCGAGTTACAACGTGTTGTTTAGGAAAAACAAGATAATTTCGCAGGATGCGAGATTTCCATAAAACGTGGTTTTCTGACAAATTTTGACGAAAGAAAGTTCTCCTGTGGGTTCTCTTTTGAGGCAACACGTGTAGAGGTACGAGCCACACCAAATCTTTTCGAATTATAACCTGTTGTTTAGGAGATACAAGCTAATTTTGTATTATGCTTTATTTCTTCTCTTAAAGTGTTTCCAATACGTACGTAGTTGTCTTTACTCTGCAACACTGTATTTCCTTATAATGTGGTATTCTTACATATTCTTTCGAGAGAAAACTCTCCTGTGCATTCTCTTTTGAGGCTACACGCTTAGACATACACGCAACACCAAAGCTTTTCCTGTTGCAATGTGTTGTTTAGGAAAAACAAGATAATTTTTCACGATGCGAGATTTCCTTAAAACGTGGTTTCTGACAAATTTTGATGAAAGAAAATTCTCCTGTGGGTTCTCGTTTGAGGCTACACTTTTAGACGTACACGTCACACCGAATCTTTTCGAGTTACAACGTGTTGTTTAGGAGATACAAGTTAATTTTGTAGGATGCATTATTTCTTTTTGTAAAGTGTTTCCAATATGTACTTATTTGTCTTTACTCTGCAACACTGTATTTCCTCATAACGTGGTATTCTTACATATTCTTTCGAGAGAAAACTCTCCTGTGCCTTCTCTTTGGAGGCTCCACGCTTACACATACACGCAACACCAAAGCTTTTCGAGTTACAACATGTTGTTTAGGAAAAAGATGATTTCGTACGATGAGGGATTTCCTTAAAATGTGGTTTTCTGAAAAATTTTGAAGGAAGAAAATTCTCCTGTGGGTTCTCTTTTGATGCTACACATTTAGACGTACATGCCACACCAAATCTTTTCTAGGTACAACCTTTTGTTTAGGAGATACAAGCTAATTTTCTACGATGTGTTCTTTTCATAAAGTGTTTCCAATACGTACATATTTGTCTTTACTCTGCAACATTGTATTTCCTTATAACGTGGTATTTTTACATATTCTTTCGAGAGAAAACTATCCTGTGCGTTCCCTTTTGAGGCTACACACTGAGACATACAGGCAACACCAAAGCTTTTCGAGTTACAACGTGTTGTTTATGAAAAACAAGATAATTTCGCACGATGCAGGATTTCCTTAAAACGTGGTTTTCTGACAAATTTTGAAGAAAGAAAATTCTCCTGTCGGTTCTCTTTTGAGGCTACACGTTTAGACATACACGACACACCAAATCCTTTCGAGTTACCACGTGTTGTTTAGGAGATACACGCTAATTTTGTACAATGCGTTATTTCTTCTCGTAAAGTGTTTCCAATATGTACATATTTGTCTTTACTCTGCAACACTGTATTTCCTTATAACGTTGTATTCTTACATGTTCTTTCGAGAGAAAACTCTCTTGTGCATTGTCTTTAGAGGCAACATGCTCAGACATACACGCAACACCAAAGCTTTTCGAGTTAAAACGTGTTGTTTAGGAAAAACAAGATAATTTTGCACGATGCGGGATTTCCTTAAAACGTGGTTTTTTGACACATTTTGACGAAAGAAAATGCTCCTGTGGTTTCTGTTTTGAGGCTACACGTGTAGACGTACGAGCCACACCAAATATTTTCGAGTTAGAACGTGTTGTTTAGGAGATACAAGCAAATATTGTACGATGCATTATTTCTTCCCTAAAGTGTTTCCAATATGTACTTATTTGTCTTTACTCTGCAACACTGTATTTTCTTATAACGTGGTATTCTTACATATTCTTTCTAGGGAAAACTCTCCTGTGCATTCTCTTTTGAGGCTACACGCTTAGACAAACAAGGAACGCCAAAGCTTTTCGAGTTACAACGTGTTGTTTAGGAAAAACAAGATAATTTCGCAGGATGCGAGATTTCCATAAAACGTGGTTTTCTGACAAATTTTGACGAAAGAAAGTTCTCCTGTGGGTTCTCTTTTGAGGCAACACGTGTAGAGGTACGAGCCACACCAAATCTTTTCGAATTATAACCTGTTGTTTAGGAGATACAAGCTAATTTTGTATTATGCTTTATTTCTTCTCTTAAAGTGTTTCCAATACGTACGTAGTTGTCTTTACTCTGCAACACTGTATTTCCTTATAATGTGGTATTCTTACATATTCTTTCGAGAGAAAACTCTCCTGTGCATTCTCTTTTGAGGCTACACGCTTAGACATACACGCAACACCAAAGCTTTTCCTGTTGCAATGTGTTGTTTAGGAAAAACAAGATAATTTTTCACGATGCGAGATTTCCTTAAAACGTGGTTTCTGACAAATTTTGATGAAAGAAAATTCTCCTGTGGGTTCTCGTTTGAGGCTACACTTTTAGACGTACACGTCACACCGAATCTTTTCGAGTTACAACGTGTTGTTTAGGAGATACAAGTTAATTTTGTAGGATGCATTATTTCTTTTTGTAAAGTGTTTCCAATATGTACTTATTTGTCTTTACTCTGCAACACTGTATTTCCTCATAACGTGGTATTCTTACATATTCTTTCGAGAGAAAACTCTCCTGTGCCTTCTCTTTGGAGGCTCCACGCTTACACATACACGCAACACCAAAGCTTTTCGAGTTACATCATGTTGTTTAGGAAAAAGAAGATGATTTTGCACGATGCGGGATTTCCTTAAAACGTGGTTTTCTGAAAAATTTTAGAGAAAGAAAATTCTCCTGTGGGTTTTCTTTTTTAGGCTACACGTTGAGACGTACATGCCATACCAAATCTTTTCGAGTTACAACGTGTTGTTTAGGAGATACAAGCTAATTTTTTAAGATGCCTTAATTCTTCTCGTAAAGTGTTTCCAATAAGTATGTATTTGTCTTTATTCTGCAACATTGTATTTCCTTATAACGTGGTATTCGTACATATTCTTTCGAGAGAAAACTTCCTGTGCGTTCTCTTTTGAGGTTACACGCTTAGACATACAGGCAACACCAAAGCTTTTCGAGTTACAACGTGTTGTTTAGGAAAAACAAGATAATTTCGCACGATACGAGATTTCCTTAAAACGTGGTTTCTGACAAATTTTGATGAAAGAAAATTCTCCTGTGGGTTCTCTGTTGAGGTTACACGTTTAGACGTACACGTCACACCAAATCTTTTCGAGTTACAACGTGTTGTTTAGGAGATACAAGCTAATATTTCACGATGCGTTATTTCTTCTCGTAAAGTGTTTCCAATATGTACTTATTTGTCTTTACTCTGCAACATTGTATTTCCTTAACGTGGTATTCTTACATAATCTTTCAAGAGAAAACTCTCCTGTGCCTTCTCTTCTGAGGCTACACACTTAGACATACACGCAACACCAAAGCTTTTCGAGTTACAACATGTTGTTTAGGAAAAAGAAGATGATTTCGCATGATGCGGGATTTCCTTATAACGTGGTTTTCTGAAAAATTTTGAAGAAATAAAATTCTCCTGTGGGTTCTCTTTTGAGGCTACACGTTTAGACGTACATGCCACTCCAAATCTTTTCGAGTTACAACGTGTTGTTTCGGAGATACAAGCTAATTTTTTTAGGATGCGTTACTTCTTCTTGTAAAGTGTGTCCAATACGTACATATTTGTCTTTACTCTGCAACACTGTATTTCCTTATAACGTGGTATTCTTACATATTCTTTTGAGAGAAAACTATCCCGTGCTTTCCCGTTTTAGGCTACACACTTAGACATACAGGCAACACCAAAGCTTTTCGAATTACAACGTGTTGTTTATGAAAAACAAGATAATTTCGCACGATGCGGGATTTCCTTAAAACGTGGTTTTCTGAAACATTTTGACGAAAGAAAATTCTTCAGTGTGTTTTCTTTTGAGGCTACACATTTAGACGTACACGCCACACCAAATCCTTTCGAGTTACCACGTGTTGTTTAGGAGATACAAGCTAATTTTGTACGATGCATTATTTCTTCTCATAAAGTGTTTCCAATACGTACGTATTTGTCTTTACTCTGCAACACTGTATTTCCTGATCAAGTTGTATTCTTACATATTCTTTCGAGAGAAAACTCTCCTGTGCGTTCTCTTTAGAGGCTACACGCTTAGACATACACGCAACGCCAAAGCATTTCGAGTTACAATGTGTTGTTTAGGAAAAACAAGATAATTTCGCACGATGCGAGATTTCCATAAAACGTGGTTTTCTGAAAAATTTTGAGGGAAGAAAGTTATCCTGTGGGTTCTCTTTTGAGGCTACACGTGTAGAGGTACAAGTCACACCAAATCTTTTCGAGTTACAACGTGTTGTTTAGGAGATACAAGCTAATTTTTTACGATGCGTTACTTCTTCTCTTAAAGTGTTTCCAATAGTATTTGTCTTTACTCTGCAACCCTGTATTTCCTTATAACGTGGTATTCTTACATATTCTTTCGAGAAAAAAGTCTCCTGTGCCTTCTCTTTTGAGGCTACACGCTTAGACATACACGCAACACCAAAGCTTTCGAGTTACAACGTGTTGTTTAGGAAAAACAAGATAATTTCGCACGATGCGAGATTTCCTTAAAACGTGGTTTCTGACAAATTTTGATGAAAGAAAATTCTCCTGTGGGTTCTCGTTTGAGGCTACACTTTTAGACGTATACGTCACACCAAATCTTTTCGAGTTACAACGTGTTGTTTAGGAGATACAAGGTAATTTTGAACGATGCGTTATTTCTTCTCGTAAAGTGTTTCCAATATGTACTTATTTGTCTTTACTCTGCAAAATTGTATTTCCTTATAACGTGGTGTTCTTACATATTCTTTCGAGAGAAAACTCTCCTGTGCCTTCTCTTTTGAGGCTCCACGCTTACACATACACGCAACACCAAAGCTTTTTGAGTTACAACATGTTGTTTAGAAAAAGAAGATGATTTCCCACGATGCGGGATTTCCTTAAAACGTGGTTTTCTGAAAAATTTTGAAGAAAGAAAATTCTCCTGTAGGTTCTCTTTTGAGGCTACACGTTTAGACGTGCATGCCACACCAAATCTTTTCGAGTTACAACGTGTTGTTTAGGAGATAAAACCTAATTTTTTACGATGCGTTAATTCTTCTCGTAATGTGTTTCCAATACATACGTATTTGTCTTTACTCTGCAACATTGTATTTCCTTATAACGTGGTATTCTTACATATTCTTTCGAGAGAAAACTATCCTGTGCGATCTCTTTTGAGGTTACACACTTAGACATTCACGCAACACCAAACCTTTTCGAGTAAGAACGTGTTATTTTGGAAAAACAATATAATTTCGCACGATGCGAGATTTCCTTAAAACGTGGTTTCTGACAAATTTTGATGAAAGAAAATTCACCTGTGGGTTCTCTTTTGAGGCTATACATTTAGACGTACACGTCACACCAAATCCTTTTGAGTTACAACGTGTTGTTTAGGAGATACAAGCTAATTTTGTATGATGCGTTATTTCTTCTTGTAAAGAGTTTCCAATATGTACTTATTTGTCTTTATTCTGAAAAATTGTATTTCCTTATAACGTGGTATTCTTACATATTCTTTCGAGAGAAAACTCTCCTGTGCCTTCTCTTTTGAGGCTCCACGCTTAGACATACACGCAACACTAAAGCTTTTCGAGTTACAACATGTTTTTTAGGAAAAAGAAGGTGATTTCGCACGATGCGGGATTTCTTTAAAACGTGGCTTTCTGAAAAATTTTAACGAAAGAAAATTCTCCTGTGGGTTCTCTTTTGAGGCTACACGTTTAGACGTACAAGCCACACCAAATCTTTTCCAGTTACAACGTGTTGTTTAGGAGATACAAGCTAATTTTGTACGATGCGTTATTTCTTCTCGTAATGTGTTTCCAATATGTACGTATTTGTCTTTACTCTGCAACACTGTATTTCCTTATAACGTGGTATTCTTACATATTCTTTCGAAAAAAAACTCTCCTTTACATTCTCTTTTGAGGCTACATGCTTAGACATACACGCAACACCAAAGCTTTTCAAGTTACAACGTGATGTTTAGGAAAAACAAGATAATTTCGCATGATGCGAGATTTCCTTAAAACGTGGTTTCTGACAAATTTTGATGAAAGAAAATTCACCTGTGGGTTCTCTTTTGAGGCTATACATTTAGTCGTACACGTCACACCAAATCCTATTGAGTTACAACGTGTTGTTTAGGAGATACAAGCTAATTTTGTATGATGCGTTATTTCTTCTTGTAAAGTGTTTCCAATATGTGCTTATTTGTCTTTATTCTGAAAAATTGTATTTCCTTATAACGTGTTATTCTTACATATTCTTTCGAGAGAAAACTCTCCTGTGCCTTCTCTTTTGAGGCTCCATGCTTAGACATACACGCAACACTAAAGCTTTTCGAGTTACAACATGTTTTTTAGGAAAAA
Source organism: Apodemus sylvaticus (assembly GCF_947179515.1). Classification (NCBI taxonomy): domain Eukaryota; kingdom Metazoa; phylum Chordata; class Mammalia; order Rodentia; family Muridae; genus Apodemus; species Apodemus sylvaticus. The sequence goes on from NW_026263238.1 coordinate 53,816, forward strand.
GAAGGTGATTTCGCACGATGCGGGATTTCCTTAAAATGTGGCTTTCTGAAAAATTTTAACGAAAGAATATCCTCCTGTGGGTTCTCTTTTGAGGCTACACGTTTAGACGTACAAGCCACAGCAAATCTTTTCCAGTTACAACGTGTTGTTTAGGAGATACAAGCTAATTTTGTAAGATGCGTTATTTCTTCTCGTAATGTGTTTCCAATATATACGTATTTGTCTTTACTCTGCAACACTGTATTTCCTTATAATGTGGTATTCTTACATATTCTTTCGAGAAAAAAACTCTCCTTTACATTCTGTTTTGAGGCTACATGCTTAGACATACACGCAACACCAAAGCTTTTCGAGTTACAATGTGTTGTTTAGGAAAAACAAGATAATTTCGCATGATGCGAGATTTCCTTAAAACGTGGTTTCTGACAAATTTTGATGAAAGAAAATTCTCTTGTGGGTTCCCTTTTGATGCTACACGCTTAGACGTACACGTCACACCAAATCTTTTCGAGCTACAACGTGTTGTTTAGGAGACACAAACTAATTTTGTACGATGCGTTATTTCTTCTTGTAAAGTGTTTCCAATATGTACTTATTGGTCTTTACTCTGCAAAATTGTATTTCCTTATAACGTGGTATTCTTACATAATCTTTCGAGAGAAAACTCTCCTGTGCCTTCTCTTTTGAGGCTCCACGCTTACACATACACGCAACACCAAAGCTTTTCGAGTTACAACATGTTGTTTAGGAAAAAGAAGATGATTTCGCACGATGCGGGATTTCCTTAAAACGTGGTTTTCTGACAAATTTTGACGAAAGAAAATTCTCCTGTGGGTTCTCTTTTGAGGCTACACGTTTAGATGTACACGGCACACCAAATCTTTTCGAGTTACAACGTGTTGTTATGGAGATACAAGGTAATTTTGTAAGATGAGTTACTTCTTCTCTTAAAGTGTTTCCAATATGTTCTTATTTGTCTTTACTCTGCAACACTGTATTTCCTTATAACGTGGTATTCTTACATATTCGTTCGAGAGAAACCTATCCTGTGTGTTCCCTTTTTAGTCTACACACTTAGACATACAGGCAACACCACAGCTTTCTGAGTTACAACGTGTTGTTTATGAAAAACAAGATAATTTCGCACGATGCGGGATTTCCTTAAAACGTAGTTTTCTGAAAAATTTTGACGAAAGAAAATTCTTCAGTGTGTTCTCTTTTGAGGCTACACGTTTAGACGTACACGCCACACCAAATCCTTTCGAGTTACCACGTGTGGTTTAGGAGATACAAGCTAATATTTTAAGATACGTTATTTCTTCTCATTAAGTGTTTCCAACATGTACGTATTTGTCTTTACTCTGCAACACTGTATTTCCTTATAACTTTGTATTCTTACATATTCTTTTTTTTTTTTTTTTTTTTATTTTTTATTTTTTTTTTGTCTTTTTTTTATTTGATATAATTTATTTACATTTCAAATGATTTCCCCTTTTCTAGCCCCCCCCCACTCCCCGAAAGTCCCGTAAGCCCCCTTCTCTTCCCCTGTCCTCCCTCCCACCCCTTCCCAGTTCCCCGTTCTGGTTTTGCCAAATACTGTTTCACTGAGTCTTTCCAGAACCAGGGACCACTCCTGCTTTCTTCTTGTATCTCATTTGATGTGTGGATTATGTTTTGGGTATTCCAGTTTTCTAGGTTAATAACCACTTATTAGTGAGTGCATACCATGATTCACCTTTTGAGTCTGGGTTACCTCACTTAGTATGATGTTCTCTAGCTCCATCCATTTGCCTAAGAATTTCATGAATTCATTGTCCATCAAGAGGACAGATCGGCAACCAACAAATTGGGAAAAGATCTTCACCAATCCTACATCAGATAGAGGGCTAATATCCAATATATATAAAGAACTCAAGAAGTTAGACTCCAGAAAACCGAACAACCCTATTAAAAAATGGGGTACAGAGTTAAACAAAGAATTCTCACCTGAAGAACTTCGGATGGCGGAGAAGCATCTTAAAAAATGCTCCACTTCATTAGTCATTAGGGAAATGCAAATCAAAACAACCCTAAGATTTCATCTTACACCAGTCAGAATGGCTAAGATTAAAAATTCAGGAGACAGCAGGTGTTGGAGAGGGTGCGGAGAAAGAGGAACACTCCTCCACTGCTGGTGGGGTTGCAAATTGGTACAACCACTCTGGAAAGCAGTCTGGCGGTTCCTCCGAAAACTGGGCACCTCACTTCCAGAAGATCCTGCTATACCACTCCTGGGCATATACCCAGAGGATTCCCCACCATGTAATAAGGATACATGCTCTACTATGTTCATAGCAGCCCTATTTATAATTGCCAGATGCTGGAAAGAACCCAGGTATCCCTCAACAGAAGAGTGGATACAAAAAATGTGGTATATCTACACAATGGAGTACTATTCAGCCATTAGAAACAATGTATTCTTACATATTCTTTCGAGAGAAAACTCTCCTGTGCGTTCTCTTTAGAGGCTACACGCTTAGACATACAAGCAACGCCAAAGCTTTTCGAGTTACAATGTGTTGTTTAGGAAAAACAAGATAATTACGCACGATGCGAGATTTCCATAAAACGTGGTTTTCTGAAAAATTTTGACCAAAGAAAGTTCTCCTGTGGGTTCTCTTTTGAGGCTACACATGTAGAGGTACGAGACACACCAAATCTATTCGAGTTACAACGTGTTGTTTAGGAGATACAAGCTAATTTTGCACGATGCGTTATTTCTTCTCTTAAAGTGTTTCCAGTAGTATTTGTCTTTACTCTGCAACAATGTATTTCCTTATAACATGGTATTCTTACATATTCTTTCGAGAGAAAACTCGCCTGTGCGTTCTCTTTTGAGGCTACACGCTTAGACAAATACGCAACGCCAAGGCTTTTCGAGTTACAACGTGTTGTTTAGGAAAACAAGATAATTTCGCACGATGCAGGATTTCCATAAAACGTGGTTTTCTGAAAAATTTTGACGAAAGAAATGTCTCCTGTCTGTTCTCTTTTGAGGCTACACGTGTAGAAGTATGAGCCACACCAAATCTTTTCGAGTTACCACGTGTTGTTTAGGAGATACAAGCTAATTTTGTACGATGTGTTATTTCATCTCTTAAAGTGTTTCCAATACTTACGTAGTTGTCTTTACTCTGCAACACTGTATTCCCTTATAACGTGGTATTCTTACATATTCTTTGGAGAGAAAACTCTTGTGCGTTCTCTTTTGAGGCTACACGCTTAGACATACACGAAACGCCAAAGCATTTCGAGTTACAATGTGTTGTTTAGGAAAAACAAGATAATTCCGCACTATGCGAGATTTCCATAAAACGTGGTTTTCTGAAAAATTTTGACCAAAGAAAGTTCTCCTGTGGATTATCTTTTGAGGCTACACGTGTAGAGGTACGAGCCACACCAAATCTACTCGAGTTACAACGTGTTGTTTAGGAGATACAAGCTAATTTTTTATGATGCTTTATTTCTTCTCTTAAAGTGTTTCCAGTAGTATTTGTCTTTACTCTGCAACACTGTATTTCCTTATAACATGGTATTCTTACATATTCTTTCGAGAGAAAACTCGCCTGTGCGTTCTCTTTTGAGGCTACACACTTAGACAAATATGCAACGCCAAAGCTTTTCGAGTTACAACATGTTGTTTAGGAAAACAAGATAATTTCGCACGATGCGAGATTTCCATAAAACGTGGTTTTCTGAAAAATTTTGATGAAAGAAAATTCTCCTGTGGGTTCTCGTTTGAGGCTACACTTTTAGACGTACATGTCACACCAAATATTTTCGAGTTACAACGTGTTGTTTAGGAGATACAAGCTAATATTGTAAGATGCGTTATTTCTTCTCATAAAGTGTTTCCAATATGTCCTTATTTGTCTTTACTCTGCAAAATTGTATTTCCTTATAACGTGGTATTCTTACATATTCTTTCGAGAGAAAACTCTCCAGTGCCTTCTCTTTTGAGGCTCCACGCTTACACATACACGCAACACCAAAGCTTTTTGAGTTACAACATGTTATTTAGGAAAAAGAAGATGATTTCGCACAATGCGGGATTTCCTTAAAAAGTGGTTTTCTGAAAAATATTGAAGAAAGAAAATTCTCCTGTGGGTTCTCTTTTGAGGCTACACGTTCAGACGTACACGCCACACCAAATTCTTTCAAGTTACCACGTGTTGTTTAGGAGATACAAGCTAATTTTGTACGATGCATTATTTCTTCTCGTAAAGTGTTTTCAATACGTACTTATTTGTCTTTAATCTGCAACACTGTATTTCCTTATAACGTGGTATTCTTACGTATTTTTTCTAGGGAAAACTCTCATGTGCGTTCTCTTTGAGGCGACACGCTTAGACAAACACGCAATGCCAAAGCTTTTCGAGTTACAATGTGTTGTTTAGGAAAAACGAGATAATTTAGCACGATGCGAGATTTCCATAGAAGGTGGTTTTCTGAAAAATTTTGACGAATGAAAGTTCTCCTGTGGGTTCTCTTTTGAGGCTACACGTGTAGAGGTACGAGCCACACCAAATCTTTTCGAATTACAATGTGTTGTTTAGGACATACAAGCTAATTTTTTACGATGTGTTAATTATTCTCATAAAGTGTTTCCAATAAGTACCTATTTGTCTTTGCAACATTATATTTCCTTATAACGTGGTATTCTTACATATTCCTCCGAGAGAAAACTATCCTGTGCGTTCCATTTTGAGGCTACACACTTAGACATACAGGCAACACCAAAGCTTTTCGAGTTACAACGTGTTGTTTATGGAAAACAAGATAATTTCGCACGATGCAGGATTTCCTTAAAACGTGGTTTTCTGACAAATTTTGACGAAGGAAAATTCTCCTGTGGCTTCTCTTTTGAGGCTACACGTTTAGACGTGCATGCCACACCAAATCATTTCGAGTTACCACGTGTTGTTTAGGAGATACAAGCTAATTTTGTATGATGCGTTATTTCTTTTCGTAAAGTGTTTCCAATACGTACATATTTGTCTTTACTCTGCAACACTGTATTTCCTTATAACGTTGTATTCTTACATGTTCTTTCGAGAGAAAACTCTCCTGTGCGTTCTCTTTAGAGGCTATATGCTCAGACATACACGCAACACTAAAGCTTTTCGAATTACAACGTGTTGTTTAGGAAAAACAAAATAATTTTGTACGATGCGGGATTTCCTTAAAGCGTGGTTTTCTGACAAATTTTGACGAAAGAAAGATCTCCTGTGGGTTCTCTTTTGAGGCTACACGTGTAGACGTACGAGCCACACCAACTATTTTTGAGTTACAACGTGTTGTTTAGGAGATACAAGCAAATATTGTATGATGTGTTATTTCTTCTCGTAAAGTGTTTCCAAAACGTACATATTTGTCATTACTCTGCAACACTGTATTTCCTTAAAACATGGTATTCTTACATATTCTTTCGAGGGAAAACTCTCCTGTGCATTCTCTTTTGAGGCTACACGATTAGACAAACACGGAACACCAAAGCTTTTCGAGTTAAAACATGTTGTTTAGGAAAAAGAAGATGATTTCGCACGATGCGGGATTTCCTTAAAACCTGGTTTTCTGAAAATTTTTTACGAAAGAAAATTCTCCTGTGGGTTCTCTTTTGAGGCTACATATTTAAACGTACATGCCACCAAATCTTTTCGAGTTACAACATGTTGTTTAGCAGAGACAAGCTAATATTTTATAATGCGTTAATTCTTCTTGTAACGTGTTTCCAATATGTACGTATTTGTCTTTACTCTGCAACATTGTATTTCCTTATAACGTGATATTCTTACATATTCTTTCGAGAGAAAACTATCCTGTGCGTTCCCTTTTGAGGCTAAACACTTAGACATAGAGGCAACACCATAGCTTTTCGAGTTACAACGAGTTGTTTATAAAAAACAAGATAATTTCGCACGATGCCTGATTTCCTTAAAACATGATTTTCTGACAAATTTTGACGAAAGAAAATTACTCTGTGGGTTCTCTTTTGAGGCTTCACGTTTAGACGTGCACGCCACACCCAATCCTTTCGAGTTAACACGTGTTGTTTAGGAGATACATGCTAATTTTGTACGATGCGTTATTTCTTCTCGTAAAGTGTTTCCAATACGTACGTATTTGTCTTTACTCTGCAACACTGTATTTCCTTATAACGTGGTATTCTTGCATATTCTTTCGAGAGAAAACTATCCTGTGTGTTCCCTTTTGAGGCTACACAGTGAGACATACAGGCAACACCAAAGCTTTTCGAGTTACAACGTGTTGTTTATGAAAAACAAGATAATTTCGCACGATGCGGGATTTCCTTAAAACTTGGTGTTCAGACAAATTTTGACGAAAGAAAATTCTCCTGTGTCTTCTCTTTTGAGGCTACACATTTAGGCGTACGAGCCACACCAAATATTTCGAGTTACAACTTGTTGTTTAGGAGATAATAGCAAATTTTGTACGATGCGTTATTTCTTCTTGTAAAGTGTTTCCAATAAGTACTTATCTGTCTTTACTCTGCAACACTGTATTTCCTTATAACGTGGTATTCTTACATATTCTTTCAAGGGAAAACTCTCCTGTGCGTTCTCTTTTGAGGCTACATTCTTAGACATACACGCAACGCCAAATCTTTTCGAGTTACAAAGTGTTGTTTCGGAAAAACAAGATAATTTCGCACGATGCGAGATTTCCATAAAACGTGGTTTTCTGAAAAATTTTGACCACAGAAAGTTCTCCTGTGGGTTCTCTTTTGTGGCTACATGTTTAGACGTACACGTCACACCAAATCTTTTCGAGTTACAACGTGTTGTTTAGGAGATACAAGCTAAACTTGTACGATGAGTTATTTCTTCTCATAAAGTGTTTCCAATAAGTACTTATTTGTCGTTACTCTGCAAAATTGTATTTCCTTATAACGTGGTATTCTTACATATTCTTTCGAGAGAAAACTCTCCTGTGCCTTCTCTTTTGAGGCTCCACGCTTACACATACAAGCAACAGCAAAGCTTTTCGAGTTACAACATGTTGTTTAGGAAAAAGAAGATGATTTCGCATAATGCGGGATTTCCTTAAAACGAGGTTTTCTGAAAAATTTTGACGAAAGAAAATTCTCCTGTGGGTTCTCTTTTGAGGCTACACATTTAGACATACAGGACACAGCAAATCATGTCGAGTTACAACGTGTTGTTTAGGAGATACAAGCTAATTTTTTACGATGTGTTAATTATTCTCGTAAAATGTTTCTAATACATACGCATTTGTCTTTACTCTGCAACATTGTATTTCCTTATAACGTGGTATTCTTACATATTCTTTCGATAGAAAACTATCCTGTGTGTTCCCCTTTGAGGCTACACACTTAGACATACAGGCAACACCAAAGCTTTTCGAGTTACAACGTGTTGTTTATGAAAAACTAGATAATTTCGCACGATGCGGGATTTCCATAAACGTGGTGTTCTGACACATTTTGATGAAAGAAAATTCTCCTGTGGGTTCTCTTTTGAGGCTACACGTTTAGAGGTACATGCCACACCAAATCCTTTCGAGTTACCACGTGTTGTTTAGGAGATACAAGCTAATTTTGTACGATGCGTTATTTCTTCTCATAAAGTGTTTCCAAACGTACGTATTTGTCTTTACACTGCAACACTGTATTTCCTTATAATGTTGAATTCTTACATGTTCTTTCGAGAGAACACTCTCCTGTGCATTCTCTTTAGAGGCTACATGCTCACTCATACACGCAACAACAAAGCTTTTCGAGTTACAACGTGTTGTTCAGGAAAAACAAGATAATTTTGCACTATGCGGGATTTCCTTAAAACGTGGTTTTCTGACAAATTTTGACGAAAGAAAGTTCTCCTGTGGGTTGTCTTTTGAGGCTACAGGTTTAGACGTACATGCCACACCAAATCTTTTCGAGGTACAACTTGTTGTTTAGGAGATACAAGCAAATTTTGTACGATGCGTTATTTCTTCTTGTAAAGTGTTTCCAATACGTACTTAATTGTCTTTACTCTGCAACACTGTATTTCCATATAACGTGGTATTCTTACATATTCTTTTGAGGGAAAACTCTCCTGTGTGTTCTCTTTTGAGGCTACATGCTTAGACATATAGGCAACGCCAAAGCTTTTCGAGTTACAACATGTTGTTTATGAAAAACAAGATAATTTCGCACAATGCGGGATTTCCATAAACGTGGTTTTCTGACAAATTTTGACAAAAGAAAATTCTCCTGTGGGTTCTCTTTTGAGGGTACACGTTTAGAGGTACACGCCACACAAAATCCTTTCGAGTTACCACGTGTTGTTTAGGAGATACAGCTAATTTTGTATGATGCATTATTTCTTCTCGTAAAGTGTTTCCAATACGTACGTATTTTTCTTTACTCTGCAACACTGTATTTCCTTATAATGTTGTATTCTTACATGTTCTTTCGAGAGAAAACTCTCCTGTGCATTGTCTTTAGAGGCTACAGGCTCACACATACATGCAATACCAAAGCTTTTCGAGTTACAACGTGTTGTTTAGGAAAAACAAGATAATTTTTCACGATGCGGGATTTCCTTAAAACGTGGTTTCTGACAAATTTTGACGAAAGAAAGTTCTCCTGTGGGTCGTCTTTTGAGGCTACACGTTTAGACATACATGCCACACCAAATCTTTTCGAGTTACAACTTCTTGTTTAGGAGATACAAGCAAATTTTGTACGATGCGTTATTTCTTCTTGAAAAGTTTTTCCAATACAGACGTATTTGTCTTTATTCTGCAACACTGTATTTCCTTATAACGTGGTATTCTTACATATTCTTTCGAGGGAAAACTCTCCTGTGCGTTCTCTTTTGAGGCTACATGCTTAGACATACACGCAACGCCAAAGCTTTTCGACTTACAACGTGTTGTTTAGGAAAAACAAGATAATTTCCCACGATGCGAGATTTCCTTAAAACGTGGTTTCTGACAAATTTTGATGAAAGAAAATTCTGCTGTGGGTTCTCTTTTGAGGCTACACGTTTAGACATACATGTCACACCAAATCTTTTCGAGATACAACGTGTTGTTTAGGAGATACAAGTTAATTTTGTATGATGCGTTATTTCTTCTCATAAAGTGTTTCCAATATGTACTTATTTGTCTTTACTCTGCAAAATTGTATTACCTTATAACGTGGTATTCTTACATATTCTTTCGAGAGAAAATGCTCCTGTGCCTTCTCTTTTGAGGCTCCACGCTTAGACATACACGCAACACTAAAGCTTTTCGAGTTGCAACATGTTTTTTAGGAAAAAGAAGATGATTTCGCACGATGCAGGATTTCCTTAAAACGTGGTTTTCTGAAAAATTTTAACGAAAGAAAATTCTCCTGTGGGTTCTCTTTTGAGGCTGCACGTTTAGACGTACACGCCACACCAAATCTTTTCGAGTTACAACGTGTTGTTTAAGAGATACAAGCTAATTTTTTACGATGTGTTATTTCTTCTTGTAAAGTGTTTCCAATAAGTACTTATCTGTCTTTAATCTGCAACACTGTATTTCCTTATAACGTGGTATTCTTACATATTGTTTCAAGGGAAAACTCTCCTGTGCGTTCTCTTTGATGCTACATGCTTAGACATACACGCAACGCCAAAGCTTTTCGAGTTACAAAGTGTTGTTTAGGAAAAACAAGATAATTTCGCACGATGCGAGATTTCCATAAAACGTGGTTTTCTGAAAAATTTTGACGAATGAAAGTTCTCCTGTGGGTTCTCTTTTTAGGCTACATGTTTAGACGTACACGTCACACCAAATCTTTTCGAATTACAACCTGTTGTTTAGGAGATACAAGCCAATTTTGTACGATGCGTTATTTCTTCTCATAAAGTGTTTCCAATAAGTACTTATTTGTCTTTACTCTGCAAAATTGTATTTCCTTATAACGTAGTATTCTTACATATTCTTCCGAGAGAAAACTCTCCTGTGCCTTTTCTTTTGAGGCTACACGCTTACACATACACGCACCACCAAAGCTTTTCGAGTTACAACATGTTGTTTATTAAAAAGAAGATGATTTCGCATGATGCGGGATTTCCTTAAAACGAGGTTTTCTGAAAAATTTTGACGAAAGAAAATTCTCCTGTGGGTTCTCTTTTGAGGCTACACATTTAGACGTACAGGCCACACCAAATCTTGTCGAGTTACAACGTGTTGTTTAGGAGATACAAGCTAATTTTTTACGATGTGTTAATTATTCTCATAAAGTGGTTCCAATACATACGTATTTGTCTTTACTCTGCAACATTTTATTTCGTTATAACGTGGTATTCTTACATATTCTTTCGATAGAAAACTATCCTGTGCGTTCCCCTTTGAGGCTACACACTTAGACATACAGACAACACCAAAGCTTTTCGAGTTACAACGTGTTGTTTATGAAAAACAAGATAATTTCCCACGATGCGGGATTTCCTTAAAACGTGGTGTTCTGACAAATTTTGACGAAAGAAAATTCTCCTGTGGGTTCTCTTTTGAGGCTACATGTTTAGAGGTACATGCCACACCAAATCCTTTCGAGTTACCACGTGTTGTTTAGGAGATACAAGCTAATTTTGTACGATGCGTTATTTCTTCTCGTAAAGTGTTTCGAAACGTACGTATTTGTCTTTACACTGCAACACTGTATTTTCTTATAATGTTGAATTCTTACATGTTCTTTCAAAAGAAAACTCTCCTGTGAATTCTCTTTAGAGGCTACATGCTCACACATACACGCAACACCAAAGCTTTTCGAGTTACAACGTGTTGTTCAGGAAAAACAAGATAATTTTGCACTATGCGGGATTTCCTTAAAACGTGGTTTTCTGACAAATTTTGACGAAAGAAAGTTCTCCTGTGGGTTGTCTTTTGAGGCTACAAGTTTAGACCTACGAGCCACACCAAATCTTTTCGAGGTACAACTTGTTGTTTAGGAGATACAAGCAAATTTTGTATGATGCGTTATTTCTTCTTGTAAAGTGTTTCCAATACGTACTTAATTGTCTTTACTCTGCAACACTGTATTTCCATATAACGTGGTATTCTTACATATTCTTTCGAGGAAAAACTCTCCTGTGCGTTCTCTTTTGAGGCTACAAGTGTAGACATATAGGCAACGCCAAAGCTTTTCGAGTTACAACGTGTTGTTTATGAAAAACAAGATAATTTCGCACGATGCGGGATTTCCTTAAAACGTGGTTTTCTGACAAATTTTGACGAAAGAAAATTCTCCTGTGGGTTCTCTTTTGAGGCTACACGTTTAGAGGTACACGCCACACCAATTCCTTTCGAGTTACCACGTGTTGTTTAGGAGATACAGCTAATTTTGTACGATGCGTTATTTCTTCTCGTAAAGTGTTTCCAATACGTACGTATTTGTCTTTACTCTGCAACACTGTATTTCCTTATAATGTTGTATTCTTACATGTTCTTTCGAGAGAAAACTCTCCTGTGCATTGTCTTTAGAGGCTACATGCTCACACATACACGCAATACCAAAGCTTTTCGAGTTACAACGTGTTGTTCAGGAAAAACAAGATAATTTTTCACGATGCGGCTTACAAAATTACCTTGTATCTCCTAAACAACACGTTGTAACTCGAAATGAATTGGTGTGGCATGTACGTCTAAACGTGTAGCCACAAAGGAGAACCCATAGGAGAATTTTCTTTCATCAAAATTTTTCAGAAAATCACGTTTTAAGGAAATCCCGCATCGTGCAAAATTATCTTTTTTTTCCTAAACAACACGTTGTAACTCGAAAACCTTTTGTGTTGCGTGTATGTCTAAGTGTGTAGCCTCCAAAGAGAAGGCACAGGAGAGTTTTCTCTCGAAATAATATGTAAGAATACCATGTTATAAGGATATAAAGTGTTGCAGAGTAAAGACAAATATGTACGTATTGGAAACACTTTAGGAGAAGAAATAATGCATCGTACAAAATTAGCTTGAATCTCCTAAACAACACGCTGTAACTTGAAGACATTTGGTGTGGCGTGTACATCTTAACGTGTAGCCTCAAAAGAGAACCCACAGGAGAATTTTGTTTCGTCAAAATTTGTCAGAAAACCACGTTTTAAGGAAATCCTGCATAGTGCGAAATATTCTTGTTTTTCCTAAACAACACGTCGTAACTCGAAAAGCTTTGGTGTTGCGTGTATGTTTAAGCGTGTAGCCTCAAAAGAGAACGCAGAGGAGAGTTTTCTCTCGAATGAATAAGTAAGAATACCATGTTATAAGGAATTACAGTGTTGTAGAATAAAGACAAATATGTACATATTGGAAACACTTAAACTTTACGAGAAGAAATAACGCATCGTACAAAATTAGCTTGTATCTCTTAAACAACACTTTGTAACTCGAAAAGCTTTGGTGTTGCGTGCATTTCAAAGCGTGTAGCCTCAAAAGAGAAGGCACAGGAGAGTTTTCTCTGGAAAGAATATATAAGAATACCACGTTACAAGGAAATACAGTGTTGCAGAGTAAAGACAAATACATACATATTGGAAACACTTTATGAGAAGAAATAACGCATCGCAAAAATTAGCTTGTATCTCCTAAACAACATTTTGTAACTCGAAAAGATTTGGTGTGGCGTGTACGTCTAAACGTCTAGCCTCAAACGGGAACTCACAGGAAAATTTTCTTTTGTCAAAATTTTTCAGAAAACCACGTTTTAAGGAAATCCCGCATTGTGCGACATTATTTTGTTTTTCCTAAACAACACGTTGTAACTCGAAAAGCTTTGGTGTTGCGTGTATGTCTAAGTGTGTAGCCTCAAAAGAGAACGCACAGGAGAGTTTTCTCTCGAAAGAATATGTAAGAAAACCACGTTATAAGGAATTACAGTGTTTCAGAGTAAAGACAAACATGTACGTATTGGAAACACTATACGAGAAGAAATAACGCATCATAAAAAATTAGCTTGTATCTCCTAAACAACACGTTGTAACCGAAAAGATTTGGTGTGGCATGTACGTCTAAACGTGTAGCCTCAAAAGAGAACCAACAGGAGAATTTTCTTAGGTCAAAATTTGTCAGAAAACCATGTTTTAAGGAAATCCCGCACATTATAAGGAAATACAGTGTTGCAGAGTAAAGACAAATATGTACCTATTGGAAACACTTTACAAGAAAAAATAACGCATCGTACAAAATTAGCTTGTGTCTCCTAAACAACACTTTGTAATTCGAAAAGATTTGGTTTGGCATGTACGTCTAAACGTGTAGCCTCAAAAGAGAAGCCACAGGAGAATTTTCTTTCGTTAAAATTTGTCAGAAAAGAGAACGCACAGGAGAGTTTTCTCTCGAAAGAATATATAAGAATAACACGTTATAAGAAAATACAGTGCTGCAAAGTAAAGACAAATACGTACCTTTTGGAAACACTTAAACTTTACGAGAAGTAAAGCATAGTACAAAATTAGCTTGTATCTCTTAAACAACACGTTGTAACTCGAAAAGCTTTGGTGTTGCGCGCATTTATGAGCATGTAGCCTCAAAAGAGAAGGCACAGGAAGAAAGAATGCATCGCAAAAAATTAGCTCGTATCTCCTAAACAACATGTTGTTACTCGAAAAGATTTGGTGTGGCGTGTACGTCTAAACGTGTAGCCTCAAAAGAGAACACACAGGAGAATTTTCTTTGGTCAAAATTTGTCAGAAAACCTCGTTTTAAGGAAATCCCGCATCGTGCGAAATTATCTTGTTTTTCCTAAACAACACGTTGTAACCCGAAAACTTTGGTGTTGCGTGTATGTCTAATCATGTAGCCTCAAAAGAGAACGCACAGGAGACTTTTCTCTCGAAAGAATATGTAAGAATACCACGTTATAAGGAAATACAGTGATGCAGAGTAAAGACAAATTAGTACGTATTGGAAACACTTTACGAGAAGAAATAATGCATCGTACAAAATTAGCTTGTATCTCCTAAACAACATGTTGTAACTCGAAAAGATTTGGTGTGGCGTGTACGTCTAAACGTGTAGCCTCAAAAGAGAACCCACAGGAGAATTGTTTTTCGTTAAAATTTGTCAGAAAACCATGTTTTAAGGAAATCACTCATCGTGAGAAATTATCATGTTTTTCCTAAACAACACGTTGTAACTCGAAAAGCTTTGATGTTGCGTGTATGTCTAAGCGTGTAGCCTCAAAAGAGAACTCACAGGAGAGTTTTCTCTCGAAAGAACATGTAAGAATACCACATTATAAGGAAATACAATTTTGCAGAGTAAAGACAAATACGTATGTATTTGAAACACTTTACGAGAAGAAATAACACATCGTAAAATTTAGTTTGTATCTCCTAAACAACACATTGTAACTCGAAAAGAGTTGGTGTGGTGTGTACGTCTAAACGTGTAGCCTCAAAGGAGAACCCACAGGAGAATTTTCTTTCGTCAAAATTTGTCAGAAAACCACTTATTAAGGAAATCTCGCATCGTGCGAAACTATCTTGTTTTTCCTAAACAACACATTGTAACTCGAAAATTTTTGATGTTGCATGTATGTCTAAGCATGTAGCCTCAAAAGAGAACGCACAGGAGAGATTTCTCTCGAACGAGTATGTAAGAATACCACGTTATAAGGAAATACAGTGTGGCAAATTAAAGATAAATATGTAGCTTTTGGAAACACTTAAACTTTACGAGAAGATATAAAGCATCGTAAAAAATTAGCTTGTATCTCCTAAACAACACGTTGTAACTCGAAAAGATTTGGTGTGGCGTGTACGTCTAAATGTGTAGCCTCAAATGAAAACCCACAGGAGAATTTTCTTTCGTCAAAATTTGTCAGAAAACTACGTTTTAAAGAATTCCCGCATCTTGCGAAATTATCTTGTTTTTCCTAAACAACATGTTCTAACTCGAAATGCTTTGGTGTTGCGTGTATGTCTAAGCGTCTAGCCTCAAAAGAGAACGCACAGGAGAGTTTTCTCATGAAAGAATATGTACAAATACCATGTTGTAAGGAAATACAATGTTGTAGAGTAAAGACAAATACGTACGTATTGGAAACACTTTACGAGAAGAAATAACGCATCGTAAAAAATTAGCTTGTATCTCCTAAACAACACGTTGTAACTCGAAAAGATTTGGTGTGGCGTGTACGTCTAAGCGTGTAGCCTCAAATGAAAACCCACAGGAGAATTTTCTTTCGTCAAAATTTTTCAGAAAACCACGTTTTAAGGAATTCCCGCATCTTGCGAAATTATCTTGTTTTTCATAAACAACACGATCTAACTCGAAATGCATTGGTGTTGCGTGTATGTCTAAGCGTGTAGCCTCAAAAGAGAATGCACAGGAGAGTTTTGTCTCGAAAGAATATGTACGAATACCATGTTATAAGGAAATACAGTGTTGTAGAGGAAAGACAAATACGTACGTTTTGGAAACACTTTAGGATAAGAAATAACGCATCATTCAAAATTAGCTTGTATCTCCTAAACAGCACGTTGTAACTCGAAGATCTTTGGTGTTGCGTGTATGTCTAAGCGTGTAGCCTCAAAAGAGAACGCACAGGAAAGTTTTCTCTCGAAAAAATATGTAAGAATACCACGTCATAAGGAAATACAGTGTTGCAAAATAAAGAAAAATACGTACCTTTTGGAAACACTTAAACGTTACGAGAAGAAATAATGCATCATTGAAAATTAGCTTGTATCTCCTAAACAATACGTTGTAACTCGAAAAGATTTGGTGTTGCGTGTATGACTAAGAATGTAGCCTCAAAAGAGAGCGCACAGGAGAGTTTTCTCTCGAAAGAATATGTAAGAATACCACGTTATAAGGAAATACAGTGTTGCAGAGTAAAGAAAAATACGTTCATATTGGAAAAACTTTACGAGAAGAAATAACGCATCCTACAAAATTAGCTTGTATCTCCTAAACAACACCTTGTAACTCGAAAGGATTTGGTGTAGCGTGTACGTCTAAACGTGTAGCCTCAAAAGAGAACCCACAAGAGAATTTTCTTTGGTCAAAATTTGTCAGAAAACCACGTTTTAAGGAAATCCCGCATCGTGCGAAATTATCTGGTTTTTCCTAAACAACACGTTTTAACTCGAAAAGCTTTGGTGTTGCGTGTATGTCTAAGTGTTTAGCCTCAAAAGAGAACGCACAGGAGAGTTTTCTCTCGAAAGAATATGTAAGAATTCCACGTTATAAGGAAATACAGTGTTGCAGAGTAAAGAAAAATACGTACGTATTGGAAAAACTTTACGAGAAGAAATAACGCATCCTACAAAATTAGCTTGTATCTCCTAAACAACACCTTGTAACTCGAAAGGATTTGGTGTGGCGTGTACGTCAAACGTGTAGCCTCAAAAGAGAACCCACAGGAGAATTTTCTTTGGTCAAAATTTGTCAGAAAATCACGTTTTAAGGAAATCCCTCATCGTGCGAAATTATATTGTTTTTCCTAAACAATACTTTGTAACTCGTAAAGCTTTGGTGTTGCGTGTATGTCTAAGAGTGTAGCTTCAAAAGAGAACGTACAGGAGAGTTTTCTCTCGAAAGAATATGTAAGAATACCATGTTATAAGGAAATACAGTGTTGCAGAGTAAAGATCAATAGGTAGTTATTGTAAATACGTTACGAGAAAAAATAACGCAAGGTACAAAATTAGCTTGTATCTCTTAAACAACACGTTGTAATTCGAAAATATTTGGTGTGGCGTGTATGTCTAAATGTGTAGCCTCAAAAGAGAACCCACAGGAGAATTTTCTTTCGTCAAAATTTTTCAGAAAACCACGTTTTAAGGTAATCCCTCATCGTGCGAAATTATCTTGTTTTTCCTAAACAGCACAATGTAACTCGAAAAGCTTTGGTGTTGCGTGTATGTCTAAGCATGTAGCATCAAAAGAGAGCGCACAGGAGAGTATTCTCTCGAAAGA
Organism: Apodemus sylvaticus; assembly: GCF_947179515.1. Lineage (NCBI taxonomy): Eukaryota > Metazoa > Chordata > Mammalia > Rodentia > Muridae > Apodemus > Apodemus sylvaticus. The sequence goes on from NW_026263238.1 coordinate 70,766, forward strand.
ATATGTAAGAATACCACGTTATAAGGAAATACAGTGTTGCAGAGTAAAGAAAAATACGTACGTATTGGAAAAACTTTATGAGAAGAAATAACGCATCGTACAAAATTAGCTAGTATATCGTAAACAACACCTTGTAACTCGAAAGGATTTGGTGTGGCATGTACGTCTAAATGTGTAGCCTCAAAAGAGAACCCAAAGGAGAATTTTCTTTGGTCAAAATTTGACAGAAAACCACGTTTTAAGGAAATCCCGCATCGTGCGAAATTATCTTGTTTTTCCTAAACAACACGTTGTAACTCGAAAAGCTTTGGTGTTGCGTGTATGTCTAAGCGTGTAGCCTCAAAAGAGAACGCACAGGAGAGTTTTCTCTCGAAAGAATATGTAAGAATACCACGTTATAAGGAACCGTGTTGAAGAGTAAAGATAAATAGGTAGTTATTGTAAATACTTTACGAGAAGAAATGACGCATGGTACAAAATTAGATTGTATCTCCTAAACAACACGTTGGAATTCGAAAATATTTGGTGTGGCATGTACGTCTAAACGTGTAGCCTCAAAAGAGGACCGACAGGAGAATTTTCTTTCATCAAAATTTTTCAGAAATCACGTTTTAATGAAATCCCTCATTGTGCGAAATTATCTTGTTTTTCCTAAACTACACGTTGTAACTCGAAAGGCTTTGGTGTTGCCTGTATGTCTAAGCGTGTAGCCTCAAAAGACAATGCACAGGAGAGTTTTCTCTCGAAAGAATATGTAAGAATACAATGTTATAAGGAAATACAGTGTTGCAGAGTAAAGACAAATATGTACGTATTGGAAACACTTTATGAGAAGAAATAAAGCATGGTAAAAATTAAGCTTTTATCTCCTAAACAACACTTTGTAACTCGAAAGATTTGGTGTGGCGTGTACGTCTAAACGTGTAGCCTCAAAAGAGAACCCACAGGAGAATTTTCTTTCGTCAAAATTTGTCAGAAAACCATGTAGTAAGGAAATCCCGCATCGTGCGAAATTATCTGGTTTTTCCTAAACAACACGTTTTAACTCGAAAAGCTTTGGTGTTGCGTGTATGTCTAAGTGTTTAGCCTCAAAGGAGAACGCACAGGAGAGTTTTCTCTCGAAAGAATATGTAAGAATTCCACGTTATAAGGAAATACAGTGTTGCAGAGTAAAGAAAAATACGTACGTATTGGAAAAACTTTACGAGAAGAAATAACGCATCCTACAAAATTAGCTTGTATCTCCTAAACAACACCTTGTAACTCGAAAGGATTTGGTGTGGCATGTCCGTCAAACGTGTAGCCTCAAAAGAGAACCCACAGGAGAATTTTCTTTGGTCAAAATTTGTCAGAAAATCACGTTTTAAGGAAATCCCTCATCGTGCGAAATTATATTGTTTTTCCTAAACAATACTTTGTAACTCGTAAAGCTTTGGTGTTGAGTGTATGTCTAAGAGTGTAGCTTCAAAAGAGAACGCACAGGAGAGTTTTCTCTCGAAAGAATATGTAAGAATACCATGTTATAAGGAAATACAGTGTTGCAGAGTAAAGATCAATAGGTAGTTATTGTAAATACTTTACGAGAAAAAATAACGCATGGTACAAAATTAGCTTGTATCTCTTAAACAACACGTTGTAATTCGAAAATATTTGGTGTGGCGGTTACGTCTAAATGTGTAGCCTCAAAAGAGAACCCACAGGAGTATTTTCTTTCGTCAAAATTTTTCAGAAAACCACGTTTTAAGGTAATCCCTCTTCGTGCGAAATTATCTTGTTTTTCCTAAACAGCACAATGTAACTCGAAAAGCTTTGGTGTTGCGTGTATGTCTAAGCATGTAGCATCAAAAGAGAGCGCACAGGAGAGTATTCTCTCGAAAGAATATGTAAGAATACCACGTTATAAGGAAATACAGTGTTGCAGAGTAAAGAAAAATACGTACGTATTGGAAAAACTTTATGAGAAGAAATAACGCATCGTACAAAATTAGCTAGTATATCGTAAACAACACCTTGTAACTCGAAAGGATTTGGTGTGGCGTGTACGTCTAAATGTGTAGCCTCAAAAGAGAACCCAAAGGAGAATTTTCTTTGGTCAAAATTTGACAGAAAACCACATTTTAAGGAAATCCCGCATCGTGCGAAATTATCTTGTTTTTCCTAAACAACACGTTGTAACTCGAAAAGCTTTGGTGTTGCGTGTATGTCTAAGCGTGTAGCCTCAAAAGAGAATGCACAGGAGAGTTTTCTCTCGAAAGAATATGTAAGAATACCACGTTATAAGGAAATACCGTGTTGAAGAGTAAAGATAAATAGGTAGTTATTGTAAATACTTTACGAGAAGAAATGACGCATGGTACAAAATTAGATTGTATCTCCTAAACAACACGTTGGAATTCGAAAATATTTGGTGTGGCATGTACGTCTAAACGTGTAGCCTCAAAAGAGGACCGACAGGAGAATTTTTTTCGTCAAAATTTTTCAGAAATCACGTTTTAATGAAATCCCTCATTGTGCGAAATTATCTTGTTTTTCCTAAACAACACGTTGTAACTCGAAAAGCTTTGGTGTTGCCTGTATGTCTAAGCATGTAGCCTCAAAAGACAATGCACAGGAGAGTTTTCTCTCGAAAGAATATGTAAGAATACAATGTTATAAGGAAATACAGTGTTGCAGAGTAAAGACAAATATGTACGTATTGGAAACACTTTATGAGAAGAAATAAAGCATCATAAAAATTAAGCTTTTATCTCCTAAACAACACTTTGTAACTCGAAAGATTTGGTGTGGCATGTACGTCTAAACGTGTAGCCTCAAAAGAGAACCCACAGGAGAATTTTCTTTCGTCAAAATTTGTCAGAAAACCATGTATTAAGGAAATCCCGTATCGTGCAAAATTATCTTGTTTTTCCTAAACAACACATTGTAACTCGAAAAGCTTTGGTGTTGCGTGTACGTCTATGCGTGTAGCCTCAAAAGAGAATGCACAGGAGAGTTTTCTCTCAAAAGAATATGTAAGAATACCACGTTATAAGTAAATACAGTGTTGCAGAGTAAAGATAAATAGGTAGTTATTGTAAATACTTTACGAGAAGAAATAACGCATATTACAAAAGAGTTTTCTCTCGAAAGAATATGTAAGACTACCAAGTTATAAGGAAATACAGTGTTGCAGAATAAAGACAAATATGTACGCATAGAAAACACTTTATGAGAAGAAATAACGCATCGTACAAAATTAGCTTGCATCTCCTAAACAACACGTTGTAACTCGAAAATATTTGGTGTGGTGTGTACGTCTAAACGTGTAGCCTCAAAAGAGAACCCACAGGAGAATTTTCTTCCGTCAAAATTTGTCTGAAAAACATTTTCTAAGGAAATCACGCATCGTGCGAAATTATCTTGTTTTTCCTAAACTACACGTTGCAACTTGAAAAGCTTTGGTGTTGCGTGTATGTCTAAGCATGTAGCCTCAAAAGAGAGCGCACAGGAGAGTTTTCTCTCGAAAGAATATGTAAGAAAACCACATTATAAGGAAATACAGTGTTGCAGAGTAAAGAAAAATACGTACATATTGGAAAAACTTTACGAGAAGAAATAACGCATTTGTACAAAATTAGCTTGTATCTCCTAAACAACACCTTGTAACTCGAAACGATTTGGTGTGGCGTGTCCGTCAAACGTGTAGCCTCAAAAGAGAACCCACAGGAGAATTTTCTTTGGTCAAAATTTGTCAGAAAATCACGTTTTAAGGAAATCCCTCATCGTGCGAAATTATATTGTTTTTCCTAAACAATACTTTGTAACTCGTAAAGCTTTGGTGTTGAGTGTATGTCTAAGAGTGTAGCTTCAAAAGAGAACGCACAGGAGAGTTTTCTCTCGAAAGAATATGTAAGAATACCATGTTATAAGGAAATACAGTGTTGCAGAGTAAAGATCAATAGGTAGTTATTGTAAATACTTTACGAGAAAAAATAACGCATGGTACAAAATTAGCTTGTATCTCTTAAACAACACGTTGTAATTCGAAAATATTTGGTGTGGCGGTTACGTCTAAATGTGTAGCCTCAAAAGAGAACCCACAGGAGTATTTTCTTTCGTCAAAATTTTTCAGAAAACCACGTTTTAAGGTAATCCCTCATCGTGCGAAATTATCTTGTTTTTCCTAAACAGCACAATGTAACTCGAAAAGCTTTGGTGTTGCGTGTATGTCTAAGCATGTAGCATCAAAAGAGAGCGCACAGGAGAGTATTCTCTCGAAAGAATATGTAAGAATACCACGTTATAAGGAAATACAGTGTTGCAGAGTAAAGAAAAATACGTACGTATTGGAAAAACTTTATGAGAAGAAATAACGCATCGTACAAAATTAGCTAGTATATCGTAAACAACACCTTGTAACTCGAAAGGATTTGGTGTGGCGTGTACGTCTAAATGTGTAGCCTCAAAAGAGAACCCAAAGGAGAATTTTCTTTGGTCAAAATTTGACAGAAAACCACGTTTTAAGGAAATCCCGCATCGTGCGAAATTATCTTGTTTTTCCTAAACAACACGTTGTAACTCGAAAAGCTTTGGTGTTGCGTGTATGTCTAAGCGTGTAGCCTCAAAAGAGAATGCACAGGAGAGTTTTCTCTCGAAAGAATATGTAAGAATACCACGTTATAAGGAAATACCGTGTTGAAGAGTAAAGATAAATAGGTAGTTATTGTAAATACTTTACGAGAAGAAATGACGCATGGTACAAAATTAGATTGTATCTCCTAAACAACACGTTGGAATTCGAAAATATTTGGTGTGGCATGTACGTCTAAACGTGTAGCCTCAAAAGAGGACCGACAGGAGAATTTTTTTCGTCAAAATTTTTCAGAAATCACGTTTTAATGAAATCCCTCATTGTGCGAAATTATCTTGTTTTTCCTAAACAACACGTTGTAACTCGAAAAGCTTTGGTGTTGCCTGTATGTCTAAGCATGTAGCCTCAAAAGACAATGCACAGGAGAGTTTTCTCTCGAAAGAATATGTAAGAATACAATGTTATAAGGAAATACAGTGTTGCAGAGTAAAGACAAATATGTACGTATTGGAAACACTTTATGAGAAGAAATAAAGCATCATAAAAATTAAGCTTTTATCTCCTAAACAACACTTTGTAACTCGAAAGATTTGGTGTGGCATGTACGTCTAAACGTGTAGCCTCAAAAGAGAACCCACAGGAGAATTTTCTTTCGTCAAAATTTGTCAGAAAACCATGTATTAAGGAAATCCCGTATCGTGCAAAATTATCTTGTTTTTCCTAAACAACACATTGTAACTCGAAAAGCTTTGGTGTTGCGTGTACGTCTATGCGTGTAGCCTCAAAAGAGAATGCACAGGAGAGTTTTCTCTCAAAAGAATATGTAAGAATACCACGTTATAAGTAAATACAGTGTTGCAGAGTAAAGATAAATAGGTAGTTATTGTAAATACTTTACGAGAAGAAATAACGCATATTACAAAAGAGTTTTCTCTCGAAAGAATATGTAAGACTACCAAGTTATAAGGAAATACAGTGTTGCGGAATAAAGACAAATATGTACGCATAGAAAACACTTTATGAGAAGAAATAACGCATCGTACAAAATTAGCTTGCATCTCCTAAACAACACGTTGTAACTCAAAAATATTTGGTGTGGTGTGTACGTCTAAACGTGTAGCCTCAAAAGAGAACCCACAGGAGAACTTTCTTCCGTCAAAATTTGTCTGAAAAACATTTTCTAAGGAAATCACGCATCGTGCAAAATTATCTTGTTTTTCCTAAACTACACGTTGCAACTTGAAAAGCTTTGGTGTTGCGTGTATGTCTAAGCATGTAGCCTCAAAAGAGAGCGCACAGGAGAGTTTTCTCTCGAAAGAATATGTAAGAAAACCACATTATAAGGAAATACAGTGTTGCAGAGTAAAGAAAAATACGTACATATTGGAAAAACTTTACGAGAAGAAATAACGCATTTGTACAAAATTAGCTTGTATCTCCTAAACAACACCTTGTAACTCGAAAAGATTTTGATTGGCATGTAAGTCTAAAGGTGTAGCCTCAAAAGAGAAGCCCCCGGAGAATTTTCTTTGGTCAAAATTTGTCAGCAAGCCACGTTTTAAGGAAATCCCGCATCGTGCGAAATTATCTTGTTTTTCCTAAACAACACGTTGTAACTCGAAAAGCTTTGGTGTTGCGTGTATGTCTAAGCATGTAGCCTCAAAAGAGAATGCACAGGAGAGTTTTCTCTCGAAAGAATATGTAAGAATACCACGGTATAAGGAAATACAGTGTTGCAGAGTAATGACAAATACTTACGTATTGGAAACACGTTACGAGAAGAAATAACGCATGGTACAAAATTAGCTTGTACCTCCTAAACAACTCGTTGTAACTCGAAAAGATTTGATGTGACGTTTGCATCTAAACGTGTAGCCTCAAAAGGGAACCCACAGGAGAATTTTCTTTCGTCAAAATTTTTCAGAATACCATGTTTTACGGAAATCCCACATCATGCGAAATTATCTTGTTTTTCCTAAACAACACGTTGTAACTCGAAAAGCTTTGGTGTTGCGTGTATGTCTAAGCTTGTAGCCTCAAAGGAGAATGCACAGGACAGTTTCCTGCGAAAGAATATGTAAGAATACCACGTTATGAGGAAATACAGTGTTGCAGAGTAAAGAGAAATACCTACGCATTGGAAACACTTTACAATAAGAAATAGTGCATTGTAAAAATTAGCTTGTATCTCCTAAACAACACGTTGTAACTCGAAAAGATTTGGTGTGGCGTGCATTTCTAAACGTGTAGCCTCAAAAGAGAACCCACAGGAGAATTTTCTTTGGTCAAAATTTGTCAGAAAACCAGGTTTTATGGAAATCCTGAAAAATTTTGACGAAAGAAAATTCTCCTATGGGTTCTCTTATGAGGCTACACGTTTAGACGTACACGCCACACCAATTCCTTTCGAGTTACAACGTGTTGTTTAGGAGATAGAAGCTAATTTTGTATGATGCGTTATTTCTTCTCGTAAAGTGTTTCCAATACGTATGTATTTGTCTTTACTCTGCAACACTGTATTTCCTTATAACGTGGTGTTCTTACATATTCTTTCAAGAGAAAACTATCCTGTGCCTTCTTTTTTGAGGCTACACACTTAGACATATGCGCAACACCAAAGTTTTTTGAGTTGCAACGTGTGGTTTAGGAAAAACCAGATAATTTCGCAAGATGTGGGATTTCCTTAAAACGTGATTGTCTGAAAAATTTTGAGGAAAGAAAATTCTCCTATGGGTTCTCTTTTGAGGCTACACGTTTAGACGTACACGCCACACCAAATCTTTCCGAGTTACAACGTGTTGTTTAGGAGATACAAGCTAATTTTGTACGATGCGCTATTTCTTCTCGTAAAGTGTTTCCAATACATATGTATTTGTCTTTACTCTGCAAAACTGTATTTCCTTATAATGTGGTATTCTTATATATTCGTTCGAGAGAAAACTCTCCTGTTCCTTCTCTTTTGAGGCTACACACTTAGGCATACACGCAACACGAAAGCTTTTCGAGTTACAACGTGTTGTTTAGGAAAAACAAGATAATTTCGCACGATGTGGGATTTCCTTAAAACGTGATTTTCTGAAAAATTTTGACGAAAGAAAATTCTCCTATGGGTTCTCTTTTGAGGCTACATGTTTAGACGTACACGCCACACCAAATCTTTTCGAGTTACAACGTGTTGTTTAGGAGATACAAGCTAATTTTGTACGATGCGTTATTTCTTCTCGTAAAGTGTTTCCAATAGGTACATATTTGTCTTTACTCTGCAACACTGTATTTCCTATTAACGTGGTATTCTTACATATTCTTTCGAGAGAAAACTCTCCTGTGCCTTCTCTTTTGAGGTTACACACTTAGACATACACGCAACACGAAAGCTTTTCGAGTTACAAGGTGTTGTTTAGGAAAATCAAGATAATTTCGCATGATGCGGGATTTCCTTAAAATGTGATTTTCTGAAAAATTTTGACGAAAGAAAATTCTCCTATAAGTTCTCTTTTGAGGCTACACGTTTAGACGTACACGCCACACCAAATCTTTTCGAGTTACAACGTGTTGTTTAGAAGATACAAGCAAATATTTTATGATGCGTTATTTCTTCTCGTAAACTGTTTCCAATACGTACGTATTTGTCTTTACTCTGCAACACTGTATTTCCTTATAACGTGGTATTCTTACATATTCTTTCGAGAGAAAACTCTCCTGTGTGTTCTCTTTGAGGCTACACGCTTAGACATACACGCAACACCAAAGATTTTCGAGTTACAACGTGTTGTTTAGGAAAAACAAGATAATTTCGCATGATGCGGGATTTCCTTAAAAACGTGGTTTTCTGACAAATTTTGACGAAAGAAATTTCTCCTGTGGGTTCTCTTTTGAGGCTACATGTTTAGACGTACACACCACGCCAAATATTTTCGAGTTACAACGTGTTCTTTAGGAGAAACAAGCTAATTTTGTACGATGCATTATTTCTTCTCGTAAAGTGTTTCCAATACGTACGTATTTGTCTTTATTTTGCAACACTGTATTTCCTTATAACGTGGTATTCTTATATATTCTTTCGAGAGAAAACTCTCCTGTGCATTCTCTTTTGAGGCTACATGCTTAGACATACACGAACACCAAAGCTTTTTGAGTTACAACGTGTTGTTTAGGAAAAACAAGATAAGTTCGCACGATGAGGGATTTCCTTAAAACGTGGTTTTCTGACAAATTTTGAAGAAAGAAAATTCTCCTGTGGGTTCTCTTTTGAGGCTACACGTTTAGACGCACATGCCACACCAAATATTTTCGAATTACAACGTGTTGTTTAGGAGATACAAGCAAATTTTGTACCATGCGTCATTTCTTCTCGTATAGTATTTACAATTACTACCTATTTATCTTTACTCTGCAACACTGTATTTCCTTATAACGTGGTATTCCTACATATTCTTTCGAGAGAAAACTCTCCTGTGTCCTCTTTTGAGGCTACACGCTTAGACATACACGCAACACCAAAGCTTTTCGAGTTACAACGTGTAGTTTAGGAAAAACAAGGTAATTTCGCACGATGAGGTATTTCCTTAGAACATGGTTTTCTGACAAATTTTGACGAAAGAAAATTCTCTTGTGGGTTCTCTTTTGAGGCTACACGTTTAGACGTACACGCCACACGAAATCTTTTCGAGTTACAACGTGTTAGTTAGGAGATACAAGCTAATTTTGTACTATGCGTTATTTCTTCTCGTAAATTGTTTCCAATACGTACGTATTTGTCTTTATGCTGCAACACTGTATTTCCTTATAACGTGGTATTCTTACATATTCTTTCGACAGAAACTCTCCTGTGAATTCTCTTTTGAGGCCACACGCTTAGACATACATGCAACACCAAAGCTTTTCGAATTACAACGTGTTGTTTAGGAGAAACAAGATAATTTCGCACGATGCGGGATTTCCATAAAATGTGGGTTTCTGACAAATTTTGACGAAGGAAAATCCTCCTGTGGTTTCTCTTTTGAGGCTACACGTTTAGCCGTACATGCCACACCAAATCCTTTCGAGTTACAACGCGTTGTTTAGGAGATACAAGCTAATTTTGTATGATGCATTATATCTTTTCGTAAAGTTTTTTCCAATACTTACGTATTTGTCTTTAGTCTGCAACACTGTATTTCCTTATAACGTGGTATTCTCACATATTGTTTCGAGAGAATACTCTACTGTGCGTTCTCTTTTGAGGCTACAAGCTTAGATATACACGCAACACCAAACCTTTTTGAATTACAACGTGTTGTTTAGGAAAAACAAGATAATTTCGCAGGATGCAGGATTTCCTTAAAACGTGGTTTTCTCACAAATTTTGACGAAAGAAAATTCTCCTGTTCATTGTCTTTGAGGCTACACTTTTAGACGTACACGCCAAACCAAATCTTTTCGAGTTACCACTTGTTGTTTAGGAGCTATAAGTTAATAATTTATGATGCGTTATTTCTTCTCCTAAAGTGTTTCCAATATGTACGTTTTTGTCTTTACTCTGCAACACTGTATTTCCTTATAACGTGGTATTCTTACATGTTCTTCCGAGAGAAAACTCTCCTGTGCATTCTCTTTTGAGGCTACACGCTTAGACATACACGCAACACCAAAGCTTTTCGAGTTACAACGTGTTGTTTAGGAAAAACAAATAATTTCGCACGATGCGGGATTTCCTTAAAACGTGGTTTTCTGACAAATTTTGACGAAAGAAAATTCTCCTGTTGGTTCTCTTTTGAGGCTACACGTTTAGACTTACATGCCAAACCAAATCTTTTCGAGTTACAACGTGTTGTTTAGGAGATAAAAGCTAATTTTTAATAATGCATTATTTCTTCTCGTAAAGTGTTCCCAATATGTACGTATTTGTCTTTACTCTGCAAAATTGTATTTCCTAATAGCGTGGTGTTCTTACATATTCTTTCGAGAGAAAACTCTCCTGTGCCTTCTCTTTTGAGGCTCCACGTTTAGACATACACGCAACACTAAAGTTTTTCGAGTTACAACATGTTGTTTAGGAAAAAGAAGATGATTTCGCACGATGCAGGATTTCCTTAAAACGTGGTTTTCTCAAAAATTTTGAAGAAAGAAAATTCTCCTGTGGGTTCTCTTTTGAGGCTACACGTTTAGACATACACGCCACACCAGATCTTTTTGAGTTACAACGTGTTGTTTAGGAGATACATGTTAATTTTTTACTATGCGTTAATTATTCTAGTAAAGTGTTTCCAATACGTACGTGTTTATCTTTACTCTGCAACACTGTATTTCCTTATAACGTGGTATTCTTACATATTCTTTCGAGAGAAAACTCTCCTTTGCGTTCTCTGTTGAGGCTACACGCTTAGACATACATGCAACACCAAAGCTTTTCGAGTTACAACGTGTTGTTTAGGAAAAACAAGATAATTTCGCACGATGCGAGATTTCCTTAAAACGTGGTTTCTGACAAATTTTGATGAAAGAAAACTCTCCTGTGGGTTCTCTTTTGAGGGTACACGTTTAGACATACACGTCACACCAAATGTTTTCGAGTAACAACGTGTTGTTTAGGAGATACAAGCTAATTTTGTAAGATGCGTTATTTCTTCTCGTAAAGTGTTTCCAATATGTACTTATTTGTCTTTACTCATCAAAATTTTATTTCCTTATAACGTGGTATTCTTACATATTCATTCAAGAGAAAACTCTCCTGTGCCTTCTCTTTTGAGGCTCCACGCTTAGACATACACGCAACACCAAAGCTTTTCGAGTTACAACTTGTTGTTTAAGAAAAAGAAGATGATTTCGCACGATGCGGGATTTCCTTAAAACGTGGTTTTCTGAAAAATTTTAACGAAAGAAAATTCTCCTGTGGGTTCTCTTTTGAAGCTACACATTTAGACGTACACGCCGCACCAAATCTTTTCGAGTTACAACATGTTGTTTAGGAGATACAAGCTAATTTTGTACGATGCGTTATTTCTTCTCGTAAAGTTTTCCAATACGTACATATTTTTCTTTACTCTGCAACACTGTATTTCCTTATAACTTGGTATTCTTACATATTCTTTCGAGAGAAAACTATCCTGTGCGTTCCCTTTGAGGCTACACATTTAGACATACAGGCATCACCAAAGCTTTTCGAGTTACAATGTGTTGTTTATGAAAATCAAGATTATTTCGCACGATGCGTGATTTCCTTAAAATGTGGTTTTCTCACAAATTTTGACGAAAGAAAATTATCCTGTGGGTTCTCTTTTGAGGCTACACGTTTAGACGTACATGCCACACCAAATCCTTTCGAGTTACCACGTGTTGTTTAGGAGATACAAGCTAATTTTTTATGATGCGTTATTTCTTCTCGTAAAGTGTTTCCAATACGTACTTATTTCTCTTTACTCTGCAACATTGTATTTCCCTATAACGTGGTATTCTTACATATTCTTTCGAGGGAAAACTCTCCTGTGTGTTCTCTTTTGAGGCTACATGCTTAGGCATACACGCAACGCCAAAGCTTTTCGAGTTACAACGTTTTGTTTAGGAAAAAGAAGATAATTTCGCACGATGCGAGATTTCCATAAAACGTGGTTTTCTGAAAAATTTTGACCAAAGAAAGTTCTCCTATGCATTCTCTTTTGAGGCTACACGTGTAGTCGTACGAGCCAAAACAAATCTTTTCGAGTTACAACGTGTTGTTTAGAAGATACAAGCTAATTTTTTACGATGCATTATTTCTTCTCTTAAAGTGTTTCCAATACGTACGTATTTGTCTTTACTCTGCAACACTGTATTTCCTTATAACGTGGTATTCTTACATATTCTTTCGAGAGAAAACTCTCCTGTGCATTCTCTTGTGAGGCGACACGCTTAGACATACACGCAACAGCAAAGCTTTTCGAGATACAACATGTTGTTTAGGAAAAACAAGATAATTTCGCACGATGCAAGATTTCCTTAAAACGTGGTTTCTGACAAATTTTGATGAAAGAAAATTCTCCTGTGTGTTCTCTTTTGAGGCTACACGTTTAGACGCACACGCCACACTAAATCTTTTCGAGTTATAACGTGTAGTTTAGGAGATACATGCTAATTTTGTACGATGCATTATTTCTTCTCGTAAAGTGTTTCCAATACGTACGTATTTGTCTTTACTCTGCAACACCGTATTTCCTTATAACGTGGTATTCTTGCATATTCTTTCGAGAGAAAATTCTCCTGTGCCTTCTCATTTGAGGCTACATGCTTAGACATACACGCAAAACCAAATCTTTTTGATTTACACGTGTTGATTAGGAAAAACAATATAATTTCGCATGATGCGGGCTTTCCTTAAAACGTGGTTTTCTTACAAATTTTGACGAAAGAAAATTCTCCTGTGGGTTCTCTTTTGAGGCTACACGTTTAGACGTACACACCACACCAAATCTTTTCGAGTTACAACGTGCTGTTTAGGAGTTACAAGCTAATTTTTTCTGATGCATTATTTCTTCTCGTAAAGTTTAAGTGTTTCCAGTATGTACATATTTGTCTTTACTCTGCAACATTGTATTTCCTCATAACGTGGTATTCTTACATATTCTTTCGAGAGAAAACTGTCCTGTGCGTTCTCTTTTGAGGCTACACGCTTAGACATACACGCAACACCAAAGCTATTCGAGTTACAACGTGTTGTTTAGGAAAAACAAGATAATTTCGCACGATGTGGGATTTTCTAAAATCGTGGTTTTCTGAAAAAAATTTGACCAAAGAAAATACTCCTGTGGGTTCTCTTTTGAGGCTACACGTTTAGATGTACACGTCACACCAAATCTTTTCGAGTTATAACGTGTAGTTTAGGAGATACATGCTAATTTTGTACAATGCATTATTTCTTCTCGTAAAGTGTTTCCAATACGTACGTATTTGTCTTTACTCTGCAACACTGTATTTCCTTATAACGTGGTATTCTTGCATATTCTTTCGAGAGAAAATTCTCCTGTGCCTTCTCATTTGAGGCTACATGCTTAGACATACACGCAAAACCAAATCTTTTTGATTTACACGTGTTGATTAGGAAAAACAATATAATTTCGCATGATGCGGGCTTTCCTTAAAACGTGGTTTTCTTACAAATTTTGACGAAAGAAAATTCTCCTGTGGGTTCTCTTTTGAGGCTACATGTTTAGACGTACACGCCACACCAAATCATTTCGAGTTAAAACGTGTTGTTTAGGAGATACAAGCTTGTACGAAGCGTTATTTCTTCTCGTAAAGTGTTTCCAATACGAACGTATTTGTCTTTACTCTGCAACAATGTATTTCCTTATAACGTGGTATTCTTACATATTCTTTATAGAGAAAACTCTCCTGTGCCTTCTCTTTTGAGGCTACACGCTTAGACATAGAGGCAACACCAAATCTTTTCGAGTTACGACGTTTTGTTTGGGAAAACCAAGATAATTTCGCATGATGCGGGATTTCCTTAAAACGTGGTTTTCTGAAAAATTTTGACGAACGAAAATTCTCCTGTGGGATCTCTTTTGAGGCTACACGATTAGACGCACACACCACACCAAATATTTTCGAGTTACAACGTGTTGTTTAGGAGATACAAGCTAATTTTTTACGATGCTTTATTTCTTCTCGTAAAGTGTTTCCAATACATACGTATTTGTCTTTACTCTGCAACACTGTATTTCCTTATAACGTGGTATTCTTACATATTCTTTCGAGAGAAAACTCTCCTGTGCATTCTCTTTTGAAGGCTACATGCTTAGACATACATGCAACACCAAAGCACACGAGTTACAACGTGTTGTTTAGGAAAAACAAGATAATTTCGCACGATGCGGGATTTCCTAAAATCGTGGTTTTCTGAAAAAATTTTGACGAAAGAAAATACTCCTGTGGGTTCTCTTTTGAGGCTACACGTTTAGATGTACACGCCACACCAAATCTTTTCGAGTTATAACGTGTAGTTTAGGAGATACAAGCTAATTTTTTACGATGCATTATTTCTTCTTGTAAAGTGTTTCCAATATGTACGTATTTGTCTTTACTCTGCAACACTGTATTTCTTTTTAACGTGGTATTCTTACATTTTCTTTAAGGAAAAACTCTCTTCCTATGCCTTCTCTTTTGAGGCTACATGCTTAGACATACTCGCAACACCAAAGCTTTTCGAGTTACGACCGGTTGTTTAGGAAAAACAAGATAATTTCGCATGATGCGGGATTTCCTTAAAATGTGGTTTACTGACCAATTTTGACGAAAGAAAATTCTCCTGTGGCTTCTCTTTTGAGGCTACACGTTTAGACATATAGGCCATACCAAATCTTTTCGAGTTACAACGTGTTGTTTAGGAGATACAAGCTAATTTTGTACGATGCGTTATTTCTTCTCTTAAAGTGTTTCCAATACGTACGTATTTGTCTTTACTCTGCAACACTGTATTTCCTTATAACGTGGTATTCTTACATATTCTTTCGAGAGAAAACTCTCCTGTGAGTTCTCTTTTGAGGCTACAAGCTTAGACATACAGGCAACACCAAAGATTTTCCAGTTACAACCTGTTGTTTAGGAAAAACAAGATAATTTTGCACGATGCGAGATTTCTTTAAAACGTGGTTTCTGACAAATTTTGATGAAAGAAAATTCTCCTGTGGGTTCTCTTTTGAGGCTACACGTTTAGACGTACACGTCACACCAAATCTTTTCGAGTTACAACGTGTTGTTTAGGAGATACAAGCTAATTTTGTACGATGCGTTATTTCTTCTTGTAAAGTGTTTCCAATATGTACTTATTTGTCTTTACTCTGAAAAATTGTATTTCCTTATAACATGGTATACTTACCTATTCTTTTGAGAGAAAACTCTCCTGTGCCTTCTCTTTTGAGGCTCCATGCTTACACATACACGCAACACCAAAGCTTTTCGAGTTACAACATGTTGTTTAGGAAAAACAAGATGATTTCGCACGATGCGGGATTTCCTTAAAACGTGGTTTTCTGAAAAATTTTGACGAAAGAAAATTCTCCTGTGGGTTTTCTTTTGAGGCTACACGTTTAGACGTACATGCCATACCAAATCTTTTCGAGTTACAACGTGTTGTTTAGGAGATACAAGTTAATTTTTTACGTTGCGTTAATTCTTTTCGTAAAGTGTTTCCCATACGTACATATTTGTCTTTATTCTGCAACATTGTATTTCCTTATAAGGTGGAATTCATGCATATTCTTTCGAGAGAAAACTATCCTGTGCGTTCCCTTTTGAGGCTACACACTTAGACATACAGGCAACACCAAAGCTTTTCGAGTTACAACGTGTTGTTTATGAAAAACAAGATAATTTCGCAAGATGCGGGATTTCCTTAAAATGTGGTTTTAGGAAAAATTTTGACGAAAGAAAATTCTCCTGTGGGTTCTCTTTTGAGGCTACCTGTATAGACGTACACGCCACACCAAATCCTTTCGAGTTACCACGTGTTGTTTAGGAGATACAAGCTAATTTTGTACGATGCGTTATTTTTTCTCGTAAAGTGTTTCCCTTATGTACATATTTGTCTTTACTCTGCAACACTGTTTTTCCTTATGACATCGTATTCTTACATGTTCTTTCGAGAGAAAACTCTCCTGTGCATTCTCTTTAGAGACTACATGCTCAGACATTCACACAACACCAAAGCTTTTCGAGTTACAACGTGTTGTTAAGGAAAAACAAGATAATTTTGCACGATGTGGGATTTCCTTAAAACGTGGTTTTTTGACAAATTTTGACGAAAGAAAGTTCTCCTGTAGGTTCTCTTTTGAGGCTACACGTGTAGAGGTACGAGCCACACCAAATATTTTTGAGTTACAACGTGTTGTTAGGAGATACAAGCAAATATTGTATGATGCGTTATTTCTTCTCGTAAAGTGTTTCCAATATGTACTTATTTGTCTTTACTCTGCAACACTGTATTTCCTTATAACGTGGTATTCTTACATATTCTTTCGAGGGAAAACTCTCCTGTACATTCTCTTTTGAGGCTAGAAGCTTAGACAAACACGCAACTCCAAAGCTTTTCGAGTTACCACGTGTTGTTTAGGAAAAAGAAGGAAATTTTGCACGATGCGAGATTTCCATAAAACGTGGTTTTCTGAAAAATTTTGACGAAAGAAAATTCTCCTGTGGGTTCTATTTTGATGCTACACGTTTAGACACACAGGCCACACCAAATCTTTTCGGGTTATAACGTGTTGTTTAGGAGATACAAGCTAATTTTGTACGATGCGTTATTTCTTCTCTTAAAGATTTCCAATACGTACGTAGTTGTCTTTACTCTGCAACACGGTATTTCCTTATAACGTGGTATTCTTACATATTCTTTCGAGAGAAAACTCTCCTGTGCGTTCTCTTTTGAGGCTACAAGCTTAGAAATACACGCAACACCAAAGCTTTTCGAGTTACAACGTGTTGTTTAGGAAAAACAAGATAATTTCGCACGATGTGAGATTTCCTTAAAATGTGGTTTTCTGACAAATATTGACGAAAGAAAATTCTCCTATGGGTTTTCTTTTGAGGCTACACGTTTAGTCATACATGCCACACCAAGTCTTTTCGAGTTACAACGTGTTGTTGAGGAGATACAAGCTATTTTTTACGATGTGTTATTTTTTCTCATAATGTTAAAGTGTTTCCAATATGTAAGTATTTGTCTTTACTCTGCAACACTGTATTTCCTTATAACGTGGTATTCTTACATATTCTTTCGAGAGAAAACTCTCCATTGCCTTCTCTTTTGAGGCTACACGCTAAGACTTACACGCAACACCAAAGCTTTTCGAGTTACAACATGTTGTTTAGGAAAAACAAGATAATTTCACACGATGAGGGATTTCCTTAAAACGTGGTTTTCTGACATATTTTGATGAAAGAAAATTCTCCTGTGGGTTCTCTTTTGAGGCTACACGTTTAGGTGTACACGCCACACCAAATCTTTTCAAGTTACAACGTGCTGTTTAGGAGATACAAGCTAATTTTGTACGATGCATTATTTCTTCTCATAAAGTTTAAGTGTTTCTAATAAGTGCGTATTTGTCTTTACTCTGCAACACTGTATTTCCTTATAACGTGGTATTCTTACATATTCTTTCGAGAGAAAACTCTCCTGTGCCTTCTCTTTTGAGGCTACACGCCTAGACATACACGCAACACCAAAGCTTTTCGAGTTACGATGTGTTGTTTAGGAAAAACAAGATAATTTCGCACAATGCGGGATTTCCTTAAAACACGTTTTTCTGGCAAATTTTGACGAAAAAAAATTCTCCTGTGGGTTCTCTTTTAAGCCTACATGTTTAGTTGTAAACGCCAGACCAAATCTTTTCCATTTACAACGTGTTGTTTAGGAAATATAAGCTAATTTTAAATGATGCGTTATTACTTCTCGTAAAGTTTAAGTGTTTCTAATTAGTAGGTATTTGTCTTTACTCTGCCACACTGTATTTCCTTATAACGTGGTATTCTTACATATTGTTTTGAGTGAAAACTCTCCTGTGCCTTCTCTTTTGAGGCTACACGCTTAGACATACACGCAACACCAAAGCTTTTCGAGTTAAGATGTGTTGTTTAGGAAAAACAAGATAATTTTGCACGATGCGGGATTTCCTTATAACATGGTTTTCTGACAAATTTTGATGAAAGAAAATTCTCCTGTGGGTTCTCTTTTGAGGCTACACGTTTAGAATTACACGACACACCAAATCTTTTTAAGTTACAACCTGCTGTTTAGGAGATACAAGCTAAATTTGTATGATAAGTTATTTCTTCTCATAAAGTTTAAGTGTTTCCAATAAGTAAGTATTTGTCTTTACTCTGCAACACTGTATTTCCTTATAACGTGGTATTCTTACATATTCTTTTGAGAGAAAACTCTCCTGTGCCTTCTCTTTTGAGGCTACACGCTTAGACATACACGCAACACCAAATCTTTTCGAGTTACAACGTGTTGATTAGGAAAAACAAGATAATTTCGCACGATGCGAGATTTCCTTAAAACGTGGATTTCTGACAAATTTTGAAGAAAGAAAATTCTCCTGTGGGTTCTCTTTTGAGGCTACACGTTTAGACGTACACGCCACACCAAATCATTTCGAGTTAAAACGTGTTGTTTAGGAGATACAAGCTTGTACGAAGCATTATTTCTTCTCCTAAAATGTTTCCAAAACGTACGTATTTGTCTTTGCTCTGCAACACTGTATTTCCTTATAATGTGGTATTCTTACATATTCTTTCGAGAGAAAACTCTCCTGTGCCTTCTCTTTTGAGGCTACACGATTAGATATACAAGCAACGCCAAAGCTTTTCGAGTTACGATGTTTTGTTTAGGAAAAACAAGATAATTTCGCACGATGCGGGATTTCCTTAAAACGTGGTTTTCTGATAAATTTTGACGAAAGAAAATTCTCCTGTGGGTTCTCTTTTGATGCTACACGTTTAGACGCACACGACACACCAAATATTTTCGAGTTACAACGTGTTGTTTAGGAGATACAAGCTAATTTTTTATGATGCGTTATTTCTTCTCCTAAAGTGTTTCCAATACGTATGTACTTGTCTTTACTCTGCAACACTGTAGTTCCTATTTACGTGGTATTCTTACATATTCTTTTGAGAGAAAACTCTCCGTTGCATTCTCTTTTGAGGCTACACGCTAAGACTTACACGAAACACCAAAGCTTTTTGAGTTACAACGTGTTGTTTAGGAATAACCAGATAATTTCGCATGATGCGGGATTTCCTTAAACCGTGGTTTTCTGACAAATTTTGACGCAAGAAAATTCTCCTGTGGGTTCTCTTTTGAGGCTACACGTTTAGAAGTACACGCCACACCAAATCATGTCTAGTTACAACGTGCTGTTAAGAGATACAAGCTAATTTTGCACAACGCATTATTTCTTCTCGTAAAGTTTAAGTGTTTCCAATATGTATGGATTTGTCTTTATTCTGCAACACTGTATTTCCTTATAACGTGGTATTGTTACATATTGTTTCCAGAGAAAACTCTCCTGTGCCTTCTCTTTTGAGGCTACACGCATAGACATACACGCAACACCAAAGCTTTTCGAGTTACAACGTGTTGTTTAGGAAAAACAAGATTTTTCGCACGATGCGTGATTTCCTTAAAACGTGGTTTTGTGACAAATTTTGACGAAAGAAAATTTTCCTGTGGGTACTCTTTTGAGGCTACACCTTTAGACGTACACGCCACACCAAATGTTTTCGAGTTACAATGTGTTGTTTAGGAGATACAAGCTAATTTTTTTATTATGCGTTTTTCTCCTCGTAAAGTGTTTCCAATAAGTACATATTTGTCTTTACTCTGCAACACTGTATTTCCTTATATTGTGGTATTCTTACATATTCTTTCGAGAGAAAACTCTCCAGTGCATTCTCTTTTGAGGCTACATGCTTAGACATACACGCAACACCAAAGCTTTTCTAGTAACGACGTGTTGTTTAGGAAAAACAAGATAATTTCGCACGATGCGGGATTTACTTAAAACGTGGTTTTCTGAAAAATTTTGACGAAAGAAAATTCTCCTGGGGGTTCTCTTTTACGGCTACACATTTAGACGTACATGCCACACCAAATCTTTTCGAGTTACAACGTGCTGTTTAGGAGATACAATCTAATTTTGTATGATAAGTTATTTCTTCTCGTAAAGTTTAAGTGTTTCCAATACGTACGTATTTGTCTTTAGTCTGCAACACTGTATTTCTTTATAACGTGGTATTCTTACCTATTCTTTTGAGAGAAAACTCTCCTGTGCCTTCTCTTTTGAGGGTACACTCTTAGACAAACACGCAACATCAAAGCTTTTCGAGTTACGATGTGTTGTTTTGGAAACACAAGATAATTTCGCACGATGCGGGATTTCCTTAAAAAATTGTTTTCTGACAAATTTTGACCAAAGAAAATTCTTCTGTAGGTTCTCTTTTGAGGCTACACGTTTAGACGTACATGCCATGCCAAATCATTTCGAGTTACAACGTGTTGTTTAGGAGATACAAGCTAATTTTGTTTGATGCGTTATTTCTTCTCGTAAAGTGTTTCCAATACGTACATATTTTTCTTGACTCTGCAACACTGTATTTCCTAATAACGTGGTATGCTTACATATTCTTTCGAGAGAAAACACTCCTGTGCGTTCTCTTTTGAAGCTACACGCTTAGACATACACTAAACACCAAAGCTTTTCGAGTTACAATGTGTTCTTTAGGAAAAACAAGATAATTTCGCACGATGCGGGATTTCCTTAAAACGTGGTTTTCTGAAAAAATTTTGACGAAAGAAAATTCTCCTGTGGGTTCTCTTTTCAGGCTACATGTTTAGACGTACACGCCATACGAAATCTTTTCGAGTTACAACGTGTAATTTAGGAGATACAACGTAATTTTGTACGATGCGTTATTTCTTCTTGTAAAGTGTTTCGAATACGTACGTATTTGTCTTTACTCTGCAACACTGTATTTCCATATAACGTGATATTCTTACGTATTCTTTCGAGAAAACCTCTCCTGTGCCTTCTCTTTTGAGGCTACACGCTTAGACATTCATACAACACCAAAGCTTTTCGAGTTACAAAGTGTTCTTTAGGAAAAACAAGATAATTTCGCACAATGCGGGATTTCCTTAAAACGTGGTTTTCTGACCAATTTTGACTAAAGAATATTCTCCTGTGGGTTCTCCTTTGGGGCTACACGTTTAGACATACAAGCCACATCAAATCTTTCTGAGTTACAATGTGTTGTTTAGGAGATACAAGCTAATTTTGTATGATGCGTTATTTCTTCTTGTAAAGTGTTTCCAATACGTATGTATTTGCTTTACTCTGCAACACTGTCCTTCCTTATAACGTGGTATTCTTACATATTCTTTCGAGAGAAAACTCTCCTGTGCGTTCTCTTTGGGGATACAAGCTTAGACATACTCGCAACACCAAAGCTTTTCGAGTGACAACGTGTTGTTTACGAAAAACAAGATAATTTAGCACGATGCGGGATTTCCTTAAAACGTGGTTTTCTGAAAAAAATTTGACGAAAGAAAACTCTCCTGTGTGTTCTCTTTTGAGGCTACACGTTTAGATGTACACGCCACACCAAATCTTTTCGAGTTACAACGTGTAGCTTAGGAGAAACAAGCTAATTTTTTATGATGCGTTATTTCTTCTTGTAAAGTGTTTCCAATAATTACGTATTTGTCTTTACTCTGCAACACTGTATTTCCTTATAACTTGGTATTCTTACATATTCTTTCAAGAGAAAACTCTCCTGTGCCTTCTCTTTTGAGGCTTCGCGCTTAGACATTCACGCAACAGCAAAGCTTTTCGAGTTACAACGTGTTCTTTAGGAAAACCAAGATAATTTCGCACGATGCGGGATTTCCTTAAAACGTTGTTTTCTTACTAATTTTGACTAAAGAATATTATCCTGTGGGTTCTCCTTTGAGGCCACACATTTAGACGTACAAGCCACATCAAATCTTTCCGAGTTACAACGTATTGTTTAGGAGATACAAGCTAATTTTGTATGATGCGTTATTTCTTCTTGTACAGTGTTTCCAATACGTATGTATTTGCTTTACTCTGCAACACTGTAATTCCTTATAACGTGGTATTCTTACATATTATTTCGAGAGAAAACTCTCCTGTGCCTTCTCTTTTGAGGCTATACGCTTAGACATACACGCAACACCAAAGCTTTTCGAGTGCCTACGTGTTGTTTAGGAAAAACAAGGTAATTTCCAACGATGCGTGATTTCCTTAAAACATGGTTTTCAGACAAATTTTGACAAAAGAAAATTCTCCTGTGTGGTTCTCTTTTGAGGCTACACGTTTAGAAGTACACGCCACACCAAATCTTTTCGAGTTACAACGTGCTGTTAGGAGATACAAGCTAATTTTGTATGATGCATTATTTCTTCTCATAAAGTTTAAGTATTTCCAATATGTATGTATTTGTCTTTACTCTGCAACACTGTATTTCCTTATAACGTGGTATTCTTACATATTCTTTGGAGAGAAAACTCTCCTGTGCATTCCCTTTTGTGGCTACATGCTTAGACATACATGCAACACCAAAGCTTTTCGAGTTACAACGTGTTGTTTAGGAAAAACAAGATAATTTCGCACGATGCGGGATTTCCTTAAAACGTGGTTTTCTGAAAAAATTTTGATGAAAGAAAATACTCCTGTGGGTTCTCTTTTGAGGCTACACGTTTATACGTACACCCCACACCAAATCTTTTCGAGTTATAACGTGTAGTTTAGGAGATACAAGCTAATTTTGTACGATGCATTATTTCTTCTTCTAAAGTGTTTCCAATACGTAGGTATTTGTCTTTACTCTGCAACACTGTATTTCCTTATAACGTGGTATTCTTACATATTCTTTAGAGAAAAAACTCTCCTGTGCCTTCTCTTTTGAGGCTACACGCTTAGACATACACGCAACACCAAAGCTTTTCGAGTTACGACGTGTTGTTTAGGAAAAACAAGATAATTTCGCTAGATGTGGGATTTCCTTAAAACGTGGTTTACTGACCAATTTTGACGAAAGAAAATTCTCCTGTGTGGTTCTCTTTTGAGGCTACACGTTTAGAAGTACACGCCACACCAAATCTTTTCGAGTTACAACGTGCTGTTAGGAGATACAAGCTAATTTTGTATGATGCATTATTTCTTCTCATAAAGTTTAAGTGTTTCCAATATATATGTAATTGTCTTTACTCTGCAACACTGTATTTCCTTATAACGTGGTATTCTTACATATTCTTTGGAGAGAAAACTCTCCTGCGCATTCCCTTTTGTGGCTACATGCTTAGACATACATGCAACACCAAAGCTTTTGGAGTTACAACGTGTTGTTTAGGAAAAACAAGATAATTTCGCACGATGCGGGATTTCCTTAAAACGTGGTTTTCTGACAAATTTTGACCTAAGAATATTCTCCTGTGGGTTCTTTTTTGAGGCTACACTTTTAGACGTACAAGCCACATCAAATCTTTCCGAGTTACAACGTGTTGTTTAGGAGGTACAAGCTAATTTTGTACGATGCATTATTTCTTCTCGTAAAGTTTAAGTGTTTCCAATACGTACGTATTTGTCTTTAGTCTGCAACACTGTATTTCTTTATAACGTGGTATTCTTACCTATTCTTTTGAGAGAAAACTCTCCTGTGCCTTCTCTTTTGAGGGTACACTCTTAGACAAACACGCAACATCAAAGCTTTTCGAGTTACGATGTGTTGTTTTGGAAACACAAGATAATTTCGCACGATGCGGGATTTCCTTAAAAAATTGTTTTCTGACAAATTTTGACCAAAGAAAATTCTTCTGTAGGTTCTCTTTTGAGGCTACACGTTTAGACGTACATGCCATGCCAAATCATTTCGAGTTACAACGTGTTGTTTAGGAGATACAAGCTAATTTTGTTTGATGCGTTATTTCTTCTCGTAAAGTGTTTCCAATACGTACATATTTTTCTTGACTCTGCAACACTGTATTTCCTAATAACGTGGTATGCTTACATATTCTTTCGAGAGAAAACACTCCTGTGCGTTCTCTTTTGAAGCTACACGCTTAGACATACACTAAACACCAAAGCTTTTCGAGTTACAATGTGTTCTTTAGGAAAAACAAGATAATTTCGCACGATGCGGGATTTCCTTAAAACGTGGTTTTCTGAAAAAATTTTGACGAAAGAAAATTCTCCTGTGGGTTCTCTTTTCAGGCTACATGTTTAGACGTACACGCCATACGAAATCTTTTCGAGTTACAACGTGTAATTTAGGAGATACAACGTAATTTTGTACGATGCGTTATTTCTTCTTGTAAAGTGTTTCGAATACGTACGTATTTGTCTTTACTCTGCAACACTGTATTTCCATATAACGTGATATTCTTACGTATTCTTTCGAGAAAACCTCTCCTGTGCCTTCTCTTTTGAGGCTACACGCTTAGACATTCATACAACACCAAAGCTTTTCGAGTTACAAAGTGTTCTTTAGGAAAAACAAGATAATTTCGCACAATGCGGGATTTCCTTAAAACGTGGTTTTCTGACCAATTTTGACTAAAGAATATTCTCCTGTGGGTTCTCCTTTGGGGCTACACGTTTAGACATACAAGCCACATCAAATCTTTCTGAGTTACAATGTGTTGTTTAGGAGATACAAGCTAATTTTGTATGATGCGTTATTTCTTCTTGTAAAGTGTTTCCAATACGTATGTATTTGCTTTACTCTGCAACACTGTCCTTCCTTATAACGTGGTATTCTTACATATTCTTTCGAGAGAAAACTCTCCTGTGCGTTCTCTTTGGGGATACAAGCTTAGACATACTCGCAACACCAAAGCTTTTCGAGTGACAACGTGTTGTTTACGAAAAACAAGATAATTTAGCACGATGCGGGATTTCCTTAAAACGTGGTTTTCTGAAAAAAATTTGACGAAAGAAAACTCTCCTGTGTGTTCTCTTTTGAGGCTACACGTTTAGATGTACACGCCACACCAAATCTTTTCGAGTTACAACGTGTAGCTTAGGAGAAACAAGCTAATTTTTTATGATGCGTTATTTCTTCTTGTAAAGTGTTTCCAATAATTACGTATTTGTCTTTACTCTGCAACACTGTATTTCCTTATAACTTGGTATTCTTACATATTCTTTCAAGAGAAAACTCTCCTGTGCCTTCTCTTTTGAGGCTTCGCGCTTAGACATTCACGCAACAGCAAAGCTTTTCGAGTTACAACGTGTTCTTTAGGAAAACCAAGATAATTTCGCACGATGCGGGATTTCCTTAAAACGTTGTTTTCTTACTAATTTTGACTAAAGAATATTATCCTGTGGGTTCTCCTTTGAGGCCACACATTTAGACGTACAAGCCACATCAAATCTTTCCGAGTTACAACGTATTGTTTAGGAGATACAAGCTAATTTTGTATGATGCGTTATTTCTTCTTGTACAGTGTTTCCAATACGTATGTATTTGCTTTACTCTGCAACACTGTAATTCCTTATAACGTGGTATTCTTACATATTATTTCGAGAGAAAACTCTCCTGTGCCTTCTCTTTTGAGGCTATACGCTTAGACATACACGCAACACCAAAGCTTTTCGAGTGACTACGTGTTGTTTAGGAAAAACAAGGTAATTTCCAACGATGCGTGATTTCCTTAAAACATGGTTTTCAGACAAATTTTGACAAAAGAAAATTCTCCTGTGTGGTTCTCTTTTGAGGCTACACGTTTAGAAGTACACGCCACACCAAATCTTTTCGAGTTACAACGTGCTGTTAGGAGATACAAGCTAATTTTGTATGATGCATTATTTCTTCTCATAAAGTTTAAGTATTTCCAATATGTATGTATTTGTCTTTACTCTGCAACACTGTATTTCCTTATAACGTGGTATTCTTACATATTCTTTGGAGAGAAAACTCTCCTGTGCATTCCCTTTTGTGGCTACATGCTTAGACATACATGCAACACCAAAGCTTTTCGAGTTACAACGTGTTGTTTAGGAAAAACAAGATAATTTCGCACGATGCGGGATTTCCTTAAAACGTGGTTTTCTGAAAAAATTTTGATGAAAGAAAATACTCCTGTGGGTTCTCTTTTGAGGCTACACGTTTATACGTACACCCCACACCAAATCTTTTCGAGTTATAACGTGTAGTTTAGGAGATACAAGCTAATTTTGTACGATGCATTATTTCTTCTTCTAAAGTGTTTCCAATACGTAGGTATTTGTCTTTACTCTGCAACACTGTATTTCCTTATAACGTGGTATTCTTACATATTCTTTAGAGAAAAAACTCTCCTGTGCCTTCTCTTTTGAGGCTACACGCTTAGACATACACGCAACACCAAAGCTTTTCGAGTTACGACGTGTTGTTTAGGAAAAACAAGATAATTTCGCTAGATGTGGGATTTCCTTAAAACGTGGTTTACTGACCAATTTTGACGAAAGAAAATTCTCCTGTGTGGTTCTCTTTTGAGGCTACACGTTTAGAAGTACACGCCACACCAAATCTTTTCGAGTTACAACGTGCTGTTAGGAGATACAAGCTAATTTTGTATGATGCATTATTTCTTCTCATAAAGTTTAAGTGTTTCCAATATATATGTAATTGTCTTTACTCTGCAACACTGTATTTCCTTATAACGTGGTATTCTTACATATTCTTTGGAGAGAAAACTCTCCTGCGCATTCCCTTTTGTGGCTACATGCTTAGACATACATGCAACACCAAAGCTTTTGGAGTTACAACGTGTTGTTTAGGAAAAACAAGATAATTTCGCACGATGCGGGATTTCCTTAAAACGTGGTTTTCTGACAAATTTTGACCTAAGAATATTCTCCTGTGGGTTCTTTTTTGAGGCTACACTTTTAGACGTACAAGCCACATCAAATCTTTCCGAGTTACAACGTGTTGTTTAGGAGGTACAAGCTAATTTTGTACGATGCATTATTTCTTCTCGTAAAGTTTAAGTGTTTCCAATATGTACGTATTTGTCTTTTCTCTGCAACACTGTATATCCTTATAAGGTGGTATTCTTACATATTCGTTCGAGAGAAAACTCTCCTGTGCCTTCTTCTTTGAGGCTACATGATTAGACATACACACAAAACCAAAGCTTTTCGAGTTACGAAGTGTTGTTTAGGAAAAACAAGATAATTTCGCACGATGCAGTATTTCCTTAAAATGTGGTTTTCTAACAAATTTTGACGAAAGAAAATTCTCCTGTGGGTTCTCTTTTGAGGCTACACGTTTAGACGTAACCGCCACACCAAATCATTTTGAGTTAAAACGTGTTGTTTAGGAGATACAAGCTTGTACGAAGCATTATTTCTTCTCGTAAAATGTTTCCAATATATACGTATTTGTCTTTAATCTGCAACACTGTATTTCCTTATAACATGGTATTCTTACATATTCTTTCGAGGGAAAACTCTCCTGTGCCTTCTCTTTTGAGGCTACACGCTTAGACATACACGCAACACCAAAGATTTTCGAGTCAGGACGTTTTGTTTAGGAAAAAATAGATAATTTCGCACAATGCCGGATTTCCTTAAAATGTGGTTGTCTGAAAAATTTTGACGAAAGAAAATTCTACTGTGGGTTCTCTTTTGAGGCTACACGTTTAGACGCACATGCCACACCAAATCTTTTCGAGTTACAACGTGTTGTTTAGGAGATACAAGCTAATTTTGTACGATAAGTTATTTCTTCTCGTAAAGTTTAAGTGTTTCCAATATGTACGTATTTGTCTTTACTCTGCAACACTGTATTTCCTTATAACGTGGTATTCTTACATATCCTTTCGAGAGAAAACTCTCCTGTGCCTTCTCTTTTGATGCTACACGCTTAGAAATACACGCAACACCAAAGCTTTTCAAGTTACAACGTGTTGTTTAGGAAAAACAAGATAATTTCGCACGATGCGGGATTTCCTTAAAATGTGGTTTTCTGACAAATATTGACGAAAGAAAATTCTCCTATGGGTTGTCTTTTGAGGCTACACGTTTTGTCATATATGCCGCACCAAATCCTTTCGAGTTACAACGTGTTGTTTAGGAGATACAAGCTATTTTTTACGATGTGTTATTATTTCTCATAAAGTTTAAGTTTTTCCATTACGTACTTATTTGTCTTTACTCTGCAACACTTTATTTCCTTATAACGTGGTATTCTTACATATTCTTTCAAGAGAAAACTCTCCATTGCCGTCTCTTTTGAGGCTACACGCTAAGACTTACACGCAACACCAAAGCTTTTCGAGTTACAACGTGTTGTTTAGGAAAAACAAGATAATTACACACGATGCGGGATTTCCTTAAAACGTGGTTTTCTGACAAATTTTGAGGAAAGAAAATTCTCTTGTGGGTTCTCTTTTGAGGCTACACGTTTAGATATACACGCCACACCAAATCTTTTCAAGTTACAACGTGCTGTTTCGGAGATACAAGCTAATTTTGTATGATGCATCATTTCTTCTCGTAAAGTTTAAGTGTTTCCAATAAGTGCTTATTTGTCTTTACTCTGCAACACTGTATTTCCTTATAACGTGGTATTCTTACATATTCTTTCGAGAGAAAACTCTCCATTGCCGTCTCTTTTGAGGCTACACGCCTAGACATACACGCAACATAAAAGCTTTTCGAGTTACGATGTGTTGTTTAGAAAAAACAAGATATTTTCGAACGATGCGGGATTTCCTTAAAACATGGTTTTCTGACAAATTTTGACGAAGAAAATTCTCCTGTGGGTTCTCTTTTAAGGCTACATGTTTAGTTGTAAACGCCACACCAAATCGTTTCGAGTTACAACGTGTTGTTTAGGAGATATAAGCTAATTTTGTATGATGCTTTATTTCTTCTCTAATGTTTAAGTGTTTCCAATACGTACGTAATTGTCTTTACTCTGCAACACTGTATTTCCTTATAACGTGGTATTCTTACATATTGTTTCGAGAGAAAACTCTCCTGTGCCTTCTCTTTTGAGGCTACACGCTTAGACATACACGCAACACCAAAGCTTTATGCGTTAAGATGAGTTGTTTAGGAAAAAGACAATTTTGCAAGATGCGGGATTTCCTTAAAACATGGTTTTCTGACAAATTTTGACAAAGAAAATTCTCCTGTGGGTTCTCTTTTGAGGCTACACGTTTAGATTTACACGCCACACCAAATCTTTTCGAGTTACAACGTGTTGTTTAGGAGATACAAGCTAATTTTTTACGATAAGTTATTTCTTCTCGTAAAGTTTAAGTGTTTCCAATATTTATGTATTTGTCTTTATCTGCAACACTGTATTTCCTTATAACGTGGTATTCTTACATATTCTTTCGAGAGAAAACTCTCCTGTGCCTTCTCTTTTGAGGCTAAACGGTTAGACATACACGCAACACCAAAGCTTTTCGAATTACAACGTGTTGTTTAGGCAAAACAAGATAATTTTTCACGATGCAGGATTTCCTTAAAACGTGGTTTTCTGACAAATTTTGACGAATGAAAATTCTCCTGTGGGTTCTCTTTTGAGGCTACATGTTTAGACATACACGCCATACCAAATATTTTCGAGTTACAACGTGTTGTTTAGGAGATACAAGCTAATTTTGTACGATGCGTTATTTCTACTCCTAAAGTTTCTCCAATGCATACATATTTGTCTTTACTCTGCAAAACTGTATTTCTTTATAACGTGGTATTCTTACATATTCTTTCGAGAGAAAACTCTCCTGTGCCTTCTCTTTTGAGGCTACACGCTTAGACATACACGCAACACCAAAGCTTTTCGAGTTACAACATGTTGATTAGGAAAAACAAGATAATTTCGCACGATGCGGGATTACCTTAAAACATGGTTTTCTGACAAATTTTGACGAAAGAAAATTATCCTGTGGGTTCTCTTTTGAGGCTACACGCTAAGACTTACACGCCCCACCAAATCTTTTCGAGTTACAACGTGTTGTTTAGGAGATACAAGCTAATTTTTACGATGCGTTATTTCTTTTCGGAACGTGTTTCCAATAAGTATGTATTTGTCTTTACTCTGCAACATTCGATTTCCTTATAACGTGGTATTCTTACATATTTTTTCGAGACAAAACTCTCCTGTGTGTTCTCCTTTGAGGCTACATGCTAAGACATACTCACAAGACCAATGCTTTTCATGTTACAACATGTTGTTTAGGAAAAATAAGATAATTTCGCACGATATGGGATTTCCTTAAAACGTGGTTTTCTGACAAATTTTGACGAAAGAAAATTCTCCTGTAGGTTCCCTTTTGAGGCTACACGTTTAGATGTACACGCCACACCAAGTCTTTTCGAGTTACAATGTGTTATTTAGGAGATACACGCTAATTTTTTAGGATGCGTTATTTCTTCTCATAAACTTTAAGTGTTTCCAATAGGTACGTATTTGTCTTTATTCTGCAAAACTGTATTTCCTTATAACGTGGTATTCTTACATATTCTTTCGTGAGAAAACTCTCCTGTGCCTTCTCTTTTGAGGCTACACGCTTAGACATACACGCAACACCAAAGCTTTTGAGTTACAACATGTTGTTTAGGAAAAACAAGATAATTTCGCACGATGCGGGATTTCCTTAAAACTTGGTTTTCTGACAAATTTTGATGAAAGAAAATTCTCCTGTGGGTTCTCTTTTGAGGCTACACGTTTAGACATACACGCCACACCAAATCTTTTCGAGTTACAACGTGCTGTTTATGAGATACAAGCTAATTTTTTACGATGCATTTTTTATTCTCGTAAAGTTTAAGTGTTTCCAATAGGTAAGTATTTGTCTTTACTCTGCAACACTGTATTTCCTTATAACGTGGTTTTCCTACATATTCTTTCGAGAGAAAACTCTCCTGTGCTTTTTCTTTTGAGGCTACGCGCTTAGACATACACGCAAAACCAAAGCATTTTGTGTTACAACGTGTTGATTAGGAAAAACAAGATAAATTCGCACGATGCCGGATTTCCTTAAAACGTGGTTTTCTGACAAATTTTGACGAAAGAAAATTCTCCTGTGGGTTCTCTTTTGAGGCTACACGTTTAGACGTACAAGCCACTCCAAATCTTTTCGAGTTACAACGTGTTGTTTAGGAGATACAAACTAATTTTGTACGAGGCGTTAATTCTTTTCGTAAAGTGTTTCCAAAATGTACGTATTTGTCTTTACTTTGCAACACTGTATTTCCTTATAACGTGGTATTCTTACATATTCTTTTGAGAGAAAACTCTCCTTTGCCTTCTCTTTTGAGGCTACAAGCTTAGACATACACGCAACACCAAAGCTTTTCTAGTTACAACGTGTTCTTTAGGAAAAACAAGATAATTTCACACGATGCGGGATTTCCTTAAACGTGGTTTTCTGACAAATTTTGATGAAAGAAAATTCTCCTGTGGGTTCTCCTTTGAGGCTACACGTTTAGATGTACACGCCACACCAAATCTTTTCGAGTTACAAAGTGCTGTTTAAGAGATACAACCTAATTTTGTACGATGCGTTATTTCTTCTTGTAAAGTGTTTCCACTATGTATGTATTTGTCTTTACTCTGCCACACTGTATTTCCTTATAATGTGGTATTCTTATGTATTCTTTCGAGAGAATACTCTCCTGTGCCTCTTCTTTTTTGATGCTACTCGCTTAGACATACACGCAACAACAAAGCTTTTCGAGTTAAAATTTGTTGTTTAGGAAAAACAAGATAATTTCACACGATGCGTGATTTCCTTAAAACGTGGTTTTCTAAAAAAAATTTGAAGAACGAAAATTCTCCAGTGGGTTCTCATTTGAGGCTACACGTTTAGACGTACACGCCACACCAAATCTTTTCGAGTTACAACGTGTAGTTTAGGAGATACAAGCTAATTTTGAACGATGGGTTATTTCTTCTTGTAAAGTGTTTCCAATATGTACGTATTTGTCTTTACTCTGCAACACAGTATTTCCTTATAACGTGGTATTCTTACATATTCTTTCGAGAAAACTCTCCTGTGCCTTCTCTTTTGAGGCTACATGCTTAGACATACACGCAACACCAAAGCTTTTCGATTTATAACATGTTGTTTAGGAAAAATAAGATAATTTTGCACAATGCGGGATTTCGTTAAAACGTGGTTTCTGACAAATTTTGATGAATGAAAATTTTCCTGTGCGTTCTCTTTGAGGCTACACGTTTAGACGTACATGCCACACCAAATCTTTTCGAGTTACAACGTGCTGTTTAGGAGATACAAACTAATTTTGTACGATGCATTATTTCTTCTCGTATAGTTTAAGTGTTTCCAATATGTACGTATTTGTCTTTTCTCTAAAACATTGTATTTCCTTATAACGTGTTATTCTTACGTATTCTTTTGAGAGAAAACTCTCCTGTGCCTTCTCTTTTGAGGCTACACGCTTAGACATACACGCAATACGAAAGCTTTTCGAGTTACAACATGTTGTTTAGGAAAAACAAGATAATTTCACCCGATGCGGGATTTCCTTAAAACGTGGTTTTCTGACAAATATTGACAAAAGAAAATTCTCCTGTGGGCTCTCTTTTGAGGCTACACGTTTAGACATACACGCCACACCAAATCTTTTCGAGTTACAACGTGTTGTTTAGGAGATACAACCTAATTTTGTAAGATGCGTTATTTCTTCTCGTAAGTGTTTCCAGTACATACGTACTTCTCTTTACTCTGCAACACTGTATTTCCTTATAACGTGGTATTCTTACATATTCTTTTGAGAGAAAACTCTCCTGTGCCTTCTCTTTTGAAGCTACATGCTTAGACATACACGCAACACCAAAGCGTTTCGGGTTACAACGTGTTGTTTAGGAAAAACAAGATAATTTCGCGCGAAGCTGGATTTCCTTAAAACGTGGTTTTCAGACAAATTTTGACAAAAGAAAATTCTCCTGTGGGTTCTCTTTTGAAGGCTACACGTTTAGACGTACATGCCACACGAAATCTTTTCGAGTTACAACGTGTTGTTTAGGAGATATCAGCTAATTTTTTAAGATGCGTTATTTCTTCTCTTAAAGTGTTTCCAATACGTAAGTATTTGTCTTTACTCTGCAACACTCTATTTCCTTATAACGTATTCTTACATATTCTTTCGAGAGAAAACTCTCCTGTGCCTTCTCTTTTGAGGCTACACGCTTAGACATACACGCAACACCAAAGATTTTCGAGTTACAACGTGTTGTTTAGGAAAAACAAGATAATTTCGCACAATGCGGGATTTCCTTATAACGTGGTTTTCTGACAAATTTTGACGAAAGAAAATTCTCCTGTGGGTTCTCTTTTGAGGCTACACGTTTAGACGTACACGCCACACCAAATCTTTTCGAGTTACAACGTGTTGTTTATGAGATACAAGCTAATTTTTTACGATGCATTTTTTATTCTCGTAAAGTCTAAGTGTTTCCAATAGGTACGTATTTGTCTTTACTCTGCAACACTGTATTTCCTTATAACGTGGTATTCTTACGTATTCTTTCAAGAGAAAACTCTCCTGTGCCTTCTCTTTTGAGGCTACATGCTTAGACATACACGCAACACCAAAGCTTTTCGAGTTACAACTTGTTGATTAGGAAAAACAAGATAATATCTCACGATGCGGGATTTCATCAAAACTTTGTTTTGTGACCAATTTTGACGAAAGAAACTTCTACTGTGTGTTCTCTTTTGAGGCTACACGTTTAGACGTACATGCCACACCAAATATTTTCGAGTAAAACGTGTTGTTTAGGAGTTACAAGCTAATTTTGTACGATGCGTTATTTATTCTCGTAAAGTGTTTCCAATATATACATATTTGTCTTTACTCTGCAGCACTGTATTTAATAATAATGTGGTATTCTTACATATTCTTTCGAGAGAAAACTCTCCTGTGTGTTCTCTTTTGAGCTACACGCTTAAATATACACGCAACACCAAAGCTTTTCGAGTTACAACGTGTTGTTTAGGAGATACAAGCTAATTTTTTACGATGCGTTATTTCTTCTCATAAAGTGTTTCCAACATGTACCTATATGTCTTTACTCTGCAACACTGTATTTCCATATAACGTGGTATTCTTACATATTCTTTCGAGAGAAAACTCTCCTGTGACTTCTCTTTTGAGGCTGCACGCTTAGACATAGACAGAACACCAAAGCTTTTCGAGTTACAACGTGTTGTTTAGGAAGAACAAGATAATTTCGCATGTTGCGGGATTTCCTTAAAACGTGGTTTTCTGAAAAAAAATTGACGAAAGAAAATTCTCCTGTGGGTTCTCTTTTGAGGCTACACGTTTAGACATACAAGCTACACCAAATCTTTTCAAGTTACAACGTGTAGTTTAGGAGATACAAGCTAATTTTTATGATGCGTTATTTCTTCTTGTAAAGTCTTTCCAATACGTACATGTTTGTCTTTACTCTGCAACACTGTATTTCCTTATAATGTGGTATTCTTACATATTCTTTCGAGAGAAAACTCTCCTGCGCCTTCTGTTTTGAGGCTACACGCTTAGACATACACGCAACACCAAAGCTTTTCGAGATACGATGTGTTGTTTAGGAAAAACAAGATAATTTCGCACGATTTGGGATTTCCTTAAAACGTGGTTTTCTGACAAATTTTGATGAAAGAAAATTCTCCTGTGATTTCTCCTTTGAGGCTACATATTTAAACATACAGGCCACACCAAATCTATTCGAGTTACAACGTGTTGTTTAGGAGATGCAAGCTAATTTTGTAAGATGCGTTATTTCTTCTAGTAAAGTGTTTCCAATACGTATTTGTCTTTACTCTGCAATACTGTATATCCTTATAACGTGGTATTGTTACATATTCTTTCAAGAGAAAACTCTCATGTGCGATCTCTTTTGAGGCTACATGCTTAGATATACTCGCAACAGCAAAGCTTTTCCTGTTAAAACGTGTTGTTTAGGAAAAATAAGTTAATTTCGCACGATGCGGGATTTCCTTAAAACGTGGTTTTCTGACAAATTTTGACGAAAAAAACAAAATTAGCTTGTATCTCCTAAACAACACGTTGTAACTCGAAAAGATTTGGTGTGGCGTGTACGTCTAAACGTGTAGCCTATAAAGAGAACCCACAGGAGAATTTTCTTTCGTCAAAATTGTCAGAAAACCACGTTTTAAGGAAATCCCCCATCCTGCGAAATTATCTTGTTTTTCCTAATCAACACGTTGTAATGCGAAAAGCTTTGGTGTTGCATGTATGTCAAAGCGTGTAGCCTCAAAGGAGAACGCACAGGTGAATTTTCTATGGAAAGAATATGTAAGAATACCACTTTATTAGGAAACACAGTGTCTCAGAGCAAAGACAAATACGTACTCTATTGGAAACACTTTACGAAAAGAAATAACGCATCATACAAAATAAGCTTGTATCTCCTAAACAGCACGTTGTAACTCGAAAGGATTTGGTGGGGCGTGTACGTGTACACGTGTAGCCTCAAAACAGAACCCACAGGAGAATTTTCTTTCGTCAAAATTTTTCAGAAAACCACGTTTTAAGGAAAGTATCTTTTTTTCCTAATCAACATGTTGTAACGCTAAATGCTTTGGTGTTGCGTGTATGACTAAGTTTGTAGCCTCAAAAGAGAATGCACAAGAGAGTTTTCTATCGAAAGAATATGTAAGAATACCACCTTATAAGGAAATACAGTGGTGCAGAGTAAAGACAAATACGTACGTATTGGAAACACTTTATGAGAAGAAATAACGCATCGTACAAAATTAGCTTGTATCTCCTAAACTACACGTTGTAATTCGAAAAGCTTCGGTGTTGCGTGTATGTCTAAGCATGTAGCTTCAAAATAGAAGGTACAGGAGAGTTTTCTCTCGAAAGAATATGTAAGAATACCACGTTATAAGGAAATACAGTGTTGCAGAGTAAAGGCAAATACATACGTATTGGAAACACTTTACGAGAAGAAATAACGCTTCTAACAAAATTAGCTTGTATCTCCTATACAACACGTTGTAACTCGAAAAGCTTCGGTGTTGCGTGTATGTCTAAGCATGTAGCCTCAAAATAGAAGGTACAGGAGAGTTTTCTCTCGAAAGAATATGTAAGAATACCACGTTATAAGGAAATACAGTGTTGCAGAGTAAAGACCAATACATACGTATTGGAAACACTTTACGAGAAGAAATAACCCTTCTCACAAAATTAGCTTGTATCTCCTATACAACACGTTGTAACTCGAAAAGATCTGGTGTGTCGTGTATGTCTAAACGTGTAGCCTCAAAAGAGAACCAACAGGAGAATTTTCTTCCCTCAAAATTTGTCAGAAAACCACGTTTTATGGAAATCCCGCATCATGAGAAATTATCTTATTTTTCCTAATCAACATGTTGTAACACGAAATGCTTTGGTTTTGCCTGTATGCCTAAGCGTGTACCCTCAAAAGAGAAGGCACAGGAGAGTTTTCTCTCGAAAGAATATGTAAGAATACCACGTTATAAAAAAATACAATGTTGCAGAATAAAGACAAATACGTACGTATTGGAAACACTTTACGAGAAGAAATAAAGCATCATACAAAATTAGCTTGTATCTCCTAAACAACACGTTGCAACTCGAAAGGTTTTGGTGTGGCGTGTACGTCTAAATGTGTAGCCTCAAAAGAGAACCAACAGCAGAATTTTCTTTCGTCAAACTTTTTCAGAAAACCACGTTTTAAGGAAATCCCGCATCGTGCAAAATTATCATATTTTTCCTTATCAACACGTTGTAACACGAAATGCTTTGGTTTTGCCTGTATGTCTAAGCATGTAGCCTCAAAAGAGAAGGCACAGGAGAGTTTTCTCTCGAAAGAATATGTAAGAATACCACGTTATAAGGAAATACAGTGTTGCAGAGTAAAGACAAATACATACGTATTGGAAAAACTTTACGAGAAGAAATAAAGCATCCTACAAAATTAGCTTTTATCTCCTAAACAACAAGTTTTAACTCGAAAAGTTTTGGTGTGGCGTGTACGTCTCAACGTGTAGCCTCAAAAGAGAACCCACAGGAGAATTTTCTCTCGTCAAAATTTTTCAGAAAAGCACGTTTTAAGGAAATCCAGCATCGTGTGAAACGATCTTGTTTTTCCGAAACAACACGTCGAAACTCGAAAAGCTTTGGTATTGCGTGTATGGGTAAGCGTGTAGCCTCAAAAGAG
This sequence comes from Apodemus sylvaticus, assembly GCF_947179515.1. Taxonomy (NCBI): domain Eukaryota; kingdom Metazoa; phylum Chordata; class Mammalia; order Rodentia; family Muridae; genus Apodemus; species Apodemus sylvaticus. Next base: position 108,051 of record NW_026263238.1, read on the forward strand.
TAGGCACAGGAGAATTATCTCTCGAAAGAATATGTAAGCATACCACGTTAAAAGGAAATACAGTGTTGCAGAGTAAAGACAAATACGTACTTATTGGAAACACTTTAAGAGAAGAAATAACGCATCGTACAAAATTAGCTTGTATCTCCTAATCAACACGTTGTAACTCGAAAAGATTTGGTGTGGCGTGTACGTCTAAACGTGTAGCCTCAAAAGAGAACCCACAGGAGAATTTTCTTTCGTCAAAATTTGTCAGAAAACCAAGTTTGGAGAAAATCCCGCATCGTGGGAAATTATCCTGTTTTTCCTAAACAACACGTCATAACTCGAAAAGCTTTTGTGTTGCGTGTCTGTCTAAGTGTGTAGCCTCAAAAGAGAAGGCACAGGAGAGTTTTCTCTCGAAAGAATATGCAAGAATACTACGTTATAAGGAAATACAGTGTTGCAGAGTAAAGACAAATACGTACTTATTGGAAACACTTTACGAGAAGAAATAGCACATCGCAAAAATTAGATTGTATCTCCTAAACAACACGTTGTAACTCGAAAATATTTGGTGTGACGTGTACTTCTAAACGTGTAGCCTCAAAAGAGAAGCCAAGGAGAATTTTCTTTCGTCAAAATTTGTCAGAAATCCACGTTTTAAGGAAATCCCGCATAGTGCGAAATTATCTTGTTTTTCCTAAACAACATGTTGTAACTCGAAAAGCTTTGGTGTTGCGTGTATGTCTAAGCGTGTAGCCTCAAAATAGAACACTCAGGAGAGTTTTCTCTCGAAAGAATATGTAAGAATACCACCTTATAAGGAAATACAGTGTTGCAGAGTAAAGACAAATACGTACCTATTGGAAACACTTTACGAAGTGAAATAACGCATCTTACAAAATTAGCTTGTATCTCCTAAACAGCACGTTGAAACTCGAAAAGCTTTGGTGTTGCGTGTAGCTTTTCGAGTTACAACGTGTTGTTTAGGAAAAACAAGATAATTTCGCACGATGCGGGATTTCCTTAAAACGTGGTTTTCTGACAAATTTTGACCAAAGAAAATTCTCCTATGACTTCTCTTTTCAGGCTACACGTTTAGACATACAGGCCACACCAAATCTTTTTAAGTTACAACGTGTTGTTTAGGAGATACAAGCTAATTTTGTACGATGCGTTATTTCTTCTCATAAAGTTTTTCCAATACATAAGTATTTGTCTTTACTCTGCAACACTGTATTTCCTAATAACGTGGTATTCTTACATATTCTTTCGAGAAAAAACTCTCCTTTGCATTCTCCTTTGAGGCTACACGCTTACACATAGACGCAACACCAAAGCTTTTCGAGTTACAACGTGTTGTTTAGGAGATACAAGCTAATTTCTTACGATGCGTTATTTCTTCTGGTAAAGTTTTTCCAAGACGTAAGTATTTGTCTTTACTCTGCAACACTGTATTTCCTAATAACGTGGTATTCTTACATATTCTTTCGAGAAAAAACTCTCCTTTGCGTTCTCTTTTGAGGCTATACGCTTAGACATACACGCAGCACCAATGCTTTTCAAGTTACAATGTGTTGTTTTAGAAAAACAAGATAATTACGCACAATGCGGGATTTCCTTAAAACGTGGTTTTCGGACAAAATTTAACGAACAAAAATTCTCCTGTGGGTTCTCTTTTGAGGCTACATGTTTAGACATACACACCACACCAAATCTTTCCGAGTTACATCGTGTTGTTTAGGAGATACATACTAATTTTGTACGATGCCTTATTTCTTCTCGTAAAGTTTAAGTGTTTCCAATAAGTACGTATTTGTCTTTACTCTGCAACACTGTATTTCCTTATAACGTGGTATTCTTACATATTCTTTCGAGAGAAAACTCTCCTGTGCGTTCTCTTTTGAGGCTACACGCTTAGACATACACGCAACACCAAAGCTTTTCGAGTTAAAACGTTTGGTTTAGAAAAAACAAGATAATTTCGCACTATGCGGGATTTCCTTAATACGAGGTTTTCTGACATATTTTGACCAAAGGAAATTCTCCTATGGGTTCTCTTTTCAGGCTACACGTTTAGACGTACAGGCCACACCAAATCTTTTTAAGTTACAACGTGTTGTTTAGGAGATACAAGCTAATTTCTTACGATGCATTATTTCTTCTCGTAAAGTTTTTTCCAATACATAAGTATTTGTCTTTACTCTGCAACACTGTATTTCCTAATAACGTGGTATTCTTACACATTCTTTCGAGAAAAAACTCTCCTTTGCGTTCTCTTTTGAGGCTACACGCTTAGACATACACGCAACACCAAAGCTTTTCGAGTTAAAACGTGTTGTTTAGGAAAAACAAGATAATTTCGCACGATGCGGGATTTCCTTAAAACGTGGTTTTCTGACAAATTTTGACGAAAGAAAATACTCCTGTGGGTTCTCTTTTGAGGCTACACATTTAGACGTACATGCCACACTAAATCATTTCGAGTTACAACGTGTTGTTTAGGAGAAACAAGCTAATTTTTTACGATGCGTTATTTCTTCTCATAAAGTTTTAGTGTTTCCATTACGTACATATTTGCCTTTACTCTGCAACACTGTATTTCCTTATAACGTGGTATTCTTGCATATTCTTTCGAGAGAAAACTCTCCTGTGCGTTCTCCTTTGAGGCTACATGCTTAGACATTCAGGCAACACCAAAGCTTTTCGATTTACAACGTGTTGTTTAGGAAAAACAAGATAATTTCGCAAGATGTGGGATTTCCTTAAAACGTGGTTTTCTGACAAATTTTGACGAAATAAAACTCTCCTGTGGGTACTCTTTTGAGGCTACACGTTTAGACGTGCACCCCACACCAAATCTTTTCGAGTTACAACGAGTTGTTTAGGACATACAAGCTAATTTTGCCAGATGCGTTATTTCTCTCATAAAGTGTTTCCAATACGTACGTATTTGTCTTTACTCTGCAACACTGTATTTCCTTATAACGTGGTATCCTTACATATTCTTTCGAGAGAAAACTCTCCTGTGCGTTCTCTTTTGAGGCTACACGCTTAGACATACACGCAACACCAAAGCTTTCGAGTTACAACGTGTTGTTTAGGAAAAACAAGATAATTTCGCAAGATGCGGGATTTCCTTAAAACGTGGTTTTCTGACAAATTTTGACGAAAGAAAATTATCCTTTGGGTTCTCTTTTGAGGCTACAAGTTTAGACGTACACACCACACCAAATCTTTTCAAGTTATAACGTGTTGTTTAGGAGATACAAACTAATTTTGTAAGATGCCTTATTTCTTCTCGTAAAGTTTAAGTTTTTCCAATAAGTACGTATTTGTCTTTACTCTGCAACACTGTATTTCCTTATAACGTGGTATTCTTACATATTCTTTCGAGAGAAAACTCTCCTGGGCATTCTCCTTTGAGGTTACAGGCTTAGACATACACGCAACACCAAAGCTTTTCGAGTTAAAACGTTTTGTTTAGGAAAAACAAGATAATTTCACACGATGCGGAATTTCCTTAATACGTGGTTTTCTGACAAATTTTGACCAAAGAAAAATCTCCTATGGGTTCTCTTTTGAGGCTACACGTTTAGACGTACAGGCCACACCAAATCTTTTTAAGTTACAACGTGTTGTTTAGGAGATACAAGCTAATTTTGTATGATGCGTTATTTCTTCTCTTAAGTTTAAGTTTTTCCAATAAGTACGTATTTGTCTTTACTCTGCAACACTGTATTTCCTTATAACGTGGTATTCTTACATATTCTTTCGAGAGAAAACTCTCCTGTGCGTTCTCTTTTGAGGCTACACGCTTAGACATACACGCAACACCAAAGCTTTTCGAGTTAAAACGTTTTGTTTAAGAAAAACAAGATAATTTCGCAGAATGCGGGATTTCCTTAAAACGTGGTTTTCTGACAAATTTTGACGAAAGAAAATTTTCCTGTGGGTTCTCTTTTGAGGCTACACGTTTAGACATACACACCACACCAAATCTTTTCGAGTTATAATGTGTTGTTTAGGAGATACAAACTAATTTTGTAAGATGCCTTATTTCTTCTCGTAAGGTTTAAGTTTTTCCAATAAGTACGTATTTGTCTTTACTCTGCAACACTGTATTTCCTTATAACGTGGTATTCTTACATATTCTTTCGAGAGAAAACTCTCCTGTGTGTTCTCTTTTGAGGCTACACGCTTAGACATACACGCAACACGAAAGCTTTTCGAGTTAAAACGTTTGGTTTAGGAAAAACAAGATAATGTCGCACTATGCGGGATTTCCTTAATACATGGTTTTCTGACAAATTTTGACCAAAGAAAATTCTCCTATGGGTTCTCTTTTCAGGCTACACGTTTAGACGTACAGGCCACACCAAATCTTTTATGTTACAACGTGTTGTTTAGGAGATACAAGCTAATTTCTTACGATGCGTTATTTCTTCTCGTAAAGTTTTTCCAAGACGTAAGTATTTGTCTTTACTCTGCAACACTGTATTTCCTAATAACGTGGTATTCTTACATATTCCTTTGAGAAAAAACTCTCCTTTGCGTTCTCTTTTGAGGCTACACGCTTAGACATACACGCAACACCAAAGCTTTTCGAGTTACAACGTGTTGTTTAGGAAAAACAAGATATTTTTGCACGATGCAGGATTTCCTTAAAACGTGGTTTTCTGACAAATTTTGACGAAAGAAAATACTCCTGTCGGTTCTCTTTTGAGGCTACACATTTAGACGTACACGCCACACCAAATCTTTTCGAGTTACAACGTGTTGTTTAGGAGAAACAAGGTAATTTTTCTACGATGCGTTATTTCTTCTCATAAAGTTTAAGTGTTTCCATTACGTACATATTTGCCTTTACTCTGCAACACTGTAATTCCTTATAACGTGGTATTCTTGCATATTCTTTCGAGAGAAAACTCTCCTGTGCGTTCTCCTTTGAGGCTACATGCTTAGACATTCACGCAACACCAAAGCTTTTCGATTTACAACGTGTTGTTTAGGAAAAACAAGATAATTTCGCAAGATGCGGGATTTCCTTAAAACGTGGTTTTCTGACAAATTTTGACGAAATAAAACGCTCCTGTGGGTACTCTTTTGAGGCTACACGTTTAGACGTACAAGCCACACCAAATCTTTTCAAGTTACAACGTGTTGTTTAGGAGATACAAGCGAATTTTGTACGATGCGTTATTTCTTCTCGTAAAGTTTAAGTTTTTCCAATAAGTACGTATTTGTCTTTACTCTGCAACACTGTATTTCCTTATAACGTGGTATTCTTACATATTCTTTCGAGAGAAATCTCTCCTGTGCGTTCTCTTTTGAGGCTACACGCTTAGACATACACGCAACACCAAAGCATTTCGAGTTAAAACGTTTTGTTTAGGAAAAACAAGATAATTTCGCACAATGCGGGATTTCCTTATAACGTGGTTTTCTGACAAATTTTGACGAAAGAAAATTCTCCTGTGGGTTCTCTTTTGAGGCTACACGTTTAGACGTACACGCCACACCAAATCTTTTTAAGTTGCAACGTGTTGTTTAGTAGATACAAGCTAATTTTGTACGATGCGTTATTTCTTCTCGTAAAGTTTTTCCAATACATAAGTATTTGTCTTTACTCTGCAACACTGTATTTCCCAATAACGTGGTATTCTTACATATTCTTTCGAGAAAAAACTCTCCTTTGCGTTCTCCTTTGAGGCTACACGCTTACACATAGAGGCAACACCAAAGCTTTTCGAGTTACAACGTGTTGTTTAGGAGATACAAGCTAATTTCTTACGATGCGTTATTTCTTCTGGTAAAGTTTTTCCAAGACGTAAGTATTGTCTTTACTCTGCAACACTGTATTTCCTTATAACGTGGTATTCTTACATATTCTTTCGAGAAAAAACTCTCCTTTGCGTTCTCTTTTGAGGCTATACGCTTAGACATTCACGCAGCACCAAAGCTTTTCGAGTTACAACGTGTTGTTTAGGAAAAACAAGATAATTTCGCACAATGCGGGATTTCCATAAAACGTGGTTTTCTGACAAAATTTAACGAACAAAAATTCTCCTGTGGGTTATCTTTTGAGGCTACATGTTTACACATACACACCACACCAAATCTTTCCGAGTTATATCGTGTTGTTTAGGAGATACATACTAATTTTGTACGATGCCTTATTTCTTCTCGTAAAGTTTAAGTGTTTCCAATAAGTACGTATTTGTCTTTACTCTGCAACACTGTATTTCCTTATAACGTGGTATTCTTACATATTCTTTCGAGAGAATACTCTCCTGTGCGTTCTCTTTTGAGGCTACACGCTTAGACATACACGCAACACCAAAGCTTTTCGAGTTAAAACGTTTGGTTTAGAAAAAACAAGATAATTTCGCACTATGCGGGATTTCCTTAATACGTGGTTTTCTGACATATTTTGACCAAAGAAAATTCTCCTATGGGTTCTCTTTTCAGGCTACACGTTAAGACATACAGGCCACACCAAATCTTTTTAAGTTACAACGTGTTGTTTAGGAGATACAAGCTAATTTCTTACGAAGCGTTATTTCTTCTCGTAAAGTTTTTTCCAATACGTAAGTATTTTTCTTTACTCTGCAACACTGTATTTCCTAATAACGTCGTATTCTTACACATTCTTTCGAGAAAAAACTCTCCTTTGCGTTATCTTTTGAAGCTACACGCTTAGACATACACGCAACACCAAAGCTTTTCGAGTTACAACGTGTTTTTTAGGAAAAACAAGATAATTTCGCACGATGCGGGATTTCCTTAAAACGTGGTTTTCTGACAAATTTGGACGAAAGAAAATACTCCTGTGGGTTCTCTTTTGAGGCTACACATTTAGACGTACATGCCACACCAAATCATTTCGAGTTACAACGTGTTGTTTAGGAGAAACAAGCTAATTTTTTACGATGCTTTATTTCTTCTCATAAAGTTTTAGTGTTTCCATTACGTACATATTTGCCTTTACTCTGCAACACTGTATTTCCTTATAACGTGGTATTCTTGCATATTCTTTCGAGAGAAAACTCTCCTGTGCATTCTCCTTTGAGGCTACATGCTTAGACATTCACGCCACACCAAAGCTTTTCGATTTACAACGTGTTGTTTAGGAAAAACAAGATAATTTCGCAAGATGCGGGATTTCCTTAAAACATGGTTTTCTGACAAATTTTGACGAAATAAAACTCTCCTGTGGGTACTCTTTTGAGGCTACACGTTTAGACGTGCACCCCACACCAAATCTTTTCGAGTTATAACGAGTTGTTTAGGACATACAAGCTAATTTTGCCAGATGCGTTATTTCTCTCATAAAGTGTTTCCAATACGTACGTATTTGTCTTTATTCTGCAACACTGTATTTCCTTATAACGTGGTATCCTTACATATTCTTTCGAGAGAAAACTCTCCTGTGCGTTCTCTTTTGAGGCTACAAGCTTAGACATACACGCAACACCAAAGCTTTCGAGTTACAACGTGTTGTTTAGGAAAAACAAGATAATTTCGCAAGATGCGGGATTTCCTTAAAACGTGGTTTTCTGACAAATTTTGACGAAAGAAAATTATCCTTTGGGTTCTCTTTTGAGGCTACAAGTTTAGACGTACACACCACACCAAATCTTTTCAAGTTATAACGTGTTGTTTAGGAGATACAAACTAATTTTGTAAGATGCCTTATTTCTTCTCATAAAGTTTAAGTTTTTCCAATAAGTACGTATTTGTCTTTACTCTGCAACACTGTATTTCCTTATAACGTGGTATTCTTACATATTCTTTCAAGAGAAAACTCTCCTGGGCATTCTCCTTTGAGGTTAGAGGCTTAGACATACATGCAACACCAAAGCTTTTCGAGTTAAAACGTTTTGTTTAGGAAAAACAAGATAATTTCGCACGATGCGGAATTTCCTTAATACGTGGCTTTCTGACAAATTTTGACCAAAGAAAAATCTCCTATGGGTTCTCTTTTGAGGCTACACGTTTAGACGTACAGGCCACACCAAATCTTTTTAAGTTACAACGTGTTGTTTAGGAGATACAAGCTAATTTTGTACGGTGCGTTATTTCTTCTCTTAAGTTTAAGTTTTTCCAATAAGTACGTATTTGTCTTTACTCTGCAACACTGTATTTCCTTATAACGTGGTATTCTTACATATTCTTTCGAGAGAAAACTCTCCTGTGCGTTCTCTTTTGAGGGTACACGCTTAGACATACACGCAACACCAAAGCTTTTCGAGTTAAAACGTTTTGTTTAAGAAAAACAAGATAATTTCGCAGAATGCGGGATTTCCTTAAAACGTGGTTTTCTGACAAATTTTGACGAAAGAAAATTTTCCTGTGGGTTCTCTTTTGAGGCTACACGTTTAGACATACACACCACACCAAATCTTTTCGAGTTATAATGTGTTGTTTAGGAGATACAAACTAATTTTGTAAGATGCCTTATTTCTTCTCGTAAGGTTTAAGTTTTTCCAATAAGTACGTATTTGTCTTTACTCTGCAACACTGTATTTCCTTATAACGTGGTATTCTTACATATTCTTTCGAGAGAAAACTCTCCTGTGTGTTCTCTTTTGAGGCTACACGCTTAGACATACACGCAACACGAAAGCTTTTCGAGTTAAAACGTTTGGTTTAGGAAAAACAAGATAATGTCGCACTATGCGGGATTTCCTTAATACATGGTTTTCTGACAAATTTTGACCAAAGAAAATTCTCCTATGGGTTCTCTTTTCAGGCTACACGTTTAAACGTACAGGCCACACCAAATCTTTTTATTTTACAACGTGTTGTATAGGAGATACAAGCTAATTTCTTACGATGCGTTATTTCTTCTCGTAAAGTTTTTCCAAGACGTAAGTATTTGTCTTTACTCTGCAACACTGTATTTCCTAATAACGTGGTATTCTTACATATTCTTTCGAGAAAAAACTCTCCTTTGCATTCTCTTTTGAGGCTACGTGCTTAGACATACACGCAACACCAAAGCTTTTCGAGTTACAACGTGTTGTTTAGGAAAAACAAGATATTTTTGCACGATGCGGGATTTCCTTAAAACGTGGTTTTCTGACAAATTTTGACGAAAGAAAATTCTCCTGTCGGTTCTCTTTTGAGGCTACACATTTAGACGTACACGCCACACCAAATCTTTTCGAGTTACAACGTGTTGTTTAGGAGAAACAAGGTAATTTTTCTACGATGCGTTATTTCTTCTCATAAAGTTTAAGTGTTTCCATTACGTACATATTTGCCTTTACTCTGCAACACTGTATTTCCTTATAACGTGGTATTCTTGCATATTCTTTCGAGAGAAAACTCTCCTGTGCATTCTCCTTTGAGGCTACATGCTTAGACATTCACGCAACACCAAAGCTTTTCGAGTTACAACGTGTTGTTTAGGAAAAACAAGATAATTTCGCACGATGCGGGATTTCCTTAAAACGTGGTTTTCTGACAAATTTTGACGAAATAAAACTCTCCTGTGGGTACTCTTTTGAGGCTACACGTTTAGACGTACAAGCCACACCAAATCTTTTCAAGTTACAACGTGTTGTTTAGGAGATACAAGCTAATTTTGTACGATGCGTTATTTCTTCTCGTAAAGTTTAAGTTTTTTCCATTAAGTATGTATTTGTCTTTACTCTGCAACACTCTATTTCCTTATAACGTGGTATTCTTACATATTCTTTCGAGAGAAAACTCTCCTGTGCATTCTCTTTTGAGGCTAAACGCTTAGACATACACGCAACACCAAAGCATTTCGTGTTAAAACATTTTGTTTAGGAAAAACAAGATAATTTCGCACGATGCGGGATTACCTTAATACGTGGTTTTCTGACAAATTTTGACCAAAGCAAATTCTCCTATGGGTTCTCTTTTCAGGCTACACGTTTATACGTACAGGCCACACCAAACCTTTTTAAGTTGCAACGTGTTGTTTAGTAGATACAAGCTAATTTTTTACGATGCGTTATTTCTTCTCGTAAAGTTTTTCCAATACATAAGTATTTGTCTTTACTCTGCAACACTGTATTTCCTAATAACGTGGTATTCTTACATATTCTTTCGAGAAAAAACTCTCCTTTGCGTTCTCCTTTGAGGCTACACGCTTACACATAGACGCAACACCAAAGCTTTTCGAGTTACAACGTGTTGTTTAGGAGATACAAGCTAATTTCTTATGATGCGTTATTTCTTCTCGTAAAGTTTTTCCAAGACGTAAGTATTTTTCTTTACTCTGCAACACTGTATTTCCTAATAACGTGGTATTCTTACATATTCTTTCGAGAAAAAACTCTCCTTTTCGTTCTCTTTTGAGGCTACATGCTTAGACATACACGCAACACCAACGCTTTTCGAGTTACAACGTGTTGTTTCGGAAAAACAAGATAATTTCGCACGATGCGGGATTTCCTTAAAACGTGGTTTTCTGACAAATTTTGACGAAAGAAAATACTCCTGTGGGTACTCTTTTGAGGCTACACATTTAGACGTACACGCCACACCAAATCTTTTTGAGTTACAACGTGTTGTTTAGGAGATACAAGCTAATTTTTTTATGGTGCGTTATTTCTTCTCATAAAGTTTTAAGTGTTGCCATTACGTACATATTTGCCTTTACTCTGCAACACTGTATTTCCTTATAATGTGGTATTCTTGCATATTCTTTCGAGAGAAAACTCTCCTGTGCGTTCCCCTTTGAGGCTACGTGCTTAGACATACACGCAACACCAAAGCATTTCGAGTTACAACGTGTTTTTTAGGAAAAACAAGATAATTTCACACGATGCGGGATTTCCTTAAAACGTGGTTTTCTGACAAATTTTGACGAAAGAAAATTATCCTGTGGGTTCTCTTTTTAGGCTACACGTTTAGACGTACACACCACACCAAATCTTTTCGAGTTATAACGTGTTGTTTAGGAGATACAAGCTAATTTTGTAAGATGCCTTATTTCTTCTCGTAAAGTTTAAGTTTTTCCAATAAGTACGTATTTGTCTTTACTCTGCAACACTGTATTTCCTTATAACGTGGTATTCTTACATATTCTTTCGAGAGAAAACTGTCCTGTGCGTTCTCTTTTGAGGCTATACGCTTTGACATACACGCAACACCAAAGTTTTTCGAGTTACAATGTGTTGTTTAGGAAAAACAAGATAATTTAGCATGATGCGGGATTTCCTTAAAACGTGGTTTTCTGACAAATTTTGACGAACGAAAATTGTCCTGTGGTTCTCTTTTGAGGCTACACCTTTAGACGTACACGCCACACCAAATCTTTTCGAGTTACAACGTGTTGTTTAGGAGATACAAGCTAATTTTGTACGATGGTTTATTTCATCTAGTAAAGTTTAAGGGTTTCCAATACGTAAGTATTTGTCTTTATTCTGCAACACTGTACTTCCTTATAACGTGGTATTCTCACATATTCTTTCGAGAGAAAACTCTTCTGTGTGTTCTCTTTTGAGGCTACACGCTTAGACATACACGCATCACCAAAGATTTTCGAGTTACTACGTGTTGTTTAGGAAAAACAAGATAATTTCGCACGATGCTGGATTTCCTTAAAACGTGGTTTTCTGAAACTTTGACGAAAGAAAATTCTCCTATGGGTTCTCTTTTGAGGCTACAAGTTTAGACGTACACGCCACACCAAATCTTTTCGAGTTACAAAGTGTTGTTTAGGAGATACGAGCTAATTTTGTACGATGCTTTATTTCATCTCGTAAAGTTTAAGGGTTTCCAATAAGTACGTATTTTTCTTTACTCTGCAACACTGTATTTCCTTATAACGTGGTATTCTTACATATTCTTTTCAGAGAAAACTCCCCTGTGTGTTCTCTTTTAAGGCTACACGCTGAGACATACACGCAACACCAAAGGTTTTCGAGTTACAACGTATTGTTTAGGAAAAACAAGATAATTTCGCACGATGTAGGATTTCCTTAATACGTGGTTTTGTGACAAATTTGACCAAAGAAAATTCTCCTGTGTGTTCTCTTTTTGAGGCTACACGTTTAGACGTACCTGCCACACCAAACATTTTCGAGTTACAACGTGTTGTTTAGGAGATACAAGCTAATTTTTTATGATGCGTTATTTCTTCACGTAAAGTGTTTCCAATACGTGCGTATTTGTCTTTACTCTGCAACACTGTATTTCCTTATAACCTGGTATTCTTACTTATTCTTTTGAGTGAAAACTCTCCTGTGTGTTCTCTTTTGAGGCTACACACTGAGACATACACACAACACCCAAGCTTTGTGAGTTACAACGTGTTGTTTAGGAAAAACAAGATAATTTCGCAGGATGCGGGATTTCGTTAATACCTTGTTTTCTGACCAATTTTGACGAAAGAAAATTCTCCAGTCGGTTCTCTTTTGAGGCTAAACTTTTAGACATACACGCCAAACTAAATGTTTTCGAGTTTCCACTTGTTGTTTAGGAGATACAAGCTAATATTTTGTGATGCTTAATTTCTTCTCGTAATGTGTTTCCAATATGTACGTATTTGTCTTTACTCTGCAACACTGTATTTCCTTATAACGTTGAATTCTTACATGTTCTAATGAGAGAAAACTCTCCTGTGCATTCTCTTTTGAGGCTACACGCTTAGACATACACGCAACACCAAAGCTTTTCGAGTTACCACTTGTTGTTTAGGAAAAACAAGATAATTTCCCACGATGCGGTATTTCCTTAAAACGTGGTTTTCTGACAAATTTTGACGAAAGAAAATTCTCCTTTGTGTTCTCCTTTGAGGCTACACGTTTAGACATACACGCCAAACCAAATCTTTTCGACTTACAATGTGTTGTTTAGGAGATACAAGCTAATTTTGTTCGATGCGTTATTTCTTCTCATAAAATGTTCCCAATATGTAAGTATTTGTCTTTACTCTGAAACACTGTATTTCCTTATAACGTGGTATTCTTACATATTCTTTCGAGAGAAAACTATCTTGTGCGTTCCGTTTTGAGGCTACACACTTAGACATACAGGCAACACCAAAGCTTTTCGAGTTACAACGTGTTGTTAATGAATAAAAAGATAATTTCGCACGATGCGGGATTTATTTAAAACGTGGTTTTCTGAAAAATTTGACAAAGGAAAATTCTTCTGTGGGCTTTCCTTTGAGGCTACACGTATAGACGTACACGTCACACCAAATCTTTTCGAGTTACAACGTGTTGTTTAGGAGATACAAGCTAATTTTGTACGATGCATTATTTCTTCTCGTAAAGTGTTTCCAATATGTACTTATTTGCCTTTACTCTACAAAATTGTATTTCTTTATATCGTGGTATTCTTACATATTCTTTCGAGAGAAAACTCTCCTGTGCCTTCTCTTTTGAGGCTCCACGCTTAGACATACACGAAACACCAAAGCTTTTCGAGTTACAACATGTTGTTTAGGAAAAAGAAGATGATTTCGCACGATGCGGGATTTCCTTAAAACTTGGTGTTCTGAAAAAATTTTAACGAAAGAAAATTCGTCTCTGGGTTCTTTTTGAGGCTACACGTTTAGACGTACACGCCACACCAAATCTTTTCGAGTTACAACGTGTTGTTTAGGAGATACAAGCTAATTTTGTACGATGCTTTATTTCATCTCATAAAGTTTAAGGGTTTCCAATACGTAAGTATTTGTCATTATTCTGCAACAGTGGACTTCCTTATAACGTGGTATTCTCACATATTCTTTCGAGAGAAAAGTCTCCTGTATGTTCTCTTTTGAGGCTACACGCTTAGATATACACGCAACACCAAAGCTTTTCGAGTTACAATGCGTTGTTTAGGAAAAACAAGATAATTTCGCACGATGCGGGATTTCCTTAATATGTGGTTTTCTGACAAATTTTGACCAAAGAAAATTCTCCTGTGGGTTCTCTTTTGAGGCTACACGTTTAGACGTACACGCCACACGAAATCTTTTCGAGTTACAACGTGTTGTTTAGGAGATACAAGCTATTTTTTTACGATGCGTTATTTCTTCTCATAAAGTGTTTCCAATAAGTACTTATTTGTCTTTACTCTGCAACACTGTATTTCCTTATAACGTGGTATTCTTACATATTCTTTCGTGAGAAAACTATCCTGTGCGTTCCCTTTTGAGGCTACACACTTAGACATACAGGCAACACCAACGCTTTTCCAGTTACATCTTGTTGTTTTTGAAAAACAAGATTATTTCGCACGATGAGTGATTTTCTTAAAATGTGATTTTCTGACAAATTTTGACAAAAGAAAATTCTCCTGTGGTTTCTCTTTTGATGCTACACGTTTAGATGTACACGCCACACCAAATCCTTTCTAGTTAGCACGTGTTGTTTAGGAGATACAAGCTAATTTTGTATGATGCGTTATTTCTTCTCATAAAGTGTTTCCAATACGTACTTATTTGTCTTTACTCTGCATCACTGTATTTGCTTATAACATGGTATTCTTACATATTCTTTCGAGGGAAAACTCTCCTGTGCGTTCTCTTTTGAGGCTACATGCTTAGACATACACGCAACTCCAAAGCTTTTCGAGTTACAACGTGTTGTTTGGGAAAAACAAGATAATTTCGCACGATGCGAGATTTCCATAAAACGTGGTTTTCTGACAAATTTTGACGAAAGAAAGTTCTCCTGTTGGTTCTCTTTTGAGGCTACACATGTAGAGGTACGAGCCACACCAAATCTTTTCGAGTTACAACGTGTTGTTCAGGAGATACAAGCTAATTTTTTACGTTGCTTTATTTCTTCTCTTAAAGTGTTTCCAATACGTACCTATTTGTCTTTACTCTGCAACACTGTATTTCCATATAACGTGGTATTCTTACATATTCTTTTGAGAGAAAACTCTCCTGTGCGTTCTCTTTTGAGGCTACACGCTTAGACATACACGCAACACCAAAGCTTTCCGAGTTACAACGTGTTGTTTAGGAAAAACAAGATAATTTCCCACGATGCGAGATTTCCTTAAAACATGGTTTCTGACAAATTTTGATGAAAAAAAATTCTCCTGTGTGTTCTCTTTTGAGGCTACACATTTAGACATACACGTCACACCAAATCTTTTCGAGTTACAACTTGTTTAGGAGATACAAGCTAATTTTGTATGATGCGTTATTTCTTCTAGTAAAGTGTTTCCAATATGTATTTATTTGTCTTTACTCTGCAAAATTGTATTTCCTTATAACGTGGTATTCTTTCATATTCCTTCGAGAGAAAACTCTCCTGTGCCTTCTCTTTTGAGGCCCCACGCTTACACATACAAGCAACACCAAATTTTTTTGAGTTACAACATGTTGTTTAGGAAAAACAAGATGATTTCGCACGATGCAGGATTTCCTTAAAACGTGGTTTTCTGAAAAATTTTGACGAAAGAAAATTCTTCTGTGGGTTCTCTTTTGAGGCTACACGTTTAGACGTACACGCCACACCAAATCTTTTCGAGTTACAACGTGTTGTTTAGGAGATACAAGCTAATTTTGCACGATGCGTTAATTCTTCTCTTAAAGTGTTTCCAATATGTAAGTATTTGTCTTTACTCTGCAACACTGTATTTCCTTATAACGTGGTATTCTTACATATTCTTTCTAGAGAAAACTATCCTGTGCGTTCCCTTTTGAGGCTACACACTTAGACATACAGGCAACACCAAAGGTTTTCAAGTTACAACGTGTTGTTTATGAAAACCAAGATAATTTCGCACTATACAGGATTTCCTTAAAACGTGATTTTCTGACAAATTTTGACGAAAGAAAATTCTCCTGTGGGTTCTCTGTTGAGGCTTCATGTTTCGACGTACACTCCACACCAAATCTTGTCGAGTCACAACGTGTTGTTTAGGAGATACAAGCTAATATTGTATGATGCGTTATTTCTTCTCCTAAAGTGTTTCCAATACGTACGTATTTGTCTTTACACTGCAACACTGTATTTCCTTATAACGTTGTATTCTTACATGTTCTTTCGAGACAAAACTCTCCTGTGCGTTCTCTTTTGATGCCACACGTTTAGACATACACGCAACACCAAAGATTTTTGAGTTACAACGTGTTGTTTAGGAAAAACAAGATAACTTTGCATGATACGGGATTTCCTTAAAACGTTGTTTTCTGACAAATTTTGACGAAAGAAAGTTCTCCTGTTTGTGTTCGTTTGAGTCTACACATGTAGACATACGAGCCACACCAATTCTTTTCGAATTACAACGTGTTGTTTAGGAGATACAAGCAAATTTTTTTCGATGCATTATTTCTTCTCATAAAGTGTTTCCAATAAGTACATATTTGTCTTTACTCTGCAACACTTTATTTCCTTATAACGTGGTATTCTTACATATTCTTTCGAGGGAAAACTCTCCTGTGCGTTCTCCTTTGGGGCTACACGCTTAGACATACATGCAATGCCAAAGCTTTTTGAGTTACAACGTGTTGTTTAGGAAAAACAAGATAATTTCGCACGATGCGATATTTCCATAAAACGTGGTTTTCTGATATATTTTGACGAAAGAAAGTTCTGCCCTGTGTTCTATTTGAGGCTACACGTGTAGAGGTATGAGCCACACCAAATCTTTTTGAGTTACAACGTGTTGTTTAGGAGATACAAGCTAATTTTGTACGATGCGTTATTTCTTCTCGTAAAGTGTTTCCAATATGTACTTACTGTCTTTACTCTGCAAAATTGTATTTCCTTATAACGTGGTATTCTTACATATTCTTTCGGGAGAAAACTCTCCTGTGCCTTCTCTTTTGAGGCTCCACGCTTACACATACACGCAATACCAAAGCTTTTGGAGTTACAACATGTTGTTTAGAAAAAAGAAGATGATTTCGCATGATGCGGGATATCCTTAAAATGTGGTTTTCTGAAAAAATTTGACGAAAGAAAATTCTCCTGTGGGTTCTCTTTTGAGGCTACACGTTAAGACGTACACGCCGCACCAAATATTTCCGAGTTACAACATTTTGTTTAGGAGATACAAGCTAATTTTGTACGATGCATTACTTCTTCTCATAAAGTATTTCCAATATGTATGTATTTGTCTTTACTCTGCAACACTGTATTTCCTTATAACGTGGTACTCTTACATATTCTTTCGAGAGAAAACTATCCTGTGCATTCCCTTTTGAGGCTACACACTGAGATATACAGGCAACACCAAAGCTATTCGAGTTACAACGTGTTGTTTACGAAAAACAAGATAATTTCGCACGATGCAAGATTTCCTTAAAACGTGGTTTTCTGACAAATTTTGAAGAAAGAAAATTCTCCTGTCGGTTCTCCTTTGAGGCTACACGTTTAGACGTACATGCCACACCAAATCCTTTCGAGTTACCACGTGTTGTTTAGGAGATACACGCTAATTTTGTACGATGCGTTATTTCTTCTCGTATAATGTTTCCAATATGTACGTATTTGTCTTTACTCTGCAACACTGTATTTCCTTATAACGTTGTATTCTTACAGGTTCTTTCGAGAGAAAACTCTCTTGTGCATTGTCTTTAGAGGAAACATGCTCAGACATACACGCAACAACAAAGCTTTTCGAGTTACAACGTGTTGTTTAGGAAAAACAAGATAATTTTGCACGATGCGGGATTTCCTTAAAACGTGGTTTTTTGACACTTTTTGATGAAAGAAAATTCTCCTGTGGCTTCTGTTTTGAGGCTACACGTGTAGACGTACGAGCCACACCAAATATTTTCGAGTTACAACGTGTTGTTTAGGAGATACAAGCAAATATTGTACGATGCGTTATTTCTTCCCTAAAGTGTTTCCAATATGTACTTATTTGTCTTTACTCTGCAAAACTGTATTTTCTTATAACGTGGTATTCTTACATATTCTTTCTAGGGAAAACTCTCCTGTGCATTCTCTTTTGAGGCTACACGCTTAGACAAACAAGGAACACCAAAGCTTTTCGAGTTACAACGTGTTGTTTAGGAAAAACAAGATAATTTCGCACGATGCGAGATTTCCATAAAACGTGGATTTCTGACAAATTTTGACGAAAGAAAGTTCTCCTCGGGGTTCTCTTTTGAGGCTACACGTGTAGAGGTACGAGCCACACCAAATCTTTTCGAGTTATAACCTGTTATTTAGGAGATACAAGCTAATTTTGTATTATGCTTTATTTCTTCTCTTAATGTGTTTCCAATACGTACGTATTTGTCTTTACTCTGCAACACTGTATTTCCTTATAACGTGGTATTCTTACATATACTTTCGAGAGAAAACTCTCCTGTGCATTCTCTTTTGAGGCTACACACTTAGACATACACGCAACACCAAAGCTTTTCGAGTTACAACTTGTTGTTTAGGAAAAACAAGATAATTTCGCACGATGCGAGATTTCCTTAAAACGTGGTTTCTGACAAATTTTGATGAAAGAATATTCTCCTGTCGGTTCTCGTTTGAGGCTACACTTTTAGACGTACATGTCACACCAAATCTTTTCGAGTTACAATGTGTTGTTTAGGAGATACAAACTACTTTTTTAAGATGCGTTATTTCTTCTCGTAAAGTGTTTCCAATATGTACTTATTTGTCTTTAGTCTGCAAAATTGTATTTCCTTTTAACGTGGTATTCTTACATATTCTTTCGAGAGAAAACTCTCCTGTGCCTTCACTTTGGAGGCTCCACGCTTACACATACACGCAACACGAAAGCTTTTCGAGTTACAACATGTTGTTTAGGAAAAAGATGATTTCGTACGATGAGGGATTTCCTTAAAACGTGGTTTTCTGAAAAATTTTGAAGGAAGAAAATTCTCCTGTGGGTTCTCTTTTGATGCTACACATTTACACGTACATGCCACACCAAATCTTTTCGAGGTACAACCTTTTGTTTAGGAGATACAAGCTAATTTTCTACGATGTGTTCTTTTCGTAAAGTGTTTCCAATACATACATATTTGTCTTTACTCTGCAACATTGTATTTCCTTATAACGTGGTATTCTTACATATTCTTTCGAGAGAAAACTATCCTGTGCGTTCCCTTTTGAGGGTACACACTGAGACATACAGGCAACACCAAAGCTTTTCGAGTTACAACGTGTTGTTTATGAAAAACAAGATAATTTCGCACGATGCAGGATTTCCTTAAAACGTGGTTTTCTGACAAATTTTGAAGAAAGAAAATTCTCCAGTCGGTTCTCTTTTGAGGCTACACGTTTAGAAGCACACGCCACACCAAATCCTTTCGAGTTACCACGTGTTGTTTAGGAGATACAAGCTAATTTTGTACGATGCGTTATTTCTTCTCGTAAAGTGTTTCCAATATGTACGTATTTGTCTTTACTCTGCAACACTGTATTTCCTTATAACGTTGTATTCTTACATGTTCTTTCGAGAGAAAACTCTCTTGTGCATTGTCTTTAGAGGCAACATGCTCAGACATACACGCAACACCAAAGCTTTTCGAGTTACAACGTGTTGTTTAGGAAAAACAAGATAATTTTGCACGATGCGGGATTTCCTTAAAACGTGGTTTTTTGACACATTTTGAAGAATGAAAATTCTCCTGTGGTTTCTCTTTTGAGAAACACGTGTAGACGTACGAGCCACACCAAATATTTTCGAGTTACAACGTGTTGTTTAGGAGATACAAGCAAATATTGTACGATGCATTATTTCTTCCCTAAAGTGTTTCCAATATGTACTTATTTGTCTTTACTCTGCAACACTGTATTTTCTTATAACGTGGTATTCTTACATATTCTATCTAGGGAAAACTCTCCTGTGCATTCTCTTTTGAGGCTACACGCTTAGACAAACACGCAATGCCAAAGCTTTTCGAGTTACAACGTGTTGTTTAGGAAAAACAAGATAATTTCGCACGATGCGAGATTTCCATAAAACGTGGTTTTCTGACAAATTTTGACGAAAGAAAGTTCTCCTGTGGGTTCTCTTTTGAGGCAACACGTGTAGAGGTACGAGCCACACCAAATCTTTTCGAATTATAACCTGTTGTTTAGGAGATACAAGCTAATTTTGTATTATGCTTTATTTCCTCTCCTAAAGTGTTTCCAATACGTTCGTAGTTGTCTTTACTCTGCAACACTGTATTTCCTTATAATGTGGTATTCTTACATATTCTTTCGAGAGAAAACTCTCCTGTGCATTCTCTTTTGAGGCTACACGCTTAGACATACACGCAACACCAAAGCTTTTCGTGTTGCAATGTGTTGTTTAGGAAAAACAAGATAATTTTTCACGATGCGATATTTCCTTAAAACGTGGTTTCTGACAAATTTTGATGAAAGAAAATTCTCCTGTGGGTTCTCGTTTGAGGCTACACTTTTAGACGTACACGTCACACCGAATCTTTTCGAGTTACAACGTGTTGTTTAGGAGATACAAGCTAATTTTGTACGATGCATTATTTCTTTTTGTAAAGTGTTTCCAATATATACTTATTTGTCTTTACTCTGCAACACTGTATTTCCTCATAACGTGGTATTCTTACATATTCTTTCGAGAGAAAACTCTCCTGTGCCTTCTCTTTTGAGGCTCCACGCTTACACATACACGCAATACCAATGCTTTTGGAGTTACAACATTTTGTTTAGAAAAAAGAAGATGACTTCGCATGATGCGGCATATCCTTAAAATGTGGTTTTCTGAAAAAAATTGACGAAAGAAAATTCTCCTGTGGGTTCTCTTTTGAGGATACACGTTAAGATGTACACGCCGCACCAAATATTTTCGAGTTACAACGTTTTGTTTAGGAGATACAAGCTAATTTTGTACGATGCATTACTTCTTCTCATAAAGTGTTTCCAATATGTAGGTATTTGTCTTTACTCTGCAACACTGTATTTCCTTATAACGTGGTACTCTTACATATTCTTTCGAGAGAAAACTATCCTGTGCGTTCCCTTTTGAGGCTACACACTGAGACATACAGGCAACACCAAAGCTTTTCGAGTTACAACATGTTGTTTACGAAAAACAAGATAATTTCGCACGATGCAGGATTTCCTTAAAACGTGGTTTTCTGACAAATTTTGAAGAAAGAAAATTCTCCTGTCGGTTCTCCTTTGAGGCTACACGTTTAGACGTACATGCCACACCAAATCCTTTCGAGTTACCACGTGTTGTTTAGGAGATACAAGCTAATTTTGTACGATGCGTTATTTCTTCTCGTATAGTGTTTCCAATATGTACGTATTTGTCTTTACTCTGCAACACTGTATTTCCTTATAACGTTGTATTCTTACATGTTCTTTCGAGAGAAAAGTCTCTTGTGCATTGTCTTTAGAGGAAACATGCTCAGACATACACGCAACAACAAAGCTTTTCGAGTTACAATGTGTTGTTTAGGAAAAACAAGATAATTTTGCACGATGCGGGATTTCCTTAAAACGTGGTTTTTTGACAAATTTTGACGAAAGAAAATTCTCCTGTGGTTTCTGTTTTGAGGCTACACGTGTAGACGTACGAGCCACACCAAATATTTTCGAGTTACAACGTGTTGTTTAGGAGATACAAGCAAATATTGTACGATGCGTTATTTCTTCCCTAAAGTGTTTCCAATATGTACTTATTTGTCTTTACTCTGCAATATTGTATTTTCTTATAACGTGGTATTCTTACATATTCTTTCTAGGGAAAACTCTCCTGTGCATTCTCTTTTGAGGCTACACGCTTAGACAAACAAGCAACGCCAAAGCTTTTCGAGTTACAACGTGTTGTTTAGGAAAAACAAGATAATTTCGCACGATGCGAGATTTCCATAAAACGTGGTTTTCCGACAAATTTTGATGAAAGAAAGTTCTCCTGTGGGTTCTCTTTTGATGCAACACGTGTAGAGGTACGAGCCACACCAAATCTTTTCGAATTATAACCTGTTGTTTAGGAGATACAAGCTAATTTTGTATTATGCTTTATTTCCTCTCCTAAAGTGTTTCCAATACGTCCGTACTTGTCTTTATTCTGCAACACTGTATTTCCTTATAATGTGGTATTCTTACATATTCTTTCGAGAGAAAACTCTCCTGTGCATTCTCTTTTGAGGCTACACGCTTAGACATACACGCAACACCAAAGCTTTTCGTGTTGCAATGTGTTGTTTAGGAAAAACAAGATAATTTTTCACGATGCGATATTTCCTTAAAACGTGGTTTCTGACAAATTTTGATGAAAGAAAATTCTCCTGTGGGTTCTCGTTTGAGGCTACACTTTTAGACGTACACGTCACACCGAATCTTTTCGAGTTACAACGTGTTGTTTAGGAGATACAAGCTAATTTTGTACGATGCATTATTTCTTTTTGTAAAGTGTTTCCAATATATACTTATTTGTCTTTACTCTGCAACACTGTATTTCCTCATAACGTGGTATTCTTACATATTCTTTCGAGAGAAAACTCTCCTGTGCCTTCTCTTTTGAGGCTCCACGCTTACACATACACGCAATACCAATGCTTTTGGAGTTACAACATTTTGTTTAGAAAAAAGAAGATGACTTCGCATGATGCGGCATATCCTTAAAATGTGGTTTTCTGAAAAAAATTGACGAAAGAAAATTCTCCTGTGGGTTCTCTTTTGAGGCTACACGTTAAGACGTACACGCCGCACCAAATATTTTCGAGTTACAACGTTTTGTTTAGGAGATACAAGCTAATTTTGTACGATGCATTACTTCTTCTCATAAAGTGTTTCCAATATGTAGGTATTTGTCTTTACTCTGCAACACTGTATTTCCTTATAACGTTGTATTCTTACATGTTCTTTCGAGAGAAAACTCTCTTGTGCATTGTCTTTAGAGGAAACGGGATTTCCTTAAAACGTGGTTTTCTGACAAATTTTGACGAAAGAAAATTATCCTGTGGGTTCTCTTTTTAGGCTACACGTTTAGACGTACATACCACACCAAATCTTTTCGAGTTATAACGTGTTGTTTAGGAGATACAAGCTAATTTTGTAAGATGCCTTATTTCTTCTCGTAAAGTTTAAGTTTTTCCAATAAGTACGTATTTGTCTTTACTCTGCAACACTGTATTTCCTTATAACGTGGTATTCTTACATATTCTTTCGAGAGAAAACTCTCCTGTGCATTCTCTTTTGAGGCTATACGCTTTGACATACACGCAACACCAAAGTTTTTCGAGTTACAATGTGTTGTTTAGGAAAAACAAGATAATTTAGCATGATGCGGGATTTCCTTAAAACGTGGTTTTCTGACAAATTTTGACGAAAGAAAATACTCCTGTGGGTTCTCTTTTGAGGCTACACATTTAGACGTGCCCGAGACACTAAATCTTGTCGAGTTACAACGTGTTGTTTAGGAGATACAAGCTAATTTTTTTACGATGCATTATTTCTTCTCATAAAGTTTAAGTGTTTCCATTATGTAAAAATTTGGCTTTACTCTGCAACACTGTATTTCCTTATAACGAGGTATTCTTGCATATTCTTTTGAGAGAAAACTCTCCTGTGCGGTCTCCTTTGAGGCTACATGCTTAGACATACACTCAACTCCAAAGCTTTTCGAGTTACAACATGTTGTTTAGGAAAAACAACATAATTTCGCACGATGCGGGATTTCCTTAAAACGTGGTTTTCTGACAAATTTTGACCAAATAAAACTCTCCTGTGTGTACTCTTTTGAGGCTACACGTTTAGACGTACACGCCACACCAAATCTTTTCGAGTTACAACCTGTTTAGGAGATACAAGCTAATTTTTTTTTTTTGTGTGTTTTGTTTCTTTCTTTTTTTTTTTTTTTTGTCTTTTTTTTTATTTGATATAATTTATTTACATTTCAAATGATTTCCCCTTTTCTAGCCCCCCCCCACTCCCCGAAAGTCCCATAAGCCCCCTTCTCTTCCCCTGTCCTCCCTCCCACCCCTTCCCAGTTCCCCGTTCTGGTTTTGCCAAATACTGTTTCACTGAGTCTTTCCAGAACCAGGGACCACTCCTGCTTTCTTCTTGTATCTCATTTGATGTGTGGATTATGTTTTGGGTATTCCAGTTTTCTAGGTTAATAACCACTTATTAGTGAGTGCATACCATGATTCACCTTTTGAGTCTGGGTTACCTCACTTAGTATGATGTTCTCTAGCTCCATCCATTTGCCTAAGAATTTCATGAATTCATTGTTTCTAATGGCTGAATAGTACTCCATTGTGTAGATATACCACATTTTTTGTATCCACTCTTCTGTTGAGGGATACCTGGGTTCTTTCCAGCATCTGGCAATTATAAATAGGGCTGCTATGAACATAGTAGAGCATGTATCCTTATTACATGGTGGGGAATCCTCTGGGTATATGCCCAGGAGTGGTATAGCAGGATCTTCTGGAAGTGAGGTGCCCAGTTTTCGGAGGAACCGCCAGACTGCTTTCCAGAGTGGTTGTACCAATTTGCAACCCCACCAGCAGTGGAGGAGTGTTCCTCTTTCTCCGCACCCTCTCCAACACCTGCTGTCTCCTGAATTTTTAATCTTAGCCATTCTGACTGGTGTAAGATGAAATCTTAGGGTTGTTTTGATTTGCATTTCCCTAATGACTAATGAAGTGGAGCATTTTTTAAGATGCTTCTCCGCCATCCGAAGTTCTTCAGGTGAGAATTCTTTGTTTAACTCTGTACCCCATTTTTTAATAGGGTTGTTCGGTTTTCTGGAGTCTAACTTCTTGAGTTCTTTATATATATTGGATATTAGCCCTCTATCTGATGTAGGATTGGTGAAGATCTTTTCCCAATTTGTTGGTTGCCGATCTGTCCTCTTGACGGTGTCCTTTGCCTTACAGAAACTCTGTAACCTTATGAGGTCCCATTTGTCAATTCTTGCTCTTAGAGCATACGCTATTGGTGTTCTGTTCAGAAACTTTCTCCCTGTACCGATGTCCTCAAGGGTCTTCCCCAGTTTCTTTTCTATTAGCTTCAGAGTGTCTGGCTTTATGTGGAGGTCCTTGATCCATTTGGATTTGAGCTTAGTACAAGGAGACAAGGATGGATCAATTCGCATTCTTCTGCATGCTGACCTCCAGTTGAACCAGCACCATTTGTTGAAAAGGCTATCTTTTTTCCATTGGATGTTTTCAGCCTCTTTGTCGAGGATCAAGTGGCCATAGGTGTGTGGGTTCATTTCTGGATCTTCAATCCTGTTCCATTGATCCTCCTGCCTGTCACTGTACCAATACCATGCAGTTT
The DNA here is from genome assembly GCF_947179515.1 of Apodemus sylvaticus. Lineage (NCBI taxonomy): Eukaryota > Metazoa > Chordata > Mammalia > Rodentia > Muridae > Apodemus > Apodemus sylvaticus. The sequence goes on from NW_026263238.1 coordinate 133,205, forward strand.
TTAACACTATTGCTCTGTGCAGAATCAAATCAGTGCAGAATTCTACCAGACCTTCAAAGAAGAGTTAACACCAATACTCTTCAAACTATTCCACAAAATAGAAACAGAAGGAACACTACCCAATTCCTTCTACGAAGCCACAATTACGCTGATACCAAAGCCACACAAAGATCCAACAAAGAAAGAGAACTTCAGACCAATTTCCCTTATGAACATCGATGCAAAAATACTCAACAAAATTCTTGCCAACCGAATCCAAGAACACATCAAAACGATCATCCACCATGATCAAGTAGGCTTTATCCCGGGAATGCAGGGTTGGTTCAATATACGGAAATCCATCAATACAATCCACTACATAAACAAACTCAAAGAACAAAATCATATGGTCATTTCATTGGATGCTGAAAAAGCATTTGACAAAATTCAGCATCCTTTCATGCTTAAAGTCTTGGAGAGAACAGGAATTCAAGGCCCATACCTAAACATAGTAAAAGCAATATACAGCAAACCGGTAGCCAGCATCAAACTAAACGGAGAGAAACTTGAAGCAATCCCACTGAAATCAGGGACCAGACAAGGCTGCCCCCTTTCTCCTTATCTTTTCAATATTGTACTTGAGGTACTAGCTCGGGCAATTCGACAACATAAGGAGGTCAAAGGGATACAAATTGGAAAGGAGGAAGTCAAACTATCATTTTTGCAGACGACATGATCGTCTACCTAAGTGACCCAAAGAACTCCACTAGAGAGCTCCTACAGCTGATAAACAACTTCAGCAAAGTGGCAGGTTACAAAATCAACTCAAGCAAATCAGTGGCCTTCCTATACTCAAAGGATAAGCAGGCTGAGAAAGAAATTATGGAAATGACCCCCTTCACAATAGCCACAAACAGTATAAAGTATCTTGGGGTGACTCTTACCAAACATGCGAAAGATCTGTATGGCAAGAACTTCAAGACTCTGAAGAAGGAAATGGAAGAAGACCTCAAAAAATGGGAAAACCTCCCATGCTCATGGATCGGTAGAATCAATATAGTTAAAATGGCCATGTTGCCTAAAGCACTATACAGATTCAATGCAATACCCATCAAAATCCCAACTCAATTCTTCACAGAGTTAGAAAGAGCAATTATCAAATTCATCTGGAACAACAAAAAACCCAGGATAGCTAAAACTATTCTCAGCAACAAAAGAAAATCTGGGGGAATCAGTATCCCTGACCTCAAGCAATACTACAGAGCAATAGTGTTAAAAACTGCAAGCTAATTTTTTACGATGCGTTATTTCTTCTCGTAAAGTGTTTCCAATAAGTACGTATTTGTCTTTACTCTGCAACACGGTATTTCCTTAATACGTGGTATTCTTACATATTCTTTCGAGAGAAAACTCTCCTGTGCGTTCTCTTTTGAGGGTACACGCTTAAACATACACGCAACACCAAAGCTTTTCGAGTTACAATGTGTTGTTTATGAAGAACAAGATAATTTCTCACGATGCGGGATTTCCGTAAAACGTGGTTTTCTGACAAATTTTGACAAGCGAAAATTGTCCTGTGGTTCTCTTTTGAGGCTACACCTTTAGACGTACACGCCACACCAAATCATTTCGAGTTACAACGTGTTGTTTAGGAGATACAAGCTAATTTTGTACGATGCTTTATTTCATCTAGTAAAGTTTAAGGGTTTCCAATATGTAAGTATTTGTCTTTATTCTGCAACACTGTACTTCCTTATAACGTGGTATTCTCACATATTCTTTCGAGAGAAAACTCTCCTGTGTGTTCTCTTTTGAGGCTACACGCTTAGACATACACGCATCACCAAAGATTTTCGAGTTACTACGTGTTGTTTAGGAAAAACAAGATAATTTCGCACGATGCTGGATTTCCTTAAAACGTGGTTTTCTGAAACTTTGACGAAAGAAAATTCTCCTATGGGTTCTCTTTTGAGGCTACAAGTTTAGACGTACACGCCACACCAAATCTTTTCGAGTTACAAAGTGTTGTTTAGGAGATACGAGCTAATTTTGTACGATGCTTTATTTCATCTCGTAAAGTTTAAGGGTTTCCAATAAGTACGTATTTTTCTTTACTCTACAACACTGTATTTCCTTATAACGTGGTATTCTTACATATTCTTTTCAGAGAAAACTCCCCTGTGTGTTCTCTTTTAAGGCTACACGCTGAGACATACACGCAACACCAAAGGTTTTCGAGTTACAACGTGTTGTTTAGGAAAAACAAGATAATTTCGCACGATGTAGGATTTCCTTAATACGTGGTTTTGTGACAAATTTGACCAAAGAAAATTCTCCTGTGTGTTCTCTTTTTGAGGCTACACGTTTAGACGTACCTGCCACACCAAACATTTTCGAGTTACAACGTGTTGTTTAGGAGATACAAGCTAATTTTTTATGATGCGTTATTTCTTCACGTAAAGTGTTTCCAATACGTACGTATTTGTCTTTACACTGCAACACTGTATTTCCTTATAACCTGGTATTCTTACTTATTCTTTTGAGTAAAAACTCTCCTGTGTGTTCTCTTTTGAGGCTACACACTGAGACATACACGCAACACCCAAGCTTTGTGAGTTACAACGTGTTGTTTAGGAAAAACAAGATAATTTCGCAGGATGCGGGATTTCGTTAATACCTTGTTTTCTGACCAATTTTGACGAAAGAAAATTCTCCAGTCGGTTCTCTTTTGAGGCTAAACTTTTAGACATACACGCCAAACTAAATGTTTTCGAGTTTCCACTTGTTGTTTAGGAGATACAAGCTAATATTGTGTGATGCTTAATTTCTTCTCGTAATATGTTTCCAATATGTACGTATTTGTCTTTACTTTGCAACACTGTATTTCCTTATAACGTTGAATTCTTACATGTTCTAATGAGAGAAAACTCTCCTGTGCATTCTCTTTTGAGGCTACACGCTTAGACATACACGCAACACCAAAGCTTTTCGAGTTACCACTTGTTGTTTAGGAAAAACAAGATAATTTCCCACGATGCCGTATTTCCTTAAAACGCGGTTTTCTGACAAATTTTGACGAAAGAAAATTCTCCTTTGTGTTCTCCTTTGAGGCTACACGTTTAGACATACATGCCAAACCAAATCTTTTCGACTTACCATGTGTTGTTTAGGAGAAATTATCTTGTTTTTTCTAAACCAAACGTTTTAACTCGAAAAGCTTTGGTGTTGCGTGTATGTCTAAGCGTGTAGCCTCAAAAGAGAACGCACAGGAGAGTTTTCTCTCGAAAGAATATGTAAGAATACCACGTTATAAGGAAATACAGTGTTGCAGAGTAAAGACAAATACGTACTTATTGGAAACACTTAAACTTTACGAGAAGAAATAAGGCATCATACAAAATTAGTATGTATCTCCTAAACAACACGATATAACTCGGAAAGATTTGGTGTGGTGTGTATGTCTAAACATGTAGCCTCAAAAGAGAACCCACAGGAGAATTTTTGTTCGTTAAATTTTGTCAGAAAACCACCTTTTAAGGAAATCCCGCATTGTGCGAAATTATCTTGTTTTTCCTAAACAACACGTTGTAACTCGAAAAGCTTTGGTGCTGCGTGTATGTCTAAGCGTATAGCCTCAAAAGAGAACGCAAAGGAGAGTTTTTTCTCGAAAGAATATGTAAGAATACCACGTTATTAGGAAATACAGTGTTGCAGAGTAAAGACAAATACTTACGTCTTGGAAAAACTTTATGAGAAGAAATAACGCATCGTAAGAAATTAGCTTGTATCTCCTAAACAACACGTTGTAACTCGAAAAGCTTTGGTGTTGCGTCTATGTGTAAGCGTGTAGCCTCAAAGGAGAACGCAAAGGAGAGTTTTTTTCTCGAAAGAATATATAAGAATACCACGTTATTAGGAAATACAGTGTTGCAGAGTAAAGACAAATACTTATGTATTGGAAAAACTTTACGAGAAGAAATAACGCATCGTAAAAAATTAGCTTGTATCTACTAAACAACACGTTGCAACTTAAAAAGATTTGGTGTGGCCTGTACGTCTAAACGTGTAGCCTGAAAAGAGAAGCCATAGGAGAATTTTCTTTGGTCAAAATTTGTCAGAAAACCACGTATTAAGGAAATCCCGCATCGTGCGAAATTATCTTGTTTTTCCTAAACAAAACGTTTTAACTCGAAATGCTTTGGTGTTGCGTGTATGTCTAAGCGTGTAGACTCAAAAGAGAACGCACAGGAGAGTTTTCTCTCGAAAGAATATGTAAGAATACCACGTTATAAGGAAATAGAGTGTTGCAGAGTAAAGACAAATACATACTTATTGGAAAAACTTAAACTTTACGAGAAGAAATAACGCATCGTACAAAATTAGCTTGTATCTCCTAAACAACACGTTGTAACTTGAAAAGATTTGGTGTGGCTTGTATGTCTAAAAGTGTAGCCTCAAAAGAGTACCCACAGGAGCGTTTTATTTCGTCAAAATTTGTCAGAAAACCATGTTTTAAGGAAATCCCGCATCGTGCGAAATTATCTTGTTTTTCCTAAACAACACATTGTAACTCGAAAAGCTTTGGTGTTGCGTGAATGTCTAAGCATATAGCCTCAAAGGAGAACGCACAGGAGAGTTTTCTCTCGAAAGAATATGCAAGAATACCACGTTATAAGGAAATACAGTGTTGCAGAGTAAAGGCAAATATGTACGTAATGGAAACACTTAAACTTTATGAGAAGAAATAACGCATCGTAGAAAAATTACCTTGTTTCTCCTAAACAACACGTTGTAACTCGAAAAGATTTGGTGTGGCGTGTACGTCTAAATGTGTAGCCTCAAAAGAGAACCGACAGGAGTATTTTCTTTCGTCAAAATTTGTCAGAAAACCACGTTTTAAGGAAATCCCGCATCGTGCAAAAATATCTTGTTTTTCCTAAACAACAAGTTGTAACTCGAAAAGCTTTGGTGTTGCGTGTATGTCTAAGCGTGTAGCCTCAAAAGAGAACGCACAGGAGAGTTTTCTCTCGAAAGAATATGTAAGAATACCACGTTATAAGGAAATACAGTGTTGCAGAGTAAAGACAAATACGTACTTATTGGAAACACTTAAACTTTACGAGAAGAAATAAGGCATCGTACAAAATTAGTATGTATCTCCTAAACAACACGATATAACTCGGAAAGATTTGGTGTGGTGTGTATGTCTAAACATGTAGCCTCAAAAGAGAACCCACAGGAGAATTTTTGTTCGTTAAATTTTGTCAGAAAACCACGTTTTAAGGAAATCCCGCATTGTGCGAAATTATCTTGTTTTTCCTAAACAACACGTTGTAACTCGAAAAGCTTTGGTGCTGCGTGTATGTCTAAGCGTGTAGCCTCAAAAGAGAACGCAAAGGAGAGTTTTTTCTCGAAAGAATATGTAAGAATACTACGTTATTAGGAAATACAGTGTTGCAGAGTAAAGACAAATACTTACGTCTTGGAAAAACTTTACGAGAAGAAATAACGCATCGTAAGAAATTAGCTTGTATCTCCTATACAACACGTTGTAACATAAAAAGATTTGGTGTGGCCTGTACGTCTAAACGTGTAGCCTGAAAAGAGAACCCATAGGAGAATTTTCTTTGGTCAAAATTTGTCAGAAAACCATGTATTAAGGAAATCCCGCATAGTGCGCCATTATCTTGTTTTTCCTAAACCAAACGTTTTAACTCGAAAAGCTTTCGTGTTGCGTGTATGTCTAAGCGTGTAGCCTCAAAAGAGAACACACAGGAGAGTTTTCTCTCGAAAGAATATGTAAGAATACCACGTTATAAGGAAATACAGTGTTGCAGAGTAATGACAAATACGTACTTATTGGAAAAACTTAAACCTTACGAGAAGAAATAAGGCATCTTACAAAATTAGCTTGTATCTCCTAAACAACACATTATAACTCGATAAGATTTGGTGTGGTGTGTATGTCTAAACGTGTAGCCTCAAAAGAGAACCCACAGGAAAATTTTCTTTTGTCAAAATTTGTCAGAAAACCACGTTTTAAGGAAATCCCGCATTCTGCGAAATTATCTTGTTTTTCTTAAACAAAACGTTTTAACTCGAAAACTTTGGTGTTGCGTGTATGTCTAAGGGTGTAGCCTCAAAAGAGAACGCACAGGAGAGTTTTCTCTCGAAAGAATATGTAAGAATACCACGTTATAAGGAAATACAGTGTTGCAGAGTAAAGACAAATACGTACTTATTGGAAAAACTTAAACTTAAGAGAAGAAATAACGCATCGTACAAAATTAGCTTGTATCTCCTAAACAACACGTTGTAACTTAAAAAGATTTGGTGTGGCCTGTACGTCTAAACGTGTAGCCTCAAAAGAGAACCCATAGGAGAATTTTCTTTGGTCAAAATTTGTCAGAAAACCACGTATTAAGGAAATTCCGCATCGTGCGAAATTATCTTGTTTTTCCTAAACAAAACATTTTAACTCGAAAAGCTTTGGTGTTGCGTGTATGTCTAAGCCTGTAACCTCAAAGGAGAATGCCCAGGAGAGTTTTCTCTCGAAAGAATATGTAAGAATACCACGTTATAAGGAAATACAGTGTTGCAGAGTAAAGACAAATATGTACTTATTGGAAAAACTTAAACTTTACGAGAAGAAATAAGGCATCCTACAAAATTAGTTTGTATCTCCTAAACAACATGTTATAACTTGAAAAGATTTGGTGTGGTGTGTACGTCTAAACTTGTAGCCTCAAAAGAGAACCCACAGGATAATTTTCTTTCGTCAAATTTGTCAGAAAACCACGTTTTAAGGAAATCCCGCATCTTGCGAAATTATCTTGTTTTTCCTAAACAACACGTTGTAACTCGAAAGCTTGGGTGTTGCGTGTATGTCTAAGCGTGTAGCCTCTGAAGAGAACGCACAGGAGAGTTTTCTCTCGAAAGAATATGTAAGGATACCACGTTATAAGGAAATACAGTGTTGCAGAGTAAAGACAAATACGTACGTATAGGAAACACTTTATGAGAGAAATAAGGCATCTGGCAAAATTAGCTTGTATGTCCTAAACAACTCGTGTAACTCGAAAAGATTTGGTGTGGGGTGCACGTCTAAACGTGTAGCCTCAAAAGAGTACCCACAGGAGAGTTTTATTTCGTCAAAATTTGTCAGAAAACCACGTTTTAAGGAAAGCCCGCATCTTGCGAAATTATCTTGTTTTTCCTAAACAACACGTTGTAAATCGAAAAGCTTTGGTGTTGCGTGAATGTCTAAGCATGTAGCCTCAAAGGAGAACGCACAGGAGAGTTTTCTCTCGAAAGAATATGCAAGAATACCACGTTATAAGGAAATACAGTGTTGCAGAGTAAAGGCAAATATGTACGTAATGGAAACACTAAAACTTTATGAGAAGAAATAACGCATCGTAAAAAATTAGCTTGTTTCTCCTAAACAACACGTTGTAACTCGAAATGATTTGGTGTGGCATGTACGTCTAAATGTGTAGCCTCAAAAGAGAACCCACAGGAGTATTTTCTTTCGTCAAAATTTGTCAGAAAACCACGTTTTAAGGAAATCCCGCATCGTACGAAATTATCTTGTTTTTCCTAAACAACACGTTGTAACTCGAAAAGCTTTGGTGTTGCGTGTATGTCTAAGCGTGTAGCCTCAAAAGAGAACGCAAAGGAGAGTTTTTTCTCGAAAGAATGTGTAAGAATACGACGTTATTAGGAAATACAGTGTTGCAGAGTAAAGACAAATACTTACGTATTGGAAATAACTTTACGAGAAGAAATAACACATCGTAAGAAATTAGCTTGTATCTCCTAAACAACACGTTGTAACTTAAAAAGATTTGGTGTGGCCTGTACGTCTAAACGTGTAGCCTGAAAAGAGAACCCATAGGAGAATTTTCTTTGGTCAAAATATGTCAGAAAACCACGTATTAAGGAAATCCCGCATAGTGCGAAATTATCTTGTTTTTTCTAAACCAAACGTTTTAACTCGAAAAGCTTTGGTGTTGCGTGTATGTCTAAGCGTGTAGCCTCAAAAGAGAATGCACAGGAGAGTTTTCTCTCGAAAGAATATGTAAGAATACCACGTTATAAGGAAATACAGTGTTGCAGAGTAAAGACAAATACGTACTTATTGGAAACACTTAAACTTTACGAGAAGAAATAAGGCATCATGCAAAATTAGTATGTATCTCCTAAACAACACGATATAACTCGGAAAGATTTGGTGTGGTGTGTATGTCTAAACATGTAGCCTCAAAAGAGAACCCACAGGAGAATTTTTGTTCGTTAAATTTTGTCAGAAAACCACGTTTTAAGGAAATCCCGCATTGTGCGAAATTATCTTGTTTTTCCTAAACAACACGTTGTAACTCGAAAAGCTTTGGTGCTGCGTGTATGTCTAAGCGTATAGCCTCAAAAGAGAACGCAAAGGAGAGTTTTTTCTCGAAAGAATATGTAAGAATACCACGTTATTAGGAAATACAGTGTTGCAGAGTAAAGACAAATACTTACGTCTTGGAAAAACTTTACGAGAAGAAATAACGCATCGTAAGAAATTAGCTTGTATCTCCTAAACAACACGTTGTAACTCGAAAAGCTTTGGTGTTGCGTCTATGTGTAAGCGTGTAGCCTCAAAGGAGAACGCAAAGGAGAGTTTTTTCTCGAAAGAATATGTAAGAATACCACGTTATTAGGAAATACAGTGTTGCAGAGTAAAGACAAATACTTATGTATTGGAAAAACTTTACGAGAAGAAATAACGCATCGTAAAAAATTAGCTTGTATCTACTAAACAACACGTTGCAACTTAAAAAGATTTGGTGTGGCCTGTACGTCTAAACGTGTAGCCTGAAAAAAGAAGCCATAGGAGAATTTTCTTTGGTCAAAATTTGTCAGAAAACCACGTATTAAGGAAATCCCGCATCGTGCGAAATTATCTTGTTTTTCCTAAACAAAACGTTTTAACTCGAAATGCTTTGGTGTTGCGTGTATGTCTAAGCGTGTAGACTCAAAAGAGAACGCACAGGAGAGTTTTCTCTCGAAAGAATATGTAAGAATACCACGTTATAAGGAAATAGAGTGTTGCAGATTAAAGACAAATACGTACTTATTGGAAAAACTTAAACTTTACGAGAAGAAATAACGCATCGTACAAAATTAGCTTGTATCTCCTAAACAACACGTTGTAACTTGAAAAGATTTGGTGTGGCTTGTATGTCTAAAAGTGTAGCCTCAAAAGAGTACCCACAGGAGCGTTTTATTTCGTCAAAATTTGTCAGAAAACCACGTTTTAAGGAAATCCCGCATCGTGCGAAATTATCTTGTTTTTCCTAAACAACACATTGTAACTCGAAAAGCTTTGGTGTTGCGTGAATGTCTAAGCATATAGCCTCAAAGGAGAACGCACAGGAGAGTTTTCTCTCGAAAGAATATGCAAGAATACCACGTTATAAGGAAATACAGTGTTGCAGAGTAAAGGCAAATATGTACGTAATGGAAACACTTAAACTTTATGAGAAGAAATAACGCATCGTAGAAAAATTACCTTGTTTCTCCTAAACAACACGTTGTAACTCGAAAAGATTTGGTGTGGCGTGTACGTCTAAATGTGTAGCCTCAAAAGAGAACCGACAGGAGTATTTTCTTTCGTCAAAATTTGTCAGAAAACCACGTTTTAAGGAAATCCCGCATCGTGCAAAAATATCTTGTTTTTCCTAAACAACAAGTTGTAACTCGAAAAGCTTTGGTGTTGCGTGTATGTCTAAGCGTGTAGCCTCAAAAGAGAACGCACAGGAGAGTTTTCTCTCGAAAGAATATGTAAGAATACCACGTTATAAGGAAATACAGTGTTGCAGAGTAAAGACAAATACGTACTTATTGGAAACACTTAAACTTTACGAGAAGAAATAAGGCATCGTACAAAATTAGTATGTATCTCCTAAACAACACGATATAACTCGGAAAGATTTGGTGTGGTGTGTATGTCTAAACATGTAGCCTCAAAAGAGAACCCACAGGAGAATTTTTGTTCGTTAAATTTTGTCAGAAAACAACGTTTTAAGGAAATCCCGCATTGTGCGAAATTAACTTGTTTTTCCTAAACAACACATTGTAACTTGAAAAGCTTTGGTGCGGCGTGTATGTCTAAGTGTATAGCCTCAAAAGAGAACGCAAAGGAGAGTTTTTTCTCGAAACAATATGTAAGAATACCACGTTATTAGGAAATACAGTGTTGCAGAGTAAAGACAAATACTTACGTCTTGGAAAAACTTTACGAGAAGAAATAACGCATCGTAAGAAATTAGCTTGTATCTCCTAAACAACACGTTGTAACTCGAAAAGCTTTGGTGTTGCGTCTATGTGTAAGCGTGTAGCCTCAAAGGAGAACGCAAAGGAGAGTTTTTTCTCGAAAGAATATGTAAGAATACCACGTTATTAGGAAATACAGTGTTGCAGAGTAAAGACAAATACTTATGTATTGGAAAAACTTTACGAGAAGAAATAACGCATCGTAAAAAATTAGCTTGTATCTACTAAACAACACGTTGCAACTTAAAAAGATTTGGTGTGGCCTGTACGTCTAAACGTGTAGCCTGAAAAGAGAAGTCATAGGAGAATTTTCTTTGGTCAAAATTTGTCAGAAAACCACGTATTAAGGAAATCCCGCATCGTGCGAAATTATCTTGTTTTTCCTAAACAACACGTTGTAACTCGAAAAGCTACATGCAACACCAAAGCTTTTCGAGTTACAACGTGCTGTTTAGGAGATACAAGCTAATTTTGTAAGATGTGTTATTTCACTTCGTAAAGTGTTTTCAATAGGTACGTATTTGTCTTTACTCTGCAACACTGTATTTCCTTATAAGGTGGTATTCTTACATATTCTTTCGAGAGAAAACTCTCCTGAGTGTTCTATTTTGAGGCTACACGCTTAGACATACACGCAACACCACAGCTTTTCGAGTTACAACGTGTTGTTTAGGAAAAACAAGATAATTTCGCACTATGCGGGATTTCCTTAAAATGTGGATTTCTGACAAATTTTGACGAAAGAAAATTCTCCTTGGCTTCTCTTTTGAGGCTACACATTTAGAAGTACACGTCACACCAAATATTTTCGAGTTACAACGTGTTGTTTAGGAGATACAATCTAATTTTTGCGATGCGCTATTTCTTCTCGTAAAGTGTTTCCAATAAGTACGTATTTGTCTTTACTCTGCAACACTGTATTTCCTTATAACGTAGTATTCTTGCATATTCTTTCGAGAGAAAACTCTCCTGTGCCTTCTCTTTTGAAGCTACACACTTAGACAGACACGCAACACGAAAGCTTTTCGAGTTACGACGTGTTGTTTAGGAAAAACAGGATAATTTCCCACGATGCGGGATTTTCTCCAAACTTGGTTTTCTGACAAATTTTGACGAAAGAAAATTCTCCTGTGGGTTCTCTTTTGAGGCTACACGTTTAGACGTACACGCCACACCAAATCTTTTCGAGTTACAAAGTGTTGATTAGGAGATACAAGCTAATTTTGTAAGATGCGTTATTTCTTCTCTTAAAGTGTTTCCAATACGTACGTATTTGTCTTTACTCTGCAACACTGTATTTCCTTTTAACATGGTACGCTTACATATTCTTTCGAGAGATAATTCTCCTGTGCCTACTCTTTTGAGGCTACACGCTTACCCATACACGCAATACCAAAGCTTTTCGAGTTTCGACGTGTTGTTTCGGAAAAACAAGATCGTTTCACACGATGCTGGATTTCCTTAAAACGTGCTTTTCTGAAAAATTTTGACGAGAGAAAATTCTCCTGTGGGTTCTCTTTTGAGGCTACACGTTTAGACATACACGCCACACCAAAACTTTTCGAGTTAAAACTTGTTGTTTAGGAGATAAAAGCTAATTTTGTAGGATGCTTTATTTCTTCTCGTAAACTGTTTCCAATACGTATGTATTTGTCTTTACTCTGCAACACTGTATTTCCTTATAACGTGGTATTCTTACATATTCTTTCGAGAGAAAACTCTCCTGTGCCTTCTCTTTTGAGGCTACATGCTTAGACATACAGGCAAAACCAAAGCATTTCGTGTTACAACGTGTTGATAAGGAAAAATAAGATAATTTTGCACGATGCGGGATTTCCTTAAAACGTGGTTTTCTGAAAAAGTTTGACGAAAGAAAATTCTGCTGTTGGTTCTCTTTTGAGGCTACACATTTAGACGTACACGCCACACCAAAACCTTTCGAGTTGCAACGTGTTGTTTAGGAGATACAAGCTAATTTTGTATGATGCTTTATTTCTTCTCATAAAGTGTTTCCAATACGTACGTATTTGTCTTTATTCTGCAACATTGTATTTTCTTATAACGTGGTATTCTTACATATTCTTTCGAGAGAAAACTCTCCTGTGCCTTCTCTTTTGAGGGTACACGCTTAGGCATACAGGCAAAACCAAAGCATTTCGTGTTACAACATGTTGATTAGGAAAAATAAGATAATTTCTCATGATGCGGGATTTCCATAAAACGTGGTTTTCTGACAAATTTTGAGGGAAGAAAATTCTCCTGTTGGTTCTCTTTTGAGGCTACACGTTTAGACGTACACGACACACCAAATCTTTTCGAGTTACAACGTGTTGTATAGGAGATACAAGCTAATTTTGTTAGAAGCGTTATTTCTTCTCGTAAAGTGTTTCCAATACGTATGTATTTTTCTTTACTCTGCAACACTGTATTTCCTTATAACGTGGTATTCTTACATATTCTTTCGAGAGAAACTCTCCTGTACCTTCTATTTTGAAGCTACATGCTTAGACATACACGCAACACCGAAGCTTTTCGAGTTACAACGTGTAGTTTAGGAGATACAAGCTAATTTTGTACGATGCGTTATTTCTTCTCATAAAGTGTTTCCAATACGTACGTATTTGTCTTTGCACCACTGTATTTCCTTATAAGGTGGTATTCTTACATATTCTTTCGATAGAAAACTCTCTTGTGCATTCTCTTTTGAGGCTACAAACTTAGTCATACACGCAACACCAAAGCATTTAGCGTTACAACATGTTGATTAGGAAAAAAAAAGATACTTTCCTTAAAACGTGGTTTTTTGAAAAATTTTGACGAAAGAAAATTCTCCTGTGGGTTCTGTTTTGAGGCTACACGTGTACACGTACACGCCCCACCAAATCCTTTCGAGTTACAACGTGCTGTTTAGGAGATACAAGCTAATTTTGTATGATGCGTTATTTCTTTTCGTAAAGTGTTTCCAATAGAGTACGTATTTGTCTTTGCTCTGAGACACTGTGTTTCCTAATAAAGTGGTATTCTTACATATTCTTTCCATAGAAAACTGACCTGTGCGTTCTCCTTTGAGGCTACACGCTTTGACATACATGCAACACCAAAGCTTTTCGCATTACAACGTGTTGATTAGGAGAAACAAGATAATTTCGCAGGATGGGGGATTTCCTTAAAACGTGGTTTTCTGACAATTTTGACGAAAGAAAATTCTCCTGTGGGTTCTCTTTATAGGCTACACGTTTAGACGTACACGCCACACCAAATCTTTTCGAGTTACAACGTTTTGTTTAGGAGATACAAGCTAATTTTGTTTTTTTTCGTCAAAATTTGTCAGAAAACCACGTTTTAAGGAAATCCCGCATCGTGCGAAATTAACTTATTTTTCCAAAACAACACGTTTTAACAGGAAAAGCTTTGCTGTTGCGAGTATATCTAAGCATGTAGCCTCAAAAGAGATCGCACATGAGAGTTTTCTCTTGAAAGAATATGTAACAATACCACGTTATAAGGATATACAGTATTGCAAAGTAAAGACAAATACGTATTGGAAACACTTTACTAGAAGAAATAACGCATCTTACAAAATTAGCTTGCATCTCCTAAACAACACGTTGTAACTCGAAAAGATTTGGTGTGGCCTGTACGTTTAAATATGTAGCCTCAAAGGAGAAATCACAGGAGAATTTTCTTTCATCAAAATTTGTCAGAAAACCACGTTTTAAGGAAATCCCAAATCGTGCGAAATTATCTTGTTTTTCCTAAACAACACATCGTATCTCGAAAAGCTTTGGTGTTGCGTGTATGTCTAAGCGTGTAGCCTCAAAACAGAAGGCGCAGGAGAGTTTTCTCTCGAAAGAATATGTAAGAATACCATATTATAAGGAAATACAGTGTTGCAGAGTAAAGACAAACATGTACGTATTGGAAAGACTTTACAAGAAGAAATAACGCATCATAAAAATTAGCTTGTATCTCCTAAACTACACGTTGTAACTTGAAAAGATTTGGTGTAGCTTGTATGTCTAAACGTGTAGCCTCAAAAGAGAACCCACAGGAGAATTTTCTTTCGTCAATTTTTTTTTTCAGAAAACCACGTTTTAAGGAAATCCCGCAACATGCGAAATTATCTTGTTTTTCCTAAACAACACGTTGTAACTCGAAAAGCTTTGGTGTTCTGTCTATGTCTAAGCATGCAGCCTCAAAAGAGAAGTCACAGGAGAGTTTTCTCTCGAAAGAATATGTAAGAATACCACGTTATATGGAAATACAGTGTTGCAGAGTAAAGACATATAGGTACATGTTGGAAACACTTTATGAGAAGAAATAACGCATCGTAAAAAATTAGCTTGTATCTCCTAAACAACATGTTGTAACTCGAAAAGCTTTGGTGTTGCGTGTATATTTAAGCGTGTAGCTTCAAAAGAGAACACACAGGAGAGTTTTCTCTCGAAAGAATATGTAAGAATACCACATTATTATTAAATACAGTGCTGCAGAGTAAAGACAAATATGTATATATTGGAAACACTTTACGAGAAGAAACAACGCATCGTACAAAATTAGCTTGTAACTCCTAAACAACACGTTTTACTCGAAAATATTTGGTGTGGCATGTACGTCTAAACGTGTAGCCTCAAAAGAGAACACACAGGAGAAGTTTCTTTCGTCAAAATTTGTCACAAAACAAAGTTTTGATGAAATCCCGCATCGTGAGAAATTATCTTGTTTTTCCTAATCAACAAGTTGTAACTCGAAAAGCTTTGGTGTTGCGTGTATGTCTAAGCATGTAGCCTCAAAAGAGAAGGCACAGGAGAGTTTTCTCTTGAAAGAATACGTAAGAATACCACGTTATAAGGAAATACAGTGTTGCAGAGTAAAGACAAATACGTACCTATTGGAAACACTTAGACTTTACGAGAATAAAAAATGCATCGTAAAAAATTAGCTTGTATCTCCTAAACAACACATTATAACTCGATAAGATTTGGTGTGGTGTGTACGTCTAAACGTGTAGCCTCAAAAGAGAACCCACAGGAAAATTTTCTTTTGTAAAAATTTGTCAGAAAACCACGTTTTAAGGAAATCCCGCATTCTGCGAAATTATCTTGTTTTTCTTAAACAAAACGTTTTAACTCGAAAACTTTGGTGTTGCGTGTATGTCTAAGGGTGTAGCCTCAAAAGAGAACGCACAGGAGAGTTTTCTCTCGAAAGAATATGTAAGAATACCACGTTATAAGGAAATACAGTGTTGCAGAGTAAAGACAAATTCTTATGTATTGGAAACACTTTAAGAGAAGAAATAACGCATCGTACAAAATTAGCTTGTATCTCCTAAACAACACGTTGTAACTTAAAAAGATTTGGTGTGGCCTGTACGTCTAAACGTGTAGCCTCAAAAGAGAACCCATAGGAGAATTTTCTTTGGTCAAAATTTGTCAGAAAACCACGTATTAAGGAAATTCCGCATCGTGCGAAATTATCTTGTTTTTCCTAAACAAAACATTTTAACTCGAAAAGCTTTGGTGTTGCGTGTATGTCTAAGCCTGTAACCTCAAAGGAGAATGCCCAGGAGAGTTTTCTCTCGGAAGAATATGTAAGAATACCACGTTATAAGGAAATACAGTGTTGCAGAGTAAAGAGAAGTACGTATGTACTGGAAACACTTTATGAGAAGAAATAAGGCGTCTTACAAAATTAGGTTGTATCTCCTAAACAACATGTTATAACTTGAAAAGATTTGGTGTGGTGTGTACGTCTAAACTTGTAGCCTCAAAAGAGAACCCACAGAATAATTTTCTTTCGTC
Organism: Apodemus sylvaticus; assembly: GCF_947179515.1. NCBI lineage: Eukaryota > Metazoa > Chordata > Mammalia > Rodentia > Muridae > Apodemus > Apodemus sylvaticus. The sequence goes on from NW_026263238.1 coordinate 149,302, forward strand.
AAATTTGTCAGAAAACCACGTTTTAAGGAAATCCCGCATCTTGCGAAATTATCTTGTTTTTCCTAAACAACACGTTGTAACTCGAAAGCTTTCGTATTGCGTGTATGTCTAAGCGTGTAGCCTCAAAAGAGAAGGCACAGGAGAGTTTTCTCTCGAAAGAATATGTAAGGATACCACGTTATAAGGAAATACAGTGTTGCAGAGAAAAGACAAATACGTACATATTGGAAACACTTAAACTATACGAGAAGAAATAATGCATCGTACAAAATTAGTTTGTATCTCCTAAACAGCACGTAGTAACTCGAAAAGATTTGGTGTGGCGTGTACATCTAAACGTGTAGCCTCAAAGAGAACGCACAGGAAATTTTTCATTCATCAAAATTTGTCAGAAACCACGTTTTAAAGAAATCCCGCATTGTGCGAAATTATCTTATTTTTCCTAAACAACATGTTATAAATCGAAAAGCTTTGGTGTTGCGTGTATGTCTAAGCATGTAGCCTCAAAAGAGAAGGCACAGGAGAGTTTTCTCGAAAGAATATGTAAGAATACCACGTTATAAGGAAATACTGTGTTGCAGAGTAAAGACAAATACGTACATATTGGAAACACTTTACAAGAAGAAATAACCCATCGTACAAAATTAGCTTGTATCTCCTAAACTACACGTTGTAACTCGAAAAGATTTGGTGTGGCGTGTACGTCTAAACGTGTAGCCTCAAATGAGAACCCACTGGAGAATTTTCGTTCTTCAAATTTTTTTTAGAAAACCACGTTTTAAGGAAATCACGCATCGTGTGAAATTATCTTGTTTTTCCTGAACAACAAATTTTAACTCGAAAAGCTTTGTTGTTGCGTGTATGTCTAAGCGAGTAGCATCAAAAAAGAAGAGGCACAGGAGAGTATTCTCTCGAAAGAATACATAAGAATACCACATTATAAGGAAATACAGTGTGGCAGAGTAAAGACAAATACATACATAGTGGAAACACTTTACAAGAAGAAATAACGCATCGTACAAAATTAGGTTGTATCTCTTAAACAGCACTTTGTAACTCGAAAAGATTTGGTGTGGCGTGTACATCTAAACGTGTAGCCTCAAAGGAGAACCCACAGGAGAATTTTCTTTCATCAAAATTTGTCAGAAAACCACGTTTAAGGAAATCCCGCATCGTGTGAAATTATCTTGTTTTTCCTAAAGAACACGTTGTAACTAGAAAAGCTTTGGTGTTGCGTGTATGTCTAAGCTTGTAGCCTCAAAAGAGAAGGCAAAGGAGAGTTTTCTCTCAAAAGAATATGTAAGAATACCACGTTATAAGGAAATACAGTGTTGCAAAGTAAAGACAAATACGTACATTTTGGAAACACTTTACGAGAAGAATTAACGCCTCGTACAAAATTAGTTTGTATCTCCTAAACAACACGTTGTAACTCGAAAAGATTTGGAGTGGCTTGTACGTCTAAACGTGTAGCCTCAAAAGAGAACCCACAGGAGAATTTTCTTTCGTCAAAATTTGTCAGAAAACCACGTTTTAAGGAAATCCCGCATCGTGCGAAATTATCTTGTTTTTCCTAAACAACACGTTGTAACTCCAAAAGCTTTGGCGTTGCATGTATGTCTAAGCATGTAGCCACAAAAGGGAATGCACAGGAGAGTTTTCTCTCCAAAGAATATGTAAGAATACCACGTTATAAGGAAATACAGTGTTGCAGAATAAAGACAAAAAGTACATATTGGAAACACTTTACGAGAAGAAATAACGCATCGTACAAAATTAGCTTGTATCTCCAAAACAACACGTATTAACTCGAAAAGATTTGGTGTGGCGTGTACGGCTAAACGTGTAGCCTCAAATGAGAACCCACAGGAGAATTTTCTTTCGTCAAAATTGGTCAGTAAACCACGTTTTAAGGAAATCCCACATCATGCGAAATTATCTTGTTTTTCCTAAACAACACGTCATAACTCGAAAAGCTTTGGTGTTGCGTGTATGTCTAAGCATGTAGCCTCAAAAGAGAAGGCACAGGAGAGTTTTCTCTCTAAAGAATATGTAAGAATACCACGTTATAAGGAAATACAGTGTTGCAGAGTAAAGACAAATACCTACGTATTGGAAACACTTTAGAAGAAGAAATAATGCATCGTACAAAATTAGCTTGTATCTCCTAAACTACACGTTATAACTCGAAAAGATTTGGTGTGGGGTGTACGTCTAAAGGTGTAGCCTCAAAAGAGAACCCACAGGAGTATTTTCTTTCGTCAAAATTTTTTCAGAAAACCACGTTTTAAGGAAATCCCGCATCGTGCGAAATTATCTTGTTTTTCCTAAACAACACGTTGTAACTCGAAAAGCTTTGGTGTTGCATGTATGTCTAAGCATGTAGCCACAAAAGGGAATGCACAGGAGAGTTTTCTCTCGAAAGAATATGTAAGAATACCACGTTATAAGGAAATACAGTGTTGCAGAGTAAAGACAAATACATACATATTGGAAACACTTAAACTTTATGAGAAGAAATAATGCATCATACAAAATTAGCTTGTATCTCCTAACAGCACTTTGTAACTCGAAAAGATTTGGTGTGGCATGTACTTCTAAACGTGTAGCCTCAAAAGAGAACCACACAGGAGAATTTTCTTTCGTCAAAATTGGTCAGTAAACCACGTTTTAAGGAAATCCCACATCATGCGAAATTATCTTGTTTTTCCTAAACAACACGTCGTAACTCGAAAAGCTTTGGTGTTGCGTGTATGTCTAAGCATGTAGCCTCAAAAGAGAAGGCACAGGAGAGTTTTCTCTCTAAAGAATATGTAAGAATACCACGTTATAAGGAAATACAGTGTTGCAGAGTAAAGACAAATACCTACGTATTGGAAACACTTTAGAAGAAGAAATAATGCATCGTACAAAATTAGCTTGTATCTCCTAAACTACACGTTATAACTCGAAAAGATTTGGTGTGGGGTGTACGTATAAACGTGTAGCCTCAAAAGAGAACCCACAGGAGTATTTTCTTTCATCAAAATTTTTTCAGAAAACCACGTTTTAAGGAAATCCCGCATCGTGCGAAATTATCTTGTTTTTCCTAAACAACACGTTGTAACTCGAAAAGCTTTGGTGTTGCATGTATGTCTAAGCATGTAGCCACAAAAGGGAATGCACATGAGAGTTTTCTCTCGAAAGAATATGTAAGAATACCACGTTATAAGGAAATACAGTGTTGCAGAGTAAAGACAAATACATACATATTGGAAACACTTAAACTTTATGAGAAGAAATAATGCATCACACAAAATTAGCTTGTATCTCCTAACAGCACGTTGTAACTCGAAAAGATTTGGTGTGGCGTGTACTTCTAAACGTGTAGCCTCAAAAGAGAACCACACAGGAGAATTTTCTCTCCTCAAAATTGGTCAGTAAACCACGTTTTAAAGAAATCCCACATCATGCGAAATTATCCTGTTTTTCCTAAACAACACGTCGTAACTCGAAAAGCTTTGGTGTTGCGTGTATGTCTAAGCATGTAGCCTCAAAAGAGAAGGCACAGGAGAGTTTTCTCTCTAAAGAATATGTAAGAATACCACGTTATAAGGAAATACAGTGTTGCAGAGTAAAGACAAATACCTACGTATTGGAAACACTTTAGAAGAAGAAATAATGCATCGTACAAAATTAGCTTGTATCTCCTAAACTACACGTTATAACTCGAAAAGATTTGGTGTGGGGTGTACGTATAAATGTGTAGCCTCAAAAGAGAACCCACAGGAGTATTTTCTTTCATCAAAATTTTTTCAGAAAACCACGTTTTAAGGAAATCCCGCATCGTGCGAAATTATCTTGTTTTTCCTAAACAACACGTTGTAACTCGAAAAGCTTTGGTGTTGCATGTATGTCTAAGCATGTAGCCACAAAAGGGAATGCACAGGAGAGTTTTCTCTCGAAAGAATATGTAAGAATACCACGTTATAAGGAAATACAGTGTTGCAGAGTAAAGACAAATACATACATATTGGAAATACTTAAACTTTATGAGAAGAAATAATGCATCATACAAAATTAGCTTGTATCTCCTAACAGCACGTTGTAACTCGAAAAGATTTGGTGTGGCGTGTACTTCTAAACGTGTAGCCTCAAAAGAGAACCACACAGGAGAATTTTCTTTCGTCAAAATTTGTCTGAAAACCATGTTTTAAGGAAATCCCGCATCGTTGGAAATTACCTTGTTTTTCCTAAACAACACGTAGTCACTCGAAAACCTTTGGTGTTGCGTGTATGTCTAAGCGTATAGCCTCAAAAGAGAAGGCACAGGAGAGTTTTCTCTCGAAATAATATGTAAGAATACCACGTTATAAGGAATTACAGTGTTGCAGAGTAAAGCAAATACATACGTATTGGAAACACTTTACAAGAAGAAATAGCGCATCATACAAAATTAGCTTGTATCTCCTAAACAATACGTTGTAACTCGGAAAGATTTGATGTGGCTTGTACGTCTAAACGTGTGGCCTCAAAGGAGAACCCACAGGATAATATTCTTTAGTCAAAATTAGTCAGAAAACCACGTTTTAAGGAAATTACGCATCGTGCGAAATTATCTTGGTTTTCCTAAAGAACACGTTGTAACTCGAAAAGCTTTGCTGTTGCGTGAATGTCTAAGCGCGAAGCCTCAAAAGAGAAGGCACAGGAGAGTTTTCTCTTGAAAGAATATGTAAGAATACCAAGTTATAAGGAAATACAGTGTTGCAGAGTAAAGACAAATATGTAATTATTGGAAACACTTTACAAGAAGAAATAACGCATCGTACAAAATTAGCTTGTTTCTCCTAAGCTACACGTTGTAACTCGAAAAGATTTGGTGTGGCGTGTACATCTAAACGTGTAGCCTCAAAAGAGAACCCACAGGAGAGTTTTCTTTCGTCAAATTTTTTTTCAGAAAACCACGTTTTAAGGAAATCCCACATCGTGCTAAATTATCTTGTTTTTCGTAAACAACACGTTGTCACTCGAAAAGCTTTGGTGTTGCGTGTATGTCTAAGCTTGTAGCCCCAAAGAGAACGCACAGGAGAGTTTTCTCTCGAAAGAATATGTAAGAATACCACGTTATAAGGAAGTACAGTGTTGCAGAATAAAGCAAATACATACGTATTGGAAACACTTTACAAGAAGAAATAACGTATCATACAAAATTAGCTTGTATCTCCTAAACAACACATTGTAACTCAGAAAGATTTGATGTGGCTTGTATGTCTAAACGTGTAGCCTCAAAGGAGAACCCACAGGAGAATATTCTTTAGTCAAAATTGGTCAGAAAACCACGTTTTAAGGAAATCCCGCATTGTGCGAAATTATCTTGTTTTTCCTAAAGAACACTTTGTAACTCGAAAAGCTTTGGTGTTGCATGTATGTCTAAGCGTGTAGCCTCAAAGGAGAAGGCACAGGAGAGTTTTCTCTCGAAAGAATACGTAAGAATATCACGTTATATGGAAATACAGTGTTGCAGAGTAAAGACAAATACGTACGTATTCGAAACACTTTACAAGAAGAACGCATCGTACAAAATTACGTTGTATCTCCTAAATTACACGTTGTAACTCGAAAAGATTTCGTATGGCGTGTACGTCTAAACATGTAGCCTGAAAAGAGAACCCACAGGAGAATTTTCTTTCGTCAAATTTTTTTCAGAAATCCACGTTTTAAGGAAATCCCGCATCGTGCGAAATTATCTTGTTTTTCCTAAAGAACACGTTGTAACTCGAAAAGCTTTGGTGTTTAGTGTATGTCTAAGCGTGTAGCCTCAAAAGAGAACGCACAGGAGTGTTTTCTCTCGAAAGAATATGTAAGCATACCACGTTATTAGGAAATACAGTGTTGCAGAGTCAAGAAAAATATGTAAGTATTGGAAACACTTTACGAGAAGAAATAACGCATCAAACAAAATTAGCTTGTATCTCCTAAACAACACGTTGTAACTCGAAATGATTTGGCATGGCGTGTATGTCTAAACGTGTAGCCTCAAAAGAGAACCCACAGGAGAATTTTCTTTCGTCAAAATTTGTCAGAAAACAATTTTTTAAGGAAATCCCGCATCGTGCGAAATTATCTTGTGTTTCCAAAACAACACATCGTAACTCGAAAAGCTTTGATGTTGCGTGTATGTCTAAGCGTGTACCCTCAAAAGAGAAGGCACAGGAGAGTTTTCTCTCCAAAGAATAGGTAAGAATACCACGTTATAATGAAATACAGTGTTGCAGACTAAAGACAAATACGTACGTAATGGAAACACTTAAACTTTACGAGAAGAAATAACTTATCATACAAAATTAGCTTGTATCTCCTAAACAGCACGTTGTAACTCGAAAAGATTTGGTGTGGCGTGTACGTCTAAATGTGTAGCCTTAAAAGAGAACCCCCAGGAGAATTTTCTTTCGTCAAAATTTTTCAGAAAACCACGTTTTAAGGAAATCCCGCATCGTGCGAAATTATCTTGTTTTTCCTAAACAACACGTCGTTACTAGAAAAGCTTTGGTGTTGCGTGTATGTCTAAGCATGTAGCCTCAAAAGAGAATGCACTGGAGAGTTTTCTCTCGAAAGAATATATAAGAATACCACAATATAAGGAAATATAGTGTTGCAGAGTAAAGACAAATATGTACTTATTGGAAACACTTTACGAGGAGAAATAACGCATAGTAAAAAAATTAGCTTGTATCTCCTAAACAACACATTGTAACTCGAAAACATTTGGTGTGGCGTGTACGTCTAAAGGTGTAGCCTCATAAGAGTACCCACAGGAAAATTTTCTTTCGTCAAAATTTGTCACAAAACCACATTTTAAGGAAATCACGCATCGTGCGAAAAATCTTGTTTTTCCTAAACAACACGTTGTAACTCGAAAAGCTTTGGTGTTGCGTGTATGTCTATGCGTGTAGCCTCAAAAGAGAAGGCACAGGAGAGTTTTCTCTGGAAACAATATGTAACAATACCACGTTATAAGGAAATACAGTGTTGCAGAATAAAGACAAATCCATACATATTGGAAACACTTAAACTTTACGAGAAGAAATAATGCATCGTACAAAATTAGCTTGTATCTCTTAACAGCACGTTGTAACTAGAAATGATTTGGTGTGGCGTGTACTTCTAAACGTGTAGCCTCAAAAGAGAACCCACAGGAGAATTTTCTTGCGTCAAAATTTGTCAGAAAACCACGGTTTAAGGAAATCCCGCATCATGCGAAATTATCTGGTTATTCCTAAACAACACGTTGTAACTCGAAAACCTTTGGTGTTTCGTGTAAGACTTAGCGTGTAGCCTCAAAAGAGAAGGCAACGGAGAGTTTTCTCTCAAAAGGATATGTATGAATACCACGTAAATAGGAACTACAGTGTTGCAGAGTAAAGACAAGTACGTACGTATTGGAAACACTTTAGGAGAAGAAACAACGCATCATAAAAAATTAGCTTGTATCTCCTAAACAACACGTTGTAACTCGAAAATATTTGGTGTGGCGTGTGCGTCTAAACGTGTAGCCTCAAAAGAGAACCCACAGGAGAATTTTCTTTCATCAAAATTTGTCAGAAACCACGTTTTAAGGAAATCTTGCATCGTGCGAAATTATCTTGTTTTTCCTAAACAACATGTTGTATCTCGAAAAGCTTTGCTGTTGCGTGTATGTCTAATCGTGTCGCCTCACAAGAGAACGCACAGGAGAGTTTTCTCTCGAAAGAATATGTAAGAATACCACGTTATAAGGAAATACAGTGTTGCAGAGTAAAGACAAATACGTACGTATTGGAAACACTTTAAGAGAAGAAATAATGCATCGTAAAAAATTAGCTTGTATCTTCTAAACAACACGTTGTAACTCGAAAAGATTTGTTTTGGCTCGTACGACTACACGTGTAGCCTCAAAAGAGAATGCATAGGAGAACTTTCTTTGGTCAAAATTTTTCAGAAAACCACGTTTTATGGAAATCTCACATCGTGCGAAATTATCTTGTTTTTCCTAAACAAAACGTTGTAACTCGAAAAGCTTTGGCGTTGCGTGTATGCCTAAGCATGTAGCCTCAAAAGAGAACACACAGGAGAGTTTTCCCTCGAAAGAATATGTAAGAATACCACGTTATAGGGAAATACAATGTTGCAGAGTAAAGAGAAATAAGTACGTATTGGAAACACTTTACGAGAAGAAATAACGCATCATAAAAATTTAGCTTGTATCTCCTAAACAACACGTGGTAACTCGAAAGGATTTGGTGTGGCATGTACGTCTAAACGTGTAACCTCAAAAGAGAACCCACAGGATAATTTTCTTTCGTCAAAATTTGTGAGAAAACCACATTTTAAGGAAATCACGCATCGTGCGAAATAATCTTGATTTTCATAAACAACACGTTGTAACTCGAAAAGCTTTGGTGATGCCTGTATGTCTAAGTGTGTAGCCTCAAAGGGAACGCACAGGATAGTTTTCTCTCAAAAGAATATGTAAGAATACCAAGTTATAAGGAAATACAGTGTTGCAGAGTAAAGAAAAATATGTACGTATTGGAAAACTTTAGGAGAAGAAATAACGCATCGTACAAAATTAGCTTGTATCTCCTAAACAACACGTTGTAACTCGAAAAGATTTGGTGCGGCGTGTACGTCTAAATGTGTAGCTTCAAAAGAGAACCCACAGGAGAATTTTCTTTCGTTAAAATTTTTCAGAAAACCACGTTTTAAGGAAATCCCGCATCGTGCGAAATCATCTTCTTTTTCCTAAACAACAAGTTGTAACTCGAAAAGCTTTGGTGTTGCGTGTATGTCTAAGCGTGGAGCCTCAAAAGAGAAGGCACAGGAGAGTTTTCTCTTGAAAGAATATGTAAGAATACCACGTTATAAGGAAATAAAATTTTGATGAGTAAAGACAAATAAGTACATATTGGAAACACTTTACGAGAAGAAATAACGCATCTTACAAAATTAGCTTGTATCTCCTAAACAACACGTTGTTACTCGAAAACATTTGGTGTGACGTGTATGTCTAAACGTGTACCCTCAAAAGAGAACCCACAGGAGAGTTTTCTTTCATCAAAATTTGTCAGAAACCACGTTTTAAGGAAATCTCGCATCGTGCGAAATTATCTTGTTTTTCCTAAACAACACGTTGTAACTCGAAAAGCTTTGGTGTTGCATGTATGTCTAAGCGTGTAGCCTCAACAGAGAACGCAAAGGAGAGTTTTCTCTCGAAAGAATATGTAAGAATACCACGTTATAAGGAAATACAGTGTTGCAGAGTAAAGATAAACACGTACGTATTGGAAACACTTTACTAGAATAATTAACGCATAGTAAAAAATTAACATGTATCTCCTAAACAACACGTTGTAACTCAAAAAGGTCTGGTGTGGCGTGTATGTCTAAACGTGTAGCCTCAAAAGAGAACCCACAGGAGAATTTTCTTTCTTCAAAATTTTTGAGAAAACCACGTTTTAAGGAAATCCTGCATCGTGCGAAATCATCTTCTTTTTCCTAAACAACATGTTGTAACTCGAAAAACTTTAGTGTTGCGTGTATGTCTAAACGTGGAGCCTTAAAAGAGAAGGCACAGGAGAGTTTTCTCTCGAAAGAATATGTAAGAACACCACGCTATTAGGAAATACAATTTTGCAGAGTAAAGACAAATACGTACATATTGGGAACACTTTACGAGAAGAAATAATGCATTATTAAAAATTAGCTTTTATCTCCTAAACAACACGTTGTAACTCGAAAAGATTTGCTTTGGCATGTAAGTCTAAACTTGTAGCCTCAAAAGAGAACCAACAGGAGAATTTTCTTTCGTCAAAATTTGTCAGAAAACCACGTTTTAAGGAAACCCGCATCGTGTGAAATTATTTGTTTTTCCTAAACAACACGTTGTAACTCGAAAAGCTTTGGTGTTGCGTGTATGTCTAAGCGTGTAGCCTCAAAAGAGAATGCACAGGAGAGTTTTCTCTCGGAAGAACATGTAAGAATACCACGTTATAAGGAAATACAGTGTTGCAGAGTAAAGACAAAAACGTACATATTGGAAACACTTTACGAGAAGAAATAACGCATCATAAATTATTAACTTGTATCTCCTAAACAACAAGTGGTAACTCGAAAATATTTGGTTTGGCATGTACGTCTAAAAGTGTAGCCTCAAAGACAACGAACAGGAGAATTTTCTTTCGTCAAAATTTGTGAGAAAACCACGTTTTAAGGAAATCCTGCATCCTGCGAAATTATCTTGTTTCTCCTAAACAACACGTAATTCGAAAAGCTTTGGTATTGCATGTATGTCTATGCGTGTGGCCTCAAAAGAGAATTCACAGGAGAGTTTCTGTCGAAAGAATATGTAAGAATACCACGTTATAAGGAAATACAGTGTTGCAGCATAAAGACAAATACGTACGTATTGGAAACACTTTACGAGAAGAAATAACGCATCGTACAAAATTAGCTTGTATCTCCTAACTAACACGTTGTAATTCGAAAAGATTTTGTGTGGCGTGTACGTCTAAATGTGTAGCCTCAAAAGAGAACCCACAAGAGAATTTTCTTTCGTCAAAATTTGTCAGAAAACCATGTTCTAAGGAAATACCTCATCGTGAGAAATTACCTTGTTTTTTCTAAACTACACGTTGTAACTCGAAAAGCTTTGGTGTTGCGTGTATGTCTAAGCGTGTAGCCTCAAAAGAGGACACAGGAGAGTTTTCTCTCGAAAGAATATGTAGGAATACCATGTTATAAGGAAATACAGTGTTGCAGAGTAAAGATAAATAGGTAGTAATTGTAAATACTATACGAGAAGAAATGACGCATGGTACAAAATTAGCTTGTATCTCCTAAACAACACGTTGTAATTCGATAATATTTGGTGTGGCGTGTGCGTTTAAAAGTGTAGCCTCAAAAGAGAACCCACAGGAGAATTTTCTTTCTTCAAAATTTGTCAGAAAACCACGTTTTAAGGAAATCCCTCATCGTGCGAACTTATCTTGTTTTTCCTAAACAACACGTTGTAACTCAAAAAGCTTTGGTGTTCGTGTATGTCTAAGCATGTAGCCTCAAAAGAGAATGCACAGGAGAGTTTTCTCTTGAAAGAATATATAAGAATACCACGTTATAAGGAAATACAGTGTTGCAAAATAAAGACAAATACGTACGTATTGGAAACACTTTACGAGAAGAAATAATGCATCGTACAAAATTAGCTTGTTTCTCCTAAAGAACACGTTGTAACTCGAAAATATTTGGCATGGTGTGTACGTCTAAACATGTAGCCTCAAAAGAGAACCCACAGGAGAAATTTCTTTCGTCAAAATTTGTCAGAAAACCACGTTTTAAGGAAATCCCGCATCATGCGAAATTATCTTGTTTTTCCTAAACAACACGTTGTAACTAGAAAAGCTTTGGTGTTTCGTGTATGTCTAAGCATGTAGCCTCAAAAGAGAAGGCACAGGATAGTTTTCTCTCAAAATAATATGCAAGAATACCACGTTATAAGGAAATACAGTGTTGCAGAATAAAGACAAATACGTATGTATTGGAAACACTTTAGGAGAAGAAATAACATATCTTACAAAATTAGCTTGTATCTCCAAAACAACACGTTGTAACGCGAAAAGATTTGGTGTGGCATATTCCTCTAAACGTGTAGCCTCAAAAGAGAACCCACAGGAGAATTTTCTTTGGTCAAAATTTGTCAGAAAACCAGGTTTTAACGAAATCCCATATCGTGCGAAATTATCTTGTTTTTCCTAAACAACACGTTGTAACTCGAAAATCTTTGGTGTTGCGTGTATGTCTAAGCATGTAGCCTCAAAGAGAACACACAGGAGAGTTTTCTCTCGAAAGAATATGTAAGAATACCACGTTATAAGGAAATACAGTGTTGCAGAGTAAAGACAAATACGTACGTATTGGAAACAGTTTACGAGAAGAAATAACGCATCATAAAATATTTGCTTATATCTCCTAAACAACACGTTGTAACTCGAAAAGATTTGGTGTGGCGTGTACGTCTAAACGTGTAGCCTCAAAAGAGAACTTATAGGAGAATTTTCTTTCGTCAAAATTTTTCAGAAAATCACATTTTAAGGAAATCCCGCATCGTGCGAAATTATCTTGATTTTCCTAAACAACACCTTGTAACTCGAAAAGTTTTCATGTTGCGTGTATGTCTAAGTGTGTAACCTCAAAAGAGAAGGCACAGGAGAGTTTTCTCTCGAAAGAATATGTAAGAATACCACGTTAATAGGAAATACAGTGTTGCAGAGTAAAGACAAATACGTACCTATTGGAAACACTTTACGAGAAGAAATAACGCATCGTACAAAATTAGCTTGTATCTCCTAAACAACACGTTGTAACTCGAAAAGATTTGGTGGTGCGTGTACGTCTAAACATGTAGCCTCAAAAGAGAACCCATAGGAGAATTTTCTTTCGTCAAAATTTTTCAGAAAATCACGTTTTAAGGAAATCCCGCATCGTGCGAAATTATCTTGTTTTTCCTAAACAACACGTTGTTACTCGAAAAGCTTTCGTGTTGCGTGTATGCCTAAGTGTGTAGCCTCAAAAGAGAAGGCACAGGAGAGTTTTCTCTCGAACGAATATATAAGAATACCACATTATAAGGAAATACAGTTTTGCGGAGTAAAGACAAATACATATGTATTGGAAACACTTTACGAGAAGAAATAGCGCATCGTACAAAATTAGCTTGTATCTCCTAAACAACACGTTGTAACTCGGAAAGATTTGGTGTGGCGTGTACGTCTAAACGTGTAGCCTCAAAAGAGAACCCATAGGAGAATTTTCTTTCCTCAAAATTTTTCAGACAATCACGTTTTAAGGAAATCCCACATCTTGCGAAATTATCTGGTTTTTCCTAAACCACACGTTGCAACTCAAAAAACTTTGGTGTTGCGCATATGTCTAAGTGTGTAGCCTCAAAAAAGAAGGCACAGGATAGTTTTCTCTTGAAAGAATATGTAAGAACACCAAGTTATAAGGAAATACAATGTTGCAGAGTAAAGACAAATACATACGTATTGGAAACACTTTACGAGAAGAAATAACGCATCATACAAAATTAGCTTCTATCTCCTAAACAACACGTTGTAACTCGAAAGGAATTGGTGTGGCGTGTACGTCTAAACGTGTAGCCTCATAAGAGAACCCATAGGAGAATTTTCTTTCGTCAAAATTTTTCAGGATTTCCATAAAACCTGGTTTTCTGACAAATTTTGACCAAAGAAAATTCTCCTGTGGGTTCTCTTTTGAGGCTACATGTTTAGAAATGCACGCCACACCAAATCTTTTCGAGTTACAACGTGTTGTTTAGGAGATACAAGCTAATTTTTACAATGCACTATTTCTTATTGTAAAGTGTTTCCAATGCGTAGGTATTTCTCTTTACTCTGCAACACTGTATTTCCTCATAACGTGGTATTCTTACATATTCTTTCGCAGGAAACTGTCCTGTGCGTTCTCCTTTGAGGCTACAAGCTTAGACATACACGCAACACCAAAGCTTTTCGAGTTACAACGTGTTGTTTAGGAAAAACAAGATAATTTCGCATGATGTGGGATTTCCGTAAAACATGGTATTCTGAAAAATTTTGACGAAAGAAAATTCTACTGTGGGTTCCCTTTTGAGGCTACATGTTTAGATGCAAACGTCACATCAAATCTTTTCGAGTTACAACGAGTTGTTTAGGAGGTACAAGCTAATTTTGTACCATGCGTTATTTCTTCTCGTAATGTGTTTCCAATACGTAAGTATTTGTCATTACTCTGCAACACTGTATTTCCTTATACCGTGGTATTCTTACATATTCTTTCGAGAGAAAACTCTCCTGTGCATTCTCTTTTGTGGCTACATGCTTAGACATACACGCAACACCAAAGCTTTTCGAGTTACAACGTGTTGTTTAGGAAAAACAAGATAATTTCGCACGATGCGGGATTTCCTTAAAACGTGGCTTGCTGACAAATTTTGACCAAAGAAAATTCTCCGGTGGCTTCTCTTTTGAGGCTACACCTTTAGACTTACATGCCAAACAAAATCTTTTCGAGTTACAAGGTGTTGTTTAGGAGATACAAGCTAATTTTGTACAAATGCGTTATTTCTTCTCGTAAAGTTTTTCCAATACGTACGTATTTTTCTTTACTCTGCAACACTGTATTTCCTTATAATGTGGTTTTCTTACATATTCTTTCGAGAGAAAACTCTCCTGTGCGCTCTCTTTTGAGGCTACATGCTTAGACATACACGCAACACCAAAGCTTTTCAAGTTGCAACGTGTAGTTTAGGAAAAACAAGATAATTTCGCACGATGCGTGATTTCCTTAGAAAATGTTTTTCAGACAAATTTTGACGGAAGAAAATTCTCCTGTGGGTTCTTTTTTGAGGCTACACGTTTAGACGTACACACCACACCAAATATTTTCGAGTTACAACGTGTTGTTTAGGAGATGCAAGCTAATTTTGTACGATGCGTTATTTCTTCTCATAAAGTGTTTTCTATACGTACATATTTGTCTTTATTCTGCAACACTGTATTTCCTTATAACTTGGTAGTCTTACATATTCTTTCGAGAGAAAACTCTTTTGTAATATGCGTTATTTCTTCTCATAAAGTATTTACAATAACTACCTATTTATCTTTACTCTGCAACACTGTATTTACTTATAACGTGGTATTCTTACATATTCTTTCGAGAGAAAACTCTCCTGTGCATTCTCTTTTGAGGCTACACGCATAGACGTACACGCAACACCAAAGCTTTTCGAGTTACAATGTGTTGTTTAGGAAAAACAAGATAATTTTGCACGATACGGGATTTCCTTAATACATGGTTTTCTGACAAATTTTGACGAAAGAAAATTCTCCTGTGGGTTCTCTTTTGAGGCTACACGTTTAGACGTACACGCCACACCAAATCTTTCGAGTTACAAAGTGTTGTTTAGGAGATAAAAGCTTAATTTTTACGATGCTTTATTTCTTCTCATAAAGTGTTTCCAATACGTACATATTTGTCTTTACTCTGCAACACTGTATTTCCTTATAACATTGTATTCTTACATATTCTTTCGAGAGAAAACTCTCCTGTGCATTGTCTTTTGAGGCTACACGCTTAGACATACAGGCAAAACCAAAGCTTTTCGAGTTACAACGTGTTGTTTAGGAAAAACAAGATAATTTCGCACAATGAGGGATTTCATTAAAACGTGATTTCTGAAAAATTTTGACGAAAGAAAATTCTCCTGTCGGTCCTCTTTTGAGGCTACACGTTTAGACGTACATGCCACACCAAATATTTTCGAATTCCAACGTGTTGTTTAGGAGATACAATCTAATTTTGTACCATGCGTCATTTCTTCTCGTAAAGTATTTACAATAACTACCTATTTATCTTTACTCTTCAACACGGTATTTCCTTATAACGTGGTATTCTTACATATTCTTTCGAGAGAAAACTCTCCTGTGAGTTCTCTTTTGAGGCTACACGCTTAGACATACACGCAACACCAAAGCTTTTCGAGTTACAACGTGTTGTTTAGGAAAAAACAAGATAATTTCGCACGATGCGGGATTTCCTTAAAACGTGGTTTTCTGTCAAATTTTGACCAAAGAAAATTCTCCTTTGGGTTCTCTTTTGAGGCTACACATTTAGACGTACACGCCATACCAAATCCTTTCGAGTTACAAGGTGTTGTTTACGAGATACTAGCTAATTTTGTACGATGCGTTATTTCTTCTCATAAAGTTTTTCCAATACGTACGTATTTTTCTTTACTCTGCAACACTGTATTTCCTTATAACGTGGTATTCTTACATATTCTTTCGAGAGAATACTCTCCTGTGCGCTCTCTTTTGATGCTACATGCTTAGACATACACGCAACACCAAAGCTTTTCGAGTTACATTGTGCTGTTTAGGAAAAACAAAATAATTTCGCACAATGAGGGATTACCTTAAAACGTGGTTTTCTGAAAAATTTTGACGAAAGAAAATTCTCCTGTGGGTTCTCTTTTGAGGCTACACATTTAGACATACACGCCACACCAAATATTTTCGAATTACAACGTGTTGTTTAAGAGATACAAGCTAATTTTGTACCATGCGTTATTTTTTCTCGTAAAGTATTTACAATAACTACCTATTGATCTTTACTCTGCAACACTGTATTTCCTTATAACATGGTATTCTTTCAAGAGAAAACTCTCCTGTGCGTTCTCTTTTGAAGCTACACTCTTAGACATACACGCAACACCAAAGCTTTACGAGTTACCAAGTATTGTTTAGGAAAAACCAGATAATTTCGCACGATGCGGGATTTCCTTAAAACGTGGTTTTCTGACAAATTTTGACCAAAGAAAATTCTCTTGTGGGTTCTCTTTTGAGGCTACACGTTTGACGTACACGCCACAGCAAATCCTTTCGAGTTACAAGGTGTTGTTTAGGAGATACAAGCTAATTTTGTAGGATGCGTTATTTCTTCTCGTAAAGTTTTTCCAATATGCACGTATTTTTCTTTACTCTGCAACACTGTATTTCCTTATAACGTGGTATTCTTACATATTCTTTCGAGAGAAAACTCTCCTGTGCGCTCTCTTTTGAGGCTACATGCTTAGTCATACACGCAACACCAAATCTTCTCGAGTTACAACGTATTGTTTAGGAGATACAAGCTAATTTTCAATGATGCATTATTTCTTCTCGTAACGTTTAAGTGTTTCCAAAAGGTACGTATTTTTCTTTACTTTGCAACACTGTATATCCTTATGACGTGGTATTCTTACATATTTTTTCGAGAGAAAACTCTCCTGTGCGTTCTCTTTTGAGGCTACACGCTTAGACATACACGCTACACCAAAGATTTTCGAGTTACAACGTGCTGTTTAGGAGATACAAGCTAATTTTGAACGATGCGTTATTTCTTATCCTAAAGTGTTTCCAAAACGTACGTATTTGTCTTTCCTCTACAACACTGTATTTCCTTATAACATGGTATTCGTACATATTCTTTCGAGACAAAACTCTCCTGTGCATTCTATTTTGAGGCTACACGCTTAGACATACACGCAACACCAATGCATTTCGAGTTAGATCGTGTTGTTTATGAAAAACAAGATAATTTCGCAAGATGCGGGAATTCCTTATAACGTGGTTTTCTGACAAATTTTGACGAAAGAAAATTCTCCTGTGGGTTTTCATTTGAGGCTACACGCTTAGACGTACACGCCACACCAAATCTTTTCGAGTTACAACGTGTTGTTTAGGAGATACAAGGTAATTTTGTACGATGCGTTATTTCTTCTCCTAAAGTGTTTCCAATACGTACGTATTTGTCTTTACTCTACAACATTGTATTTCCTTATAACATGGTATTTGTACATATTCTTTCATGAGAAAACTCTCCTGTGCGTTCTCTTTTGAGGCTAGACGCTTAGACATACACGCAACACCAAAGCATTTCGAGTTAGAACATGTTGTTTAGGAAAAACAAGATAATTTCGCAAGATGCGGTAATTCTTTAAAACGTAGTTTTCTGACAAATTTTGACGAAAGAAAATTCTCCTGTGGGTTTTCATTTGAGGCTACACATTTAGACGTACACGCCACACCAAATCTTTTCGAGTTACAACGTGTTGTTTAGGAGATACAAGCTAATTTTTTACGATGCTTTATATCTTCTCGTAAAGTTTAAGTGTTTCCAAAAGCTACATATTTATCTTTAATTTGCCACACTGTATTTCCTTATAACGTGGTATTCTTACATACTCGTTCGAGAGAAATCTCTCCTGTGCGTTCTCTTTTGAGGCTACATGCTTAGACATACATGCAACATCAAAAATTTTCGAGTTACAATGTGTTGTTTAGGAAAAACAAGATAGTTTCGCACGATGCGAGATTTCCTTAATAAGTGGTTTTCTGACAAATTTTGACGAAAGAAAATTCTCCTGTGGGTTCTCCTTTGAGGCTACACGTTTAGACGTACACGCCACACCAACTCTTTTCGAGTTACAATGTGTTGTTTAGGAGATACAAACTAAATTTTACGATGCGTTATTTCTTCTCGTAAAGTGTTTCAAATACATATGTATTTGTCTTTACTCTGCAAAATTGTATTTCCTTATAATGTGGTATTCTTACATGTTCTTTCGAGAGAAAACTCTCCTGTGAGTTCTCTTTTGAGGCTACACGCTTAGACATACACGCAACATCAAAGCTTTTCGAGTTACAACGTGTTGTTTAGGAAAAACATGATAATTTCTCACGATGAGTGATTTCCTTAAAACATGGTTTTCTGACAAATTTTATCGAAAAACAATTCTCCTGTGGGTTCTCTTTTGAGGCTACACGTTTAGACGTACACGCCACACCAAATCTTTTCGAGTTACAACATGTTGTTTAGGAGATACAAGCTAATTTTGTACGATGCATTATTTCTTCTCGTAAAGTGTTTCCAATACGTACTAATTTGTCTTTACTCTGCATCACTGTATTTCCTTATAACGTGGTATTCTTACATATTCTTTCGAGAGAAAAGTCTCCTGTGCGTTCTCTTTTGAGGCTACATGATTAGACATACACGCAACACCAAAGTTTTCGAGTTACAACGTGTTGTTTAGGAAAAACAAGATAATTTCGCACGATGCGGGATTTCCTTAAAACGAGGTTTTCTGACAAATTTTGACCAAAGAAAATTCTCCTGTGTGTTCTCTTTTGAGGCTACACGTTTAGACGTACACGCCACACCAAATCTTTTCGAGTAACAACATGTTGTTTAGGAGATACGAGCTAATTTTTTGCGATGCATTCTTTCTTCCTGTGCCTTCTCTTTTGAGGCTACATGCTCATAAATGTGCGCAACACCAAAGCTTTTCGAGTTACAACATGTTGTTTAAGAGATACAAGCTAATTTTGTACTATGCTTTACTTCTCGTAAAGTTTAAGTGTTTCCAAAAGGTACGTATTTGTCTTTACTTTGCAGCACTGTATTTTCTTATAACGTGTTATTCTTATATATTCTTTCGAGAGAAAACTCTCCTGTGCGTTCTCTTTTCTGACAAATTTTAACGAAAGAAAATTCTCCTGTGGCTTCTCTTTTGAGGCTACACGTTTAGACGTACATGCCAAACCAAATCTTTTCGAATTACAAAGTGTTGTTTAGGAGGCACAAGCTAATTTTGTACGATGCGTTATTTCTTCTTGTAAAGTGTTTCCAATAGGTACATATTTGTCTTTACTCTGCAACACTGTATTTCCTTATAATGTGCGGGATTTCCTTAAAACATGGTTTTCTGACAAATTTTGACCTAAGAAAATTCTCCTGTGGGTTCTCTTTTGAGGCTACACGTTTAGACGTACATGCCACACCAAATCTTTCCGGTTACAACGTGTTGTTTAGGAGATACAAGCTAATTTTTTATGATGCGTTATTTCTTCTCGTATAGTGTTTCCAATACGTACATGTTTGTCTTTACTCTGAAACACTGTAATTCCTTATAACGTGGTTTTCTTACATATTCTTTCGAGAGAAAACTCTCCTGTGCATTCTCTTTTGAGGCTACACACTTAGACATACACGCAACACCAAAGCTTTTCGAGTTACAACGTGTTGTTTAGGAAAAACAAGATAATTTCGCACAATGCGGGATTTCCTTAAAACGTGGTTTTCTGAAAAATTTTGACTAAAGAAAATTTTCCTGTGAGTTCCCGTTTGAGGCTAGACGTTTAGACGTACACGCCACACCAAATCTTTTCGAGTTACAAAATGTTGTTTAGGAGATACAAGCTAATTTTTGCGATGCGTTATTTCTTCTCATAAAGTGTTTCCAATATGTATGTATTTGTCTTTACTCTGCAACACTGTATTTCCTTATAACGTGGTATTCTTATATATTCTTTCCAGAGAAAACTCTCCTGTGCCTTCTCTTTTTAGGCTACACGCTTTGAAATGCACGCAACACCAAAGCTTTTCGAGTTACAAAGTGTTGTTTAAGAGATACAAGCTAATTTTGTACGATGCCTTATTTCTTCTCGTAAAGTTTAAGTGTTTCCAATATGTACATATTTGTCTTTATTCTACAACACTGTAATTCCTTATAACATGGTATTCTTACTTATTCATTCGAGAGAAAACTCTCCTCTGCGTTCTCTTTTGAGGCTACACGCTTAGACATACACGCAACACCAAAGCTTTTCGAGTTACGACGTGTTGTTTAGGAAAAACAAGAATATTTCGCACTATGCAGGATTTCCTTAAAACGTGGTTTTCTGACAAATTTTGACGAACCAAAATTCTCCTGTGGGTTCTCTTTTGAGGCTCCACGTTAAGATGTACACGCCACACCAAATGTCTTCAAGTTACAGCGTGTTGTTTAGGAGATTCAAGCTAATTTTGTACGATGCATTATTTCTTCTCCTAAAGTGTTTCCAATACGTACATATTTGTCTTTACTCTGCAACACTTTATATCCTTATAACATGGTATTCTTACATATTATTTCGAGAGAAAACTCTCCTGTGCCTTCTCTTTGGAGGCTACACACTTAGACATACACGCAACACGAAAGCTTTTCGAGTTACAACGTGTTGTTTAGGAAAAAAAAAGATAATTTTGCACGATGCGGGATTTCCTTAAAACGTGATTTTCTGAAAAATTTTGACGAAAGAAAATTCTCCTATGGGTTCTCCTTTGTGGCTACACGTTTAGACGTACACGCCACACCAATTCATTTCGAGTTACAACGTGTTTTTTAGGAGATACAAGCTAATTTTGTAAGCCGCATCGTGAAAAATTATCTTGTTTTTCCTGAACAACACGTTGTAACTCGAAAAGCTTTGGTATTGCGTGTATGTGTGAGCATGTAGCCTCTAAAGACAATGCACAGGAGAGTTTTCTCTCGAAAGAACATGTAAGAATACAACATTATAAGGAAATACAGTGTTGCAGAGTAAAGACAAATACGTACGTATTGGAAACACTTTACGAGAAGAAATAACGCATCGTACAAAATTAGCTGTATCTCCTAAACAACACGTGGTAACTCGAAAGGATTTGGTGTGGCGTGTACCTCTAAACGTGTAGCCTCAAAAGAGAACCCACAGGAGAATTTTCTTTCGTCAAAATTTGTCAGAAAACCACGTTTTAAGGAAATCCCGCATCGTGCGAAATTATCTTGTTTTTCATAAACAACATGTTGTAACTCGAAAAGCTTTGGCGTTGCCTATATGTCTACGCGTGTAGCCTCAAAAGAGAACGCACAGGAGAGTTTTCCCTCGAAAGAATATGTAAGAATACCACGTTATATGGAAATACAGTGTTGCAGAGTAAAGACAATTAAGTACGTATTGGAAACACTTTACAAGAAGAAATAACGCATCGTACAAAATTTGCTTGTATCTCCTAAACAACAAGTTGTACCTCGAAAAGATTTGGTGTGGCTCGTAGGTCTAAACTTGTAGCCTCAAAAGACAACCCACAGGAGAACTTTCTTTCGTCAAAATTTGTCAGAAAACCACGTTTTAAGGAAATCCCGCATAGTGCAAAATTATCTTGTTTTTCCTGAACAACACGTTGTAACTCGAAAAGCTTTGGTGTTGCGTGTATGTGTGAGCATGTAGCCTCTAAAGAGAATTCACAGGAGAGTTTTCTTTTGAAAGAACATGTAAGAATTCAACATTATAAGAAAATACAGTGTTGCAGTGTAAAGACAAATACGTACGTTTGGAAACACTTTACAAGAAGAAATAACGCATCGTACAAAATTAGCTTGTATCTCCTAAACAACACGTGGTAACTCGAAAGGATTTGGTGTGGCGTGTACCTCTAAACGTGTAGCCTCAAAAGAGAACCCACAGGAGAATTTTCTTTCGTCAAAATTTGTCAGAACACCACGTGTTAAGGAAATCCCGCATCGTGGGAAATTATCTTGTTTTTCATAAACAACACGTTGTAACTCGAAAAGCTTTGGTGTTGTCTGTATGTCTAAGTGTGTAGCCTCAAAGGGGAACGCACAGGACAGTTTTCTATCGAAAGAATATGTAAGAATACCACGTTATAACGAAATAAAATGTTGCAGAGTAAAGACAAATACGTATGTATTGGAACCACTTTATGAGAATAATTAACACATCGTAAAAAATTAGCTTGTATCTCCTAAACAACACGTTGTAACTCGACAAGATTTGGTGTGGCCTGTACGTCTAAATGTGTAGCCTCAAAAGAGAACCCACAGGAGAATTTTCTTTCGTCAAAATTTTTCAGAAAACCTCGTTTTAAGGAAATCCCGCATCATGCGAAATCATCTTCTTTTTAATAAACAACACGTTGTAACTCGAAAAGCTTTGGTGGTGCGTGTATGTGTAAGCGTGTAGCCTCAAAAGAAAAGGCACAGGAGAGTTTTCTCTCGGAAGAATATGTAAGAATACTACGTTATAAGGAAATACAATTTTGCAGAGTAAAGACAAATAAGAACTTATTGGAAACACTTTATGGGAAGAAATAACGCATCGTACAAAATTGGCTTGTATCTCCTAAACAACACGTTGTAATTCGAAAAGATTTGGTGTGACGTGTACGTCTAAACATGTAGCCTAAAAAGAGAACCCACAGGAGAACTTTCTTTCGTCAAAATTTTTCAGAAAACCACGTTTTATGGAAATCTCGCATCGTGCGAAATTATCTTGTTTTTCCTAAACAACACTTTGTAACTCGAAAAGATTTGGCGTTGCGTGTATGTCTAAGCATGTAGCCTCAAAAGAGAATGCACAGGAGAGTTTTCCCTCGAAACAATATGTAAGAATACCACGTTATAAGGAAATACAGTGTTGCAGATTAAAGACAGATAAGTACTTATTGGAAACACTTTACAAGAAGAAATAACACATCGTAAAAAATTAGCTTGTATCTCTTGAACAACACGTTGTAACTCGAAAAGATTTGGTGTGGCGTGTACGTCTAAACGTGTAGCCTCAAAAGAGAACCCACAGGAGAATTTTCTTTCGTTATAATTTTTCAGAAAACCACGTTTTAAGGAAATCCTGCATCGTGCGAAATCATCTTCTTTTTCCTATAAAACATGTTGCAACTCGAAAAGCTTTAGTGTTGCGTGTATGTCTAAGCGTGGAGCCTCAAAAGAGAAGGCACAGGAGCATTTTCTCTCGAAAGAATATGTAAGAATACCACGTTATAAGGTAATACAATTTTGCAGAGTAAAGACAAATAAGTACATATTGGAAACACTTTACGAGAAGAAATAACGCATCATACAAAATTAACTTGTATCTCCTAAACAACACGTTGTATCTCGAAAAGATTTGGTGTGACGTGTATGTCTAAACGTGTAGCCTCAAAAGAGAACCCACAGGAGAATTTTCTTTCATCAAAATTTGTCAGAAACCACGTTTTAAGGAAATCTCGCATCGTGGGAAATTATCTTGTTTTTCCTAAACAACACGTTGTAAGTCGAAAAGCTTTGGCGTTGCGTGTATGTCTAAGCATGTAGCCTCAAAAGAGAACGCACAGGAGAGTTTTCCCTCGAAAGAATATGTAAGAATACCACGTTATAAGGAAATACTGTGTTGCAGATTAAAGACAAATAAGAACGTATTGGAAAAACTTTCCAAGAAGAAATAACGCATCGTACAAAATTTGCTTGTATCTCCTAAACAAGAAGTTGAAACTCGAAAAGATTTGGTGTGGCATGTATGTCTAAACGTGTAGCCTCAAAAGATGACCCACAGGAGAACTTTCTTTCGTCAAAATTTGTCAGAAACCAAGTTTTAAGGAAATCCCGCATTTTTAAAAATTATCTTGTTTTTCCTAACAACACGTTGTAACTCGAAAAGCTTTGGTATTGCGTGTATGTGTGAGCATGTAGCCTCTAAAGACAATGCACAGGAGAGTTTTCTCTCGAAAGAACATGTAAGAATACAACATTATAAGGAAATACAGTGTTGCAGAGTAAAGACAAATACGTACGTATTGGAAACACTTTACGAGAAGAAATAATGCATCATACAAAATTAGCTGTATCTCCTAAACAACACGTGGTAACTCGAAAGGATTTTGTGTGGCGTGTACCTCTAAACGTGTAGCCTCAAAAGAGAAACCACAGGAGAATTTTCTTTCGTCAAAATTTGTCAGAAAACCACGTTTTAAGGAAATCCCGCATCGTGCGAAATTATCTTGTTTTTCATAAACAACATGTTGTAACTCGAAAAGCTTTGGCGTTGCCTATATGTCTAAGCATGTAGCCTCAAAAGAGAACGCACAGGAGAGTTTTCCCTCAAAAGAATATGTAAGAATACCACGTTATATGGAAATACAGTGTTGCAGAGTAAAGACAATTAAGTACGTATCAGAAACACTTTACAAGAAGAAATAACGCATCGTAAAAAATTTGCTTGTATCTCCTAAACAACAAGTTGTAACTCGAAAAGATTTGGTGTGGCATGTACGTCTAAACCTGTAGCCTCAAAAGACAACCCACAGGAGAACTTTCTTTCGTCAAAATTTGTCAGAAAACCACGTTTTAAGGAAATCCCGCATAGTGCAAAATTATCTTGTTTTTCCTGAACAACACGTTGTAACTCGAAAAGCTTTGGTGTTGCGTGTATGAGTGAGCATGTAGCCTCTAAAGAGAATGCACAGGAGAGTTTTCTCTCGAAAGAACATGTAAGAATTCAACATTATAAGGAAATACAGTGTTGCAGTGTAAAGACAAATACGTACGTTTGGAAACACTTTACGAGAAGAAATAACGCATCGTACAAAATTAGCTTGTATCTCCTAAACAACACGTGGTAACTCGAAAGGATTTGGTGTGGCATGTACCTCTAAACGTGTAGCCTCAAAAGAGAACCCACAGGAGAATTTTCTTTCGTCAAAATGTGTCAGAACACCACGTTTATGGAAATCCCGCATCGTGCGAAATTATCTAGTTTTTCATAAACAACACGTTGTAACTCGAAAAGCTTTGGTGTTGCCTGTATGTCTAAGTGTGTAGCCTCAAAGGGGAACACACAGGATAGTTTTCTATCGAAATAATATGTAAGAATACCACGTTATAAGGAAATACAATGTTGCAGAGTAAAGACAAATGCGTATGTATTAGAAACATTTTATGAGAATAATTAACACATCGTAAAAAATTAGCTTGTATCTCCTAAACAACACGTTGTAACTCGACATGATTTGGTGTGTCCTGTATGTCTAAATGTGTAGCCTCAAAAGAGAACCCACAGGAGAATTTTCTTTCGTCAAAATTTTTCAGAAAACCTCGTTTTAAGGAAATCCCGCATTATGCTAAATCATCTTCTTTTTCCTAAACAACATGTTGTAACTCGAAAAGCTTTGCTGTAGCTTGTATGTGTAAGCGTGGAGCCTCAAAAGAGAAGGCACAGGAGAGTTTTCTCTCGAAAGAATATGTAAGAATACCACGTTATAAGGAAATACAATTTTGCAGAGTAACGACAAATAAGTACTTGTTGGAAACACTTTATGAGAAGAAATAACTCATCGTACAAGTTTACCTTGTATCTCCTAAACAACACGTTGTAACTCGAAAAGATTTGGTGTGACGTGTACGTCTAAACATGTAGCCACAAAAGAGAACCCTCAGGAGAACTTTCTGTGGTCAAAATTTTTCAGAAAACCACGTTTTATGGAAATCTCGCATCGTGCGAAATTATCTTGTTTTTCCTAAACAACACTTTGTAACTCGAAAAGATTTGCCGTTGCGTGTATGGCTAAGAATGTAGCCTCAAAAGAGAACGCACAGGAGAGTTTTCCCTCGAAAGAATATGTAAGAATACCACGTTATAAGGAAATACAGTGTTGCAGAGTAAAGACAGATAAGTACTTATTGGAAACACTTTACAAGAAGAAATAACGCATCGTACAAAATTTGCTATTATCTCCTAAACAACAAGTTGTAACTCGAAATATTTGGTGTGGCTCGTACGCCTAAATGTGTAGCCTCAAAAGAGAAGACACAGGAGAATTTTCTTTCGTCAAAATTTGTCTGAACACCAAGTTTTAAGGAAATCCCGCATCGTGCGAAATTATCTTGTTTTTCATAAACAACACGTTGTAACTCGAAAAGCTTTGGTGTTGCCTGTATGTCTCAGTGTGTAGCCTCAAAAGGGAACACACAGGATAGTTTTCTCTCGAAAGAATATGCAAGAATACCACGTTATAAGGAAACACAGTGTTGCAGAGTAATGACAAATATGTACGTTTTGGAAACACTTTACGAGAAGAAATAACACATCGTACAATATTTGCTTGTATCTCCTAAACAACACGTTGTAACTCAAAAATAGTTGGTGTGGCTCGTACGTCTACACGTGTAGCCTCAAAAGAGAACCCACAGGAGAACTTTCTTTCGTCAAAATTTGTCAGAAAACCACGTTTTAAGGAAATCCCGCATCGTAAAATTTATTTTGTTTTTCCTAAACAACACATTGTAATTCGAAAAGCTTTAGTGTTGCGTGTATGTCTGAGCATATAGCCTCTAAAGGGAATGCACAGGAGAGTTTTCTCTCGAAAGAACATGTAAGAATACAACGTTATAAGGAAATACAGTGTTGCAGAGTAAAGACAAATATGTACGTATTGGAAACACTTTACGAAAAGAAATAACGCATCATACAAAATTAGCTTGTATCTCCTAAACAACACGTGGTAACTCGAAATGATTTGGTGTGGCATGCACGTCTAAACGTGTAGCCTCAAAAGAGAAGCCACAGGAGAATTTTCCTTCGTCAAAATTTGTCAGAAAACCACGTTTTAAGGAAATCCTGCATCGTGCGAAATTATCTTGTTTTCCATAAACAACACGTTGTAACTCGAAAAGCTTTGGTGTTGCCTGTATGTCTAAGTGTGTAGCCTCAAAATGGAACGCACAGGATCGTTTTCTCTCGGAGGAATATGTAAGAATACCACGTTATAAGGAAATATAATGTTGCAAAGACAAATAGGTACTTATTGGAAACACTTTATGAGAATAATTAACACATCGTAAAAAATTAGCTTGTATGTCCTAAACAACACATTGTAATTCGAAAAGATTTGGTGTGGCTCGTACCTCTACACGTGTAGCCTCAAAAGAGAACCCACAGGAGAACTTTCATTCGTCAAAATTTTTCAGAAAACCACCTTCTATGGAAATCTCGCATCGTGCTAAATTATCTCGTTTTTCCTAAACAACACATTGTAACTCGAAAAGCTTTGGCATTGCGTGTTTGTCTAAGCGTGTCGCCTCAAAGAGAACGCACATGAGAGTTTTCCCTAGAAATAATACGTAAGAATACCACGTTATAAGGAAATACAGTGTTGCAGATTAAAGACAAATAAGTACGTATTGAAAACACTTTACGAGAAGAAATAATGCATCGTACAAAATTAGCTTGTATCTCCTAAACAACACGTGGTAACTTGAAAGGATTTGGTGTGGCGTGTACGTCTAAACGTGTAGCCTCAAAAGAGAACCCACAGGAGAATTTTCTTTCTTCAATATTTTTCAGAAAACCACTTTTTAAGGAAATCCCGCATTGTGCGAAATCATCTTCTTTTTCCTAAATAACATGTTGTAACTCAAAAAGCTTTGGTGTTGCGTGTATGTGTAAGCGTGGAGCCTCAAAAGAGAAGGCACTGGAGAGTTTTCTCTCGAAAGAATATGTAAGAATACCACGTTATAAGGAAATACAATTTTGCAGAGTAAAGACAAATAAGTACATATTGGAAACACTTTATGAGAAGAAATAACGCATCTTACAATATTAGCTTGTATCTCCTAAACAACACGTTGTAACTCGAAAATATTTGGTGTGACGTGTACGTCTAAAAGTGTAGCCTCAAACGAGAACCCACAGGAGAATTTTCTTTCATCAAAATTTTTCAGAAAACCACGTTTTATGGAAATCTCGCATCGTGCGAAATTATCTTGTTTTCCTAAACAACACGTTGTTACTCGAAAAGCTTTGGCGTTGCATATTTGTCTAAGTGTGTAGCCTCAAAAGAGAACGCACAGGCAAGTTTTCTCTCGAAAGAATATGTAAGAATACCATGTTATAAGGAAATACAGTGTTGCAGAGTAAAGACAAATACTACTGGAAACACTTTAAGAGAAGAAATAAAGCATCATAAAAAATTAACTTGTATCTCCTAAACAACACTTTGTAACTCGAGTAGATTTGGTGTGGCTCGTACCTCTACACGTGTAGCCTCAAAAGATAACCCATAGGAGAACTTTCTTTGGTCAAAATTTTTCAGAAAACCACGTTTTATGGAAATCTCGCATAGTGCGGAATTATCTTGTTTTTCCTAAACAACACATTGTAACTCGAAATGCTTTGGCGTTTCGTGTATGTCTAAGCGTGTAGCCTCAAAAGAGAACGCACAGGAGAGATTTCTCTCCAAAGAATATGTAAGAATACCACGTTATAAGGGAATACAGTGTTGCAGAGTAAAGACAACTACGTAAGTATTGGAAACACTTTAAGAGAAGAAATAACACATCGTACAAAATTAGCTTGTATCTCCTAAACAACACGTGGTAACTCGAAAAGATTTGGTGTGGCTCGTACTTCTACACGTGTAGCCTCAAAATAGAACAGACAGGAGACATTTCTTTCGTCAAAATTTTTCAGAAAACCACGTTTTATGGAAATCCTGCATCGTGCGAAATTATCTTGTTTTCCTAAACAACACGTTGTAACTCGAAAAGCTTTGGCGTTGCGTGTTTGTCTAAGCGTGTAGCCTCAAAAGAGAACGCACAGGCGAGTTTTCTCTCGAAGGAATATGTAAGAATACCATGTTATAAGGAAATACATTGTTGCAGAGTAAAGACAAATACTACTGGAAACACTTTAAGAGAAGAAATAACGCATCGTGCAAAATTAGCTTGTATCTCCTAAACAACACGTTGTAACTCGAATAGATTTGGTGTGTCTCGTACCTCTACATGTGTAGCCTCAAAAGAGAACCCACAGGAGAACTTTCTTTGGTCAAAATTTTTCAGAAAACCACGTTTTATGGAAATCTCGCATCGTGCGTAATTATCTTGTTTTTCCTAAACAACACATTGTAACTCGAAAAGCTTTGGCGTTGCTTGTATGTCTAAGCGTGTAGCCTCTAAAGAGAACGCACAGGAGAGTTTTCTCTCGAAAGAATATGTAAGAATACAAAGTTATAAGGAAATACAGTGTTGCAGAGTAAAGACAAATACGTACATGTTGGAAACACTTAATGAGAAGAAATAACGTATCTTAAAATATTAGCTTGTATCTCCTAAACCACACGTGGTAACTCGAAAGGATTTGGTGTGGCGTGTACGTCTAAACGTGTAGCCTCAAAAGAGAACCCACTGAAGAATTTTCTTTCGTCAAAATTTTTCAGAAAACTACGTTTTAAGGAAATCCCGCATCGTGCGAAATTATCTTGTTTTTCATAAACAACACGTTGTAACTCAGAAAGCTGTGGTGTTGCCTGTATGTCTAAGTGTGTAGACTAAAAAGGGAACACACAGGATAGATTTCTCTCAAACGAATATGTAAGAATACCACGTTATAAGGAAATACAGTGTTGCAGAGTAAAGACAAATAAGAACGTATTGGAAACACTTTAAGAGAAGAAGTAACTCATCTTACAAAATTACCTTGTATCTCCGTAACAACACGTTGTAACTCCAAAAGATTTGGTGTGCCGTGTACGTCTAAACGTGTAGCCTCAAAAGAGAACCCACAGGAGAATTTTCTTTGGTCAAAATTTTTCAGAAAGCCACGTTTTAAGGAAA
Organism: Apodemus sylvaticus; assembly: GCF_947179515.1. Lineage (NCBI taxonomy): Eukaryota > Metazoa > Chordata > Mammalia > Rodentia > Muridae > Apodemus > Apodemus sylvaticus. Next base: position 179,126 of record NW_026263238.1, read on the forward strand.
TCCCGCATCGTGCGAAATCATCTTCTTTTTCCTAAACAACATGTTGTAACTCGAAAAGCTTTGGTGTTGCGTGTATGTGTAAGCGTGGAGCCTCAAAAGAGAAGGCACAGGAGAGTTTTCTCTCGAAAGATTATGTAAGAATACCACGTTATAAGGAAATACAATTTTGCAGAGTAAAGACCAATAAGTACATATTGGAAACACTTTACAAGAAGAAATAACGCATCGTACAAAATTAGCTTGTGTCTCCTAAACAACACGTTGTAACTCGAAAAGATTTGGTGTGACGTGTACGTCTAAGCCTGTAGCATCAAAAGGGAACCCACAAGAGAATTTTCTTTCATCAAAATTTGTCAGAAACCACGTTTTAAGGAAATCTCGCATCATGCGAAATTATCTTGTTTTTCCTAAACAACACGTTGTAACTCGAAAAGCTTTGGTGTTGCTTGTATGTCTAAGCATGTAGCCTCAAAACAGAATGTAAAGGAGAGTTTTTTCTCGAAAGAATATGTAAGAATACCACGTTATAAGGAAATACAGTGTTGCAGAGTAAAGACAAATACGTACATATTGGAAACACATTACGAGAAGAAATAACGCATCTTACAAATTTAGCTTGTATCTCCTAAACAACACGTTGTAACTGGAAAAGATTTGGTGTGGCTTGTACGTCTAAACGTGTAGCCTCAAAAGAGAACCCACAGGAGAATATTCTTTCGTTAAAATTTTTCTGAAAGCCACATTTTAAGGAAATCCCGCATCGTGCGAAATCACCTTCTTTTTCCTAAAAAACATGTTGTAACTCGAAAAGCTTTAGTGTTGCGTGTATGTCTAAGCAAGGAGCCTCAAAAGAGAAGGCACAGGAGAGTTTTCTCTCGAAAGAATATGTAAGAATAACACGTTATAAGGAAATACAATTTTTCAGAATAAAGACTAATAAGCACATATTGGAAACACTTTACAAGAAGAAATAACGCATCATACAAAATTAGCTTGTATCTCCTAAACAACACGTTGTAACTCAATAGGATTTGGTGTGACGTGTACGTCTAAATGTATAGCCTCAAAAGAGAACCCACAGGTGAATTTTCTTTCATCAAAATTTGTCAGAAACCACGTTTTAAGGAAATCTCGCAACATGCGAAATTATCTTGTTTTTCCTAAACATCACGTTGTAACTTGAAAAGCTTTGGTGTTGCGTGTATGTCTAAACATGTAGCCTCAAAAGAGAATGTAAAGGAGAGTTTTTTCTCGAAAGAATATGTAAGAATACCATGTTATAAGGAAATACAGTGTTGCAGAGTAAAGACAAATACGTACATATTGGAAACACATTACGAGAAGAAATAACGCATCGTACAAAATTAGCTTGTATCTCCTAAACAACACGTTGTAACTGGAAAAGATTTGGTGTGGCTTGTACGTCTAAACGTGTAGCCTCAAAAGAGAACCCACAGGAGAATTTTCTTTCGTTAAAATTTTTCAGAAAGCCACGTTTTAAGGAAATCCCGCATCGTGCGAAATCACCTTCTTTTTCCTAAAAAACATGTTGTAACTCGAAAAGCTTTAGTGTTGCGTGTATGTCTAAGCGTGGAGCCTCAAAAGAGAAGGCACAGGAGAGTTTTCTCTCGAAAGAATATGTAAGAATACCACGTTATAAGGAAATACAATTTTTCAGAATAAAGACAAATAAGTACATATTGGAAACTCTTTACAAGAAGAAATAACGCATCATACAAAATTAGCTTGTATCTCCTAAACAACACGTTGTAACTCAAAAGGATTTGGTGTGACGTGTACGTCTAAATGTATAGCCTCAAAAGAGAACCCACAGGTGAATTTTCTTTCATCAAAATTTGTCAGAAACCACGTTTTAAGGAAATCTCGCATCGTGCGAAATTATATTGTTTTTCCTAAATAACACGTTCTTACTCGAAAAGGTTTGGTGTTGCGTCAATGTCTAAGTGTGTAACCTCAAAAGAGAACGCACAGGATAGTTTTCTCTCGAAAGAATATGTAAGAATACCACGTTATAAGGAAATACAATGTTGCAGAGTAAAGACAAATACGTATGAATTGGAAACACATTACGAGAAGAATTAACGCATCGTAAAAAATTAGGTTTTATCTCCTAAACAACACGTTGTAACTCGAAAAGATTTGGTGTGGCATGCACGTCTAAACGTGTAGCCTCAAAAGAGAACCTACAGGAGAATTTTCTTTCTTCAAAATTTTTCAGAAAACCACGTTTTAAGGAAATCCCGCATCGTGGGAAATCATCTTCTTTTTCTAAACAACATGTTGTAACTCAAAAAGCTTTGGTGTTGCGTGTATGTGTAAGCGTGGAGCCTCAAAAGAGAAGGCACAGGAGAGTTTTCTCTCGAAAGAATATGTAAGAATACCACGTTATAAGGAAATACAATTTTGCAGAGTAAAGAAAAATAAGTACATATTGGAAACACTTTACCAGAAGAAATAACGCATCGTACAAAATTAGCTTGTATCTCCTAAACTTTACGAGGTAACTCGAAAGGATTTGGTGTGGCATGTACGTCTAAACGTGTAGCCTCAAAAGAGAACACACAGGAGAATTTTCTTTTTTCAAAATTTTTCAGAACACCACGTTTTAAGGAAATCCCGCATCGTGCGAAATCATCTTCTTTTTCCTAAACAACATGTTGTAACTCGAAAAGCATTGGTGTTCCGTGTATGTGTAAGTGTGTAGCCTGAAAAGAGAAGGCACAGGAGAGTTTTCTCTCAAAAGAATATGTAAGAATACCATGTTATAAGGAAATACAATTTTGCAGAGTAAAGACAAATAAGTACATATTGGAAACACTTTACGAGAAAAAATAATGCATCGTTCAAAATTACCTTGTATCTCCTAAACAACACGTTGTAACTCGAAAAGATTTGGTGTGTCGTATACGTCTAAAAGTGTAGCCTCAAACGAGAACCCACAGGAGAATTTTCTTTCATCAAAATTTGTCAGAAACCACGTTTTAAGGAAATCTCGCATCGTGCGAAATTATCTTGTTTTTCCTAAACAACACGTTGTAACTCGAAAGCTTTGGTGTTGCGTGTATGTCTAAGCGTGTAGCCTCAAAAGAGAAGGCACAGGAGACTTTTTTCTCGAAAGAATATGTAAGAATACCACGTTATAAGGAAATACAGGGTTGCAGAGTAAAGACAAATACTATTGGAAACACTTTAAGAGAAGAAGTAACGCATCGTAAAAAATTAGCTTGTATCTCCTAAACAACACGTTGTAACTCGAAAAGATTTGGTGTGGCTCGTACCTCTACATGTGTAACCTCAAAAGAGAACCCACAGGATAACTTTCTTCCCTCAAAATTTTTCAGAAAACCACGTTTTATGGAAATCTCGCGTCGTGTGAAATTATCTTGTTTTTCCTAAACAACACATTGTAACTCGAAATGCTTTGGCGTTGCGTGTATGTCTAAGCGTGTAGCCTCTAAAGAGAACGCACAGGAGAGTTTTCTCTCGAAAGAATATGTAAGAATACAACTTTATAAGGAAATACAGTGTTGCAGAGTAAAGACAAATACGTACGTATTAGAAACACTTTATGAGAAGAAATAATGCATCGTACAAAATTAGCTTGTATCTCCTAAACAACACGTGGTAACTCGAAAGAATTTGGTGTGGCGTGTACGTCTAAATGTGTAGCCTCAAAAGAAAACACACTGAAGAATTTTCTTTCGTCAAAATGTTTCAGAAAACCACGTTTTAAGGAAATCCCGCATCGTGCGAAATTATCTTGTTTTTCATAAACAACACGTTGTAATTCGAAAAGCTTTGGTGTTGCCTGTATGTCTAAGTGTGTAGCCTAAAACGGGAAAGCACGGGATAGTTTTCTCTCAAAAGAATATGTAAGAATACCACGTTATAAGGAAATACAGTGTTGCAGAGTAAAGACAAATATGTACGTATTGGACACACTTTACAAGAAGAAGTAACGCATCCTAAAAAAATTAGCTTGTATCTCCGAAACAACACGTTGTAACTCGAAAAGATTTGGTGTGGCGTGTACGTCTAAACGTGTAGCCTCAAAAGAGAACCCACAGGAGAATTTTATTTCTTCAAAATTTTTCAGAAAACCACGTTATAAGGAAATCCCGCATCATGCGAAATCATCTTCTTTTTCCTAAACAACATGTTGTAACTCGAAAAGATTTGGTGTTGCGTGTATGTCTAAGTGTGTAGCCTCAGAAGAGAAGGCACAGGAGAGTTTTCTCTTGAAAGATTATGTAAGAATACCACGTTAAGGAAATACAATTTTGCAGAGTAAAGACAAATAAGTACATATTGGAAACACTTTACGAGAAGAAATAACGCATCGTGAAATATTAACTTGTATCTCCTAAACAACACGTTGTAACTCGAAAAGATTTGGTGTGACGTGTACGTCTAAACGTGTAACCTCAAAAGAGAACCCACAGGAGAATTTTCTTTCATCAAAATTTGTCAGAAACCACGTTTTAAGGAAATCTCGTATCGTGCGAAATTATCTTGTTTTTCCTAAACAACACGTTGTAACTCGAAAAGCTTTCGTGTTGCCTGTATGTCTAAGCGTGTAACCTCAAAAGAGAATGCACAGGAAGTTTTCTCTCGAAAGAATATGTAAGAATACCACGTTATAAGGAAATACAATGTTGCAGAATAAAGACAAATACATACTTATTGGAAACACTTTACGAGAAGAATTAAGGCATCTTAAAAAATTAGCTTGTATCTCCTAAACAACACGTTGTAACTCGAAAAGATTTGGTATGGCATGTACGTCTCAATGTGTAGCCTAAAAAAGAAAACCCACAGGAGAATTTTCTTTCTCTAAAATTTTTCAGAAAACCACGTTTTAAGGAAATCCCGCATCATGCAAAATCATCTTCTTTTTCCTAAACAACATGATGTAACTCGAAAAGCTTTGGTGTTGCGTGTATGTGTAAGCGTGGAGCCTCAAAAGAGAAGGCACAGGAGAGTTTTCTCTCGAAAGAATATGTAAGAATACCACGTTATGAGGAAATACAGTGTTGCAGAGTAAAGACAAATAAGTACATATTGGAAACACTTTACAAACAGAAATAATGCATCCTACAAAATTAGCTTGTATCTCCTAAACAACACGTTGTAACTCGAAAAGATTCGGTGTGACGTGTACGTCTAAAAGTGTAGCCTCAAACGAGAACCCACAGGAGAATTTTCTTTCATCAAAATTTGTCAGAAACCACGTTTTAAGGAAATCTCGCATCATGAAAAATTATCTTGTTTTTCCTAAACAACACATTGCAACACGAAAAGCTTTGGTGTTGCGTGTATGTCTAAGCGTGTAGCCTCAAAAGAGAATGCACAGGAGAGTTTTCTCTCGAAAGAATATGTAAGAATACCACATTATAAGGAAATACAGTGTTGCAGAGTAAAGACAACTACGTACGTATTGGAAACACTTTAAGAGAAGAAATAAAGCATAATACAAAATTAGCTTGTATCTCCTAAACAACAGGTTATAATTCGAAAAGATTTGGTGTGGCTCGTACCTCTACACGTGTTGCCACAAAAGAGAACCCACAGGAGAACTTTCTTTCGTCAAAATTTGTCAGAAAACCACGTTTTATGGAAATCTCGCATCCTGCGAAATTATCTTGTTTTTCCTAAACAACACGTTGTAACTCGAAAAGCTTTGGCGTTGCGTGTTTGTCTAAGCGTGTAGCCTCAAAAGAGAATGCACAGGAGAGTTTTCCCTAGAAAGAATATGTAAGAATACCACGTTATAAGAAAATACAGTATTGCAGAGTAAAGACAAATAAGTACATATTGGAAACACTTTAGGGAAGAAATAACGCATCGTACAATATTTGCTTGTATCTCCTAAACAACACGTTGTAACTCGAAAATATTTGGTGTGGCTCGTACGTCAACACGTGTAGCCTCAAAACAGAAACCACAGGAGAATTTTCTTTCGTCAAAATTTGTCAAAAAACCACGTTTTAAGGAAATCCCGCATCGTGCAAAATTATCTTGTTTTTCCTAAACAACACATTGTAACTCGAAAAGCTTTGTTGTTGCGTGTATGTCTGAGCATGTTTCCTCTAAAGACAATGCACAAGAGAGTTTTCTCTCGAAAGAACATGTAAGAATACAACGTTATAAGGAAATACAGTGTTGCAGAGTAAAGACAAATACGTACATATTGGAAACACTTTACGAGAAGAAATAACGCATCGTACAAAATTAGCGTGTATCTCCTAAACAACACGTGGTAACTCGAAAGGATTTGGTGTGGCATGTACGTCTAAACGTGTAGCCTCAAAGGAGAACCGACAGGAGAATTTTTTTTCTTCAAAATTTGTCAGAAAACCACGTTTTAAGGAAATCCTGCATCGTGCGAAATTATCTTGTTTTTCGTAAACAACACGTTGTAACTCGAAAAGCTTTGGTGTTGTCTGTATGTCTCAGTGTGTAGCCTCAAAAGGGAACGCACAGGATAGTTTTCTCTCGAAAGAATATGTAAGAATACCACGTTATAAGGAAATACAATGTTGCAGAGTAAAGACAAATATGTACGTATTGGAAACACTTTACGAAAAGAACACATCTTAGAAAATTAGCTTGTATCTCCTAAACAAAAGGTTGTACCTCGAAAAGATTTGGTGTGGCATGTACGTGTAAATGTGTAGCATCAAAAGAGAACCCACAGGAGAATTTTCTTCCTTCAAAATTTTTCAGAAAACCACGTTTTAAGGAAATCCCTCATCGTACGAAATCATCTTTTTCCTAAACAACATGTTGTAACTCGAAAAGCTTTGGTGTTGCGTGTATGTGTAAGCGTGGAGCCTCCAAAGAGAAGGCACAGGAGAGTTTTCTCTCGAAAGAATATGTAAGAATACCACGTTAAAAGGAAATACAATTTTGCAGAGTAAAGACAAATAAGTACATATTGGAAACACTTTACGAGAAGAAATAACGCATCTTAAAAAAGTAGTTTGTATCTCCTAAACAACACGTTGTAACTCGAAAAGATTTGGTGTGACATGTACGTCTCAAAGTGTAGCCTCAAACGAGAACCGACAGGAGAATTTTCTTTCATCAAAATTTGTCAGAAACCACGTTTTAAGGAAATTTCGCATCGTGCGAAATTATCTTGTTTTTCCTAAACAACAAGTTGTAACTCGAAAAGCTTTGGTGTTGCGTGTATGTCTAAGTGTGTAGCCTCAAAAGAGAGTTTTCTCTCGAAAGAATATATAAGAATACCACGTTATAAGGAAATACAGTGTTGCAGAGTAAAGACAAATACGTACGTATTGGAAACACTTTAAGAGAAGAAATAAAGCATAATACAAAATTAGCTTGTATCTCCTAAACAACAGGTTATAACTCGAAAAGATTTGGTGTGGCTCGTACCTCTACACGTGTAGCCTCAAAAGAGAACCAACAGGAGAACTTTCTTTCGTCAAAATTTGTCAGAAATCCACGTTTTATGGAAATCTCGCATCGTGCGAAATTATCTTGTTTTTCCTAAACAACACGTTGTAACTCGAAAAGCTTTGGCGTTCCTTGTTTGTCTAAGCGTGTAGCCTCAAAAGAGAATGCACAGGAGAGTTTTCCCTAGAAAGAATATGTAAGAATACCACGTTATAAGAAAATACAGTGTTGCAGAGTAAAGACAAATAAGTACATATTGGAAACACTTTAGGGAAGAAATAACGCATCGTACAATATTTGCTTGTATCTCCTAAACAACACGTTGTAACTCGAAAATATTTGGTGTGGCTCGTACGTCTACACGTGTAGCCTCAAAACAGAAACCACAGGAGAATTTTCTTTCGTCAAAATTTGTCAAAAAACCACGTTTTAAGGAAATCCTGCATCGTGCAAAATTATCTTGTTTTTCCTAAACAACACGTTGTAACTCGAAAAGCTTTGTTGTTGCGTGTATGTCTGAGCATGTTTCCTCTAAAGACAATGCACAAGAGAGTTTTCTCTCGAAAGAACCTGTAAGAATACAACGTTATAAGGAAATACAGTGTTGCAGAGTAAAGACAAATACTTACATATTGGAAACACTTTACGAGAAGAAATAACGCATCGTACAAAATTAGCGTGTATCTCCTAAACGACACGTGGTAACTCGAAAGGATTTGGTGTGGCATGTACGTCTAAACGTGTAGCCTCAAAGGAGAACCGACAGGAGAATTTTCTTTCTTCAAAATTTGTCAGAAAACCACGTTTTAAGGAAATCCTGCATCGTGCGAAATTATCTTGTTTTTCGTAAACAACACGTTGTAACTCGAAAAGCTTTGGTGTTGCCTGTATGTCTCAGTGTGCAGCGTCAAAAGGGAACGCACAGGATAGTTTTCTCTCGAAAGAATATGTAAGAGTACCACGTTATAAGGAAATACAGTGTTGCAGAGTAAAGACAAATACATACATATTGGAAACACTTTATGAGAAGAAGTAATGCATCGTACAAAATTAGCTTGTATCTCCTAAACACAACGTTGTAACTCGAAAATATTTGGTGCGGCGTGTACGTCTTAACGTGTAGCTTCAAAAGAGAACCCACAGGAGAATTTTCTTTCGTCAATTTCTTTCAGAATACCACATTTTAAGGATATCCCGCATCATGCGAAATCATCTTCTTTTTTCTAAACAACATGTTGTAACACCAAAAGCTTTGGTATTGCGTGTATGTGTAATCGTGGAGCCTCAAAAGAGAAGGCACAGGAGAGTTTTCTCTCGAAAGAATATGTAAGAATACCACGTTATAAGGAAATACAATTTTGCAGAGTAAAGACAGTAAGTACATATTGGAAACACTTTACGAGAAGAAATAACGCATCGCACAAAATTAGCTTGTATCTCCTAAACAACACGTTGTAACTCAAAAAGATTTGATGTGGCTCGTACCTCTACACGTGTAGCCTCAAATAGAACACACAGCAGAACTTTCTTTCATCAAAATATATCAGAAAACCACGTTTTATGGAAATCTCGCATCGTGCGAAATTATCTTGTTTTTCCTAAACAACACGTTGTAACTCGAAAAGCTTTGGCGTTGCATGTATGTCTAAGCGTGTAGCCCCAAAGGAGAATGCACAGGAGAGTTTTCTCTCGAAAGAATATGTAAGAATACCACGTTATAAGGAAATAAAGTGTTGCAGAGTAAAGACAAATATGTACTTATTGGAAACACTTTATGAGAAGAAATAATGCATCGAACAAAATTTGCTTGTATCTCCTAAACAACACGTTGTAATTCGAAAAGAATTGGTGTGGCTCGTACGTCTACATGTGTAGACTCAAACGAACACAAACAGGAGAACTTTCTTTTGTCAAAATTTGTCAGAAAACCACGTTTTAAGGAAATCCCGTATCGTGCAAACATATCTTGTTTTTCCTAAACAACACGTTGTAACTCGAAAAGCTTTGGTGTTGCGTGTATGTCTAAACGTGTGGCCTCAAAAGAGAACGCACAGGAGAGTTTTGTCTCGAAAGAACATGTAAGAATACAACGTTATAAGGAAATACAGTGTTGCAGTGTAAAGACAAATACGTACGTATTGGAAACACTTTAGGAGAAGAAATAACGCATCATACAATATTAGCTTGTATCTCCTAAACAACACGTTGTAACTCGACAAGATTTGGTGTGGAGTGTACGTCGAAACATGTAGCCTCAACAGAGAACCCACAGGAGAATTTTCTTTCGTCAAAATTTGTCAGAAAATCACGTTTTAAGGAAATCCTGTTTAGTGTGAAATTATCTTGGTTTACATAAACAACACGTTGTAACTCGAAAACCTTTGGTGTTACCTGTATGTCTAAGTGTGTAGCCTCAAAAGGGAACGCACAGGATAGTTTTCTCTAGAAAGAATATGTAAGAATACCACGTTATAATGAAATACAGTGTTGCAGAGTAAAGACACATACTTACATATTGGAAACACTTTAAGAGAAGAATTAACACATCTGGCAAAATTAGCTTGTATCTCCTAAACAACACGTTGTAACTCGAAAAGATTTGGTGTGGCGTGTACGTCTAAACGTGTAGCCTCAAAAGAGAACCCACTGAAGAATTTTCTTTCGTCAAAATTTTTCAGAAAACCACGTTTTAAGGAAATCCTGCATCGTGAGAAATCATCTTGTTTTTCCTAAACAACATGTTGTAACTCAAAAAACTTTGGTGTTGCTTGTATGTGTAAGCATGGAGCCTCAAAAGAGAAGGCGCAGGAGAGTTTTCTCTCGAAGGAATATGAAAGAATACCACGTTATAAGGAAATACAATTTTGCAGAGTAAAGACAAATAAGTACATATTGGAAACACTTTACTAGAAGAAATAACGCATCATAAAAAATTAGCTTGTATCTCCTAAACAACAAGTTGTAACTCGAAAAGATTTGGTGTGACGTGTACGTCTAAATGTGTAGCCTCAAAAGAGAACACACAGGAGAATTTTTTTTCATCAAAATTTGTCAGAAACCATGTTTTAAGGAAATCTCGCATCGTGGGAAATTATCTTGTTTTTCCTAAACAACACGTTGTAACTCGAAAAGCTATGGTGTTGCGTGTATGTCTAAGCGTGTAGCCTCAAAAGAGAACGCACAGGAGAGTTTTCTCTCAAAAGAATATGTAAGAATACCACGTTATAAGGAAATACAGTGTTGCAGAGTAAAGACAAATAGGTACGTATTGGAAACACTTTAAGAGAAGAAATAAAGCAACGTAAAAAATTAGCTTGTATCTCCTGAACAACACGTTGTAACTCGAAAAGATTTGGTGTGGCTCGTACCTCTACATGTGTAGCCTCAAAAGAGAACCAACAGGAGAACTTTCTTTCGTCAAAATTTGTCAGAAAACCACGTTTTATGGAAATCTCGCATCGTGCGAAATTATCTTGTTTTTCCTAAACAACACGTTGTAACTCGAAAAGCTTTGGAGTTGCTTGTATGTCTAAGCATGTAGCCTCAAAAGAGAACGCACAGGAGAGTTTTCCCTCGAAAGAATATGTAAGAATACCATGTTATAAGCAAATACAGTGATGCAGAGTAAAGACAAATAAGTACGTATTGGAAACACTTTATGAGAAGAAATAACGCATCATACAAAATTAGCTTGTATCTCCTAAACAACACGTGCTAACTAGAAAGGATTTGGTGTGGCGTGTACGTCTAAACGTGTAGCATCAAAAGAGAAACCACAGGAGAATTTTCTTTTGTCAAAATTTGTCAGAAAACGACATTTTATGAAAATCACTCATCGTGCGAAATAATCTTGTTTTTCAAAAACAAGATGTAACTGGAAAAGCGTTGGTGTTGACTGTATGTCTAAGTGTGTAGCCTCAAAAGGGAACGTACAGGATAGTTTTCTCTCGAAAGAATATGTAAGAATACCACGTTATAAGGAAATACAGTGTTGCAGAGTAAAGACAAATAAGTACTTATTGGAAACACTTTATGAGAAGAAATAACGCATCGTAAAAAAATAGCTTGTATCTCCTAAACAACACGTTGTAACTCGAAAATATTTGGTGTGACATGTACGTCTAAAAGTGTAGCCTCAAACAAGAACCGACAGGAGAATATTCTTTCATCAAAATTTGTCAGAAACCACGTTTTAAGGAAATTTCGCATCGTGCGAAATTATCTTGTTTTTCCTAAACAACAAGTTCTAACTCGAAAAGCTTTGGTGTTGCGTGTATGTCTAAGCGTGTAGCCTCAAAAGAGAATGCACAGGAGAGTTTTCTCTCGAAAGAATATGTAAGAATACCACGTTATAAGGAAATACAGTGTTGCAGAGTAAAGACAAATACGTACGTATTGGAAACACTTTAAGAGAAGAAATAAAGCATAATACAAAATTAGCTTGTATCTCCTAAACAACAGGTTATAACTCGAAAAGATTTGGTGTGGCTCATGCCTCTACACACGTAGCCTCAAAAGAGAACCCACAGGAGAACTTTCTTTCGTCAAAATTTGTCAGAAAACCACGTTTTTTTGGAAATCTCGCATCGTGCGAAATTATCTTGTTTTTCCTAAACAACACGTTGTAACTCGAAAAGCTTTGGCGTTCCTTGTTTGTCTAAGCGTGTAGCCTCAAAAGAGAATGCACAGGAGAGTTTTCCCTAGAAAGAATATGTAAGAATACCACGTTATAAGAAAATACAGTATTGCAGAGTAAAGACAAATAAGTACATATTGGAAACACTTTAGGGAAGAAATAACGCATCGTACAATATTTGCTTGTATCTCCTAAAGAACACGTTGTAACTCGAAAATATTTGGTGTGGCTCGTACGTCAACACGTGTAGCCTCAAAACAGAAACCACAGGAGAATTTTCTTTCGTCAAAATTTGTAAAAAAAAAACCACGTTTTAAGGAAATCCCGCATCGTGCAAAATTATCTTCTTTTTCCTAAATAACACATTGTAACTCGAAAAGCTTTGTTGTTGCGTGTATGTCTGAGCATGTTTCCTCTAAAGACAATGCACAAGAGAGTTTTCTCTCGAAAGAACATGTAAGAATACAACGTTATAAGGAAATACAGTGTTGCAGAGTAAAGGCAAATACGTACATATTGGAAACACTTTACGAGAAGAAATAACGCATCGTACAAAATTAGCGTGTATCTCCTAAACAACATGTGGTAACTCGAAAGGATTTGGTGTGGCATGTACGTCTGAACGTGTAGCCTAAAAAAGAAAACCCACAGGAGAATTTTCTTTCTCTAAAATTTTTCAGAAAACCACGTTTTAAGGAAATCCCGCATCGTGCAAAATCATCTTCTTTATCCTAAACAACATGATGTAACTCGAAAAGCTTTGGTGTTGCGTGTATGTGTAAGCATGGAGCCTCAAAAGAGAAGGCACAGGAGAGTTTTCTCTCGAAAGAATATGTAAGAATACCACGTTATGAGGAAATACAGTGTTGCAGAGTAAAGACAAATAAGTACATATTGGAAACACTTTACAAACAGAAATAATGCATCCTACAAAATTAGCTTGTATCTCCTAAACAACACGTTGTAACTCGAAAAGATTCGGTGTGACGTGTACGTCTAAAAGTGTAGCCTCAAACGAGAACCCACAGGAGAATTTTCTTTCATCAAAATTTGTCAGAAACCACGTTTTAAGGAAATCTCGCATCGTGATAAATTATCTTGTTTTTCCTAAACAACACATTGCAACACAAAAAGCTTTGGTGTTGCGTGTATGTCTAAGCGTGTAGCCTCAAAAGAGAATGCACAGGAGAGTTTTCTCTCGAAAGAATATGTAAGAATACCACATTATAAGGAAATACAGTGTTGCAGAGTAAAGACAACTACGTACGTATTGGAAACACTTTAAGAGAAGAAATAAAGCATAATACAAAATTAGCTTGTATCTCTTAAACAACAGGTTATAATTCGAAAAGATTTGGTGTGGCTCGTACCTCTACACGTGTTGCCTCAAAAGAGAACCCACAGGAGAACTTTCTTTCGTCAAAATTTGTCAGAAAACCACGTTTTATGGAAATCTCGCATCCTGCGAAATTATCTTGTTTTTCCTAAACAACACGTTGTAACTCGAAAAGCTTTTGCGTTGCTTGTTTGTCTAAGCGTGTAGCCTCAAAAGAGAATGCACAGGAGAGTTTTCCCTAGAAAGAATATGTGAGAATACCACGTTATAAGAAAATACAGTATTGCAGAGTAAAGACAAATAAGTACATATTGGAAACACTTTAGGGAAGAAATAACGCATCGTACAATATTTGCTTGTATCTCCTAAACAGCACGTTGTAACTCGAAAATATTTGGTGTGGCTCGTACGTCAACACGTGTAGCCTCAAAACAGAAACCACAGGAGAATTTTCTTTCGTCAAAATTTGTCAAAAAACCACGTTTTAAGGAAATCCCGCATCGTGCAAAATTATCTTGTTTTTCCTAAACAACACATTGTAACTCGAAAAGCTTTGTTGTTGCGTGTATGTCTGAGCATGTTTCCTCTAAAGACAATGCACAAGAGAGTTTTCTCTCGAAAGAACATGTAAGAATACAACGTTATAAGGAAATACAGTGTTGCAGAGTAAAGACAAATACGTACATATTGGAAACACTTTACGAGAAGAAATAACGCATCGTACAAAATTAGCGTGTATCTCCTAAACAACACGTGGTAACTCGAAAGGATTTGGTGTGGCATGTACGTCTAAACGTGTAGCCTCAAAAGAGAACCGACTGGAGAATTTTCTTTCTTCAAAATTTGTCAGAAAACCACGTTTTAAGGAAATCCTGCATCGTGCGAAATTATCTTGTTTTTCGTAAACAACACGTTGTAACTCGAAAAGCTTTGGTGTTGTCTGTATGTCTCAGTGTGTAGCCTCAAAAGGGAACGCACAGGATAGTTTTCTCTCGAAAGAATATGTAAGAATACCACGTTATAAGGAAATACAATGTTGCAGAGTAAAGACAAATATGTACGTATTGGAAACACTTTACGAAAAGAACACATCTTAGAAAATTAGCTTGTATCTCCTAAAAAAAGGTTGTACCTCGAAAAGATTTGGTGTGGCATGTACGTGTAAATGTGTAGCATCAAAAGAGAACCCACAGGAGAATTTTCTTCCTTCAAAATTTTTCAGAAAACCACGTTTTAAGGAAATCCCTCATCGTATGAAATTATCTTTTTCCTAAACAACATGTTGTAACTCGAAAAGCTTTGGTGTTGCGTGTATGTGTAAGCGTGGAGCCTCCAAAGAGAAGGCACAGGAGAGTTTTCTCTCGAAAGAATATGTAAGAATACCACGTTAAAAGGAAATACAATTTTGCAGAGTAAAGACAAATAAGTACATATTGGAAACACTTCACGAGAAGAAATAACGCATCTTAAAAAAGTAGTTTGTATCTCCTAAACAACACGTTGTAACTCGAAAAGATTTGGTGTGACATGTACGTCTAAAAGTGTAGCCTCAAACGAGAACCGACAGGAGAATATTCTTTCATCAAAATTTGTCAGAAACCACGTTTTAAGGAAATTTCGCATCGTGCGAAATTATCTTGTTTTTCCTAAACAACAAGTTCTAACTCGAAAAGCATTGGTGTTGCGTGTATGTCTAAGCGTGTAGCTTCAAAAGAGAATGCACAGGAGAGTTTTCTCTCGAAAGAAAATGTAAGAATACCACGTTATAAGGAAATACAGTGTTGCAGAGTAAAGACAAATACGTACGTATTGGAAACACTTTAAGAGAAGAAATAAAGCATAATACAAAATTAGCTTGTATCTCCTAAACAACAGGTTATAACTCAAAAAGATTTGGTGTGGCTCATACCTCTATACACGTAGCCTCAAAAGAGAACCCACAGGAGTACTTTCTTTCGTCAAAATTTGTCAGAATACCACGTTCTTTTGGAAATCTCGCATCGTGCGAAATTATCTTGTTTTTCCTAAACAACACGTTGTAACTCGAAAAGCTTTTGTGTTGCTTGTTTGTCTAAGCGTGTAGCCTCAAAAGAGAATGCACAGAAGAGTTTTCCCTAGAAAGAATATGTAAGAATACCACGTTATAAGAAAATACAGTATTGCAGAGTAAAGACAAATAAGTACATATTGGAAACACTTTAGGGAAGAAATAACGTATCGTACAATATTTGCTTGTATCTCCTAAACAGCACGTTGTAACTCGAAAATATTTGGTGTGGCTCGTACGTCAACACGTGTAGCCTCAAAACAGAAACCACAGGAGAATTTTCTTTCGTCAAAATTTGTCAAAAAACCACGTTTTAAGGAAATCCCGCATCGTGCAAAATTATCTTGTTTTTCCTAAACAACACATTGTAACTCGAAAAGCTTTGTTGTTGCGTGTATGTCTGAGCATGTTTCCTCTAAAGACAATGCACAAGAGAGTTTTCTCTCGAAAGAACATGTAAGAATACAACGTTATAAGGAAATACAGTGTTGCAGAGTAAAGACAAATACATACATATTGGAAACACTTTACGAGAAGAAATAACGCATCGTACAAAATTAGCGTGTATCTCCTAAACAACACGTGGTAACTCGAAAGGATTTGGTGTGGCATGTACGTCTAAACGTGTAGCCTCAAAGGAGAACCGACAGGAGAATTTTCTTTCTTCAAAATTTGTCAGAAAACCACGTTTTAAGGAAATCCTGAATCGTGCGAAATTATCTTGTTTTTCGTAAACAACACGTTGTAACTCGAAAAGCTTTGGTGTTGTCTGTATGTCTCAGTGTGTAGCCTCAAAAGGGAACGCACAGGATAGTTTTCTCTCGAAAGAATATGTAAGAGTACCACGTTATAAGGAAATACAGTGTTGCAGAGTAAAGACAAATACCTACATATTGGAAACACTTTATGAGAAGAAGTAATGCATCGTACAAAATTAGCTTGTATCTCCTAAACCAAACGTTGTAACTCGAAAATATTTGGTGCGGCGTGTACGTCTTAACGTGTAGCCTCAAAAGAGAACCCACAGGAGAATTTTCTTTCGTCAATTTTTTTCAGAAAACCACATTTTAAGGATATCCCGCATCATGCGAAATCATCTTCTTTTTTCTAAACAAAATGTTGTAACTCCAAAAGCTTTGGTATTGCGTGTATGTGTAAGCGTGGAGCCTCAAAAGAGAAGGCACAGGAGAGTTTTCTCTCTAAAGAATATGTAAGAATACCACGTTATGAGGAAATACAGTGTTGCAGATTAAAGACAAATAAGCATATATTGGAAACACTTTACAAAAAGAAATAATGCATCGTACAAAATTAGCTTGTATCTCCTAAACAACACGTTGTAACTCGAAAAGATTCAGTGTGACGTGTACGTCTAAAAGTGCAGCCTCAAACGAGAACCCACAGGAGAATTTTCTTTCATCAAAATTTGTCAGAAACCACGTTTTAAGGAAATCTCGCATCGTGAAAAATTATCTTGTTTTTCCTAAACAACACATTGCAACACGAAAAGCTTTGGTGTTGCGTGTATGTCTAAGCGTGTAGCCTCAAAAGAGAATGCACAGGAGAGTTTTCTCTCGAAAGAATATGTAAGAATACCACATTATAAGGAAATACAGTGTTGCAGAGTAAAGACAACTACGTACGTATTGGAAACACTTTAAGAGAAGTAATTAAGCATAATACAAAATTAGCTTGTATCTCCTAAACAACAGGTTATAATTCGAAAAGATTTGGTGTGGCTCGTACCTCTACATGTGTTGCCTCAAAAGAGAACCCACAGGAGAACTTTCTTTCGTCAAAATTTGTCAGAAAACCACGTTTTATGGAAATCTCGCATCCTGCGAAATTATCTTGTTTTTCCTAAACAACACGTTGTAACTCGAAAAGCTTTGGCGTTGCTTGTTTGTCTAAGCGTGTAGCCTCAAAAGAGAATGCACAGGAGAGTTTTCCCTAGAAAGAATATGTAAGAATACCACGTTATAAGAAAATACAGTGTTGCAGAGTAAAGACAAATAAGTACATATTGGAAACACTTTAGGGAAGAAATAATGCATCGTACAATATTTGCTTGTATCTCCTAAACAACACGTTGTAACTCGAAAATATTTGGTGTGGCTTGTACGTCTACACGTGTAGCCTCAAAACAGAAACCACAGGAGAATTTTCTTTCGTCAAAATTTGTCAAAAAAACACGTTTTAAGGAAATCCCGCATCGTGCAAAATTATCTTGTTTTCCTAAACAACACGTTTTAACTCGAAAAGCTTTGGTGTTGCGTGTATGTCTGAGCATGTTGCCTCTAAAGACAATGCACAAGAGAGTTTACTCTCGAAAGAACATGTAAGAATACAACGTTATAAGGAAATACAGTGTTGCAGAGTAAAGACAAATACGTACATATTGGAAACACTTTACGAGAAGAAATAACGCATCGTACAAAATTAGCGTGTATCTCCTAAACAACACGTGGTAACTCGAAAGGATTTGGCGTGTCGTGTACGTCTAAACGTGTAGCCTCAAAAGAGAACCGACAGGAGAATTTTCTTTCTTCAAAATTTGTCAGAAAACCACGTTTTAAGGAAATCCTGCATCGTGCGAAATTATCTTGTTTTTCATAAACAACACGTTGTAACTCGAAAAGCTTTGGTGTTGCCTGTATGTCTCAGTGTGTAGCCTCAAAAGGGAACGCACAGGATAGTTTTCTCTCGAAAGAATATGTAAAAATACCACGTTATAAGGAAATACAATGTTGCAGAGTAAAGACAAATATGTACGTATTGGAGACACTTTATGAAAAGAACACATCGTAGAAAATTAGCTTGTATCTCCTAAACAAAAGGTTGTACCTAGAAAAGATTTGGTGTGGCATGTACGTGTAAATGTGTAGCATCAAAAGAGAACCCACAGGAGAATTTTCCTCCTTCAAAATTTTTCAGAAAACCACGTTTTAAGGAAATCCCTCATCGTACGAAATCATCTTTTTCCTAAACAACATGTTGTAACTCGAAAAGCTTTGGTGTTGCGTGTATGTGTAAGCGTGGAGCCTCCAAAGAGAAGGCACAGGAGAGTTTTCTCTCGAAAGAATATGTAAGAATACCACGTTAAAAGGAAATACAATTTTGCAGAGTAAAGACAAATAAGTACATATTGGAAACACTTTACGAGAAGAAATAACGCATCTTAAAAAAGTAGCTTGTATCTCCTAAACAACACGTTGTAACTCGAAAAGATTTGGTGTGACATGTACGTCTAAAAGTGTAGCCTCAAACGAGAACCGACAGGAGAATATTCTTTCATCAAAATTTGTCAGAAAACACGTTTTAAGGAAATCTCGCATCGTGCGAAATTATCTTGTTTTTCCTAAACAACAAGTTCTAACTCGAAAAGCTTTGGTGTTGCGTGTATATCTAAGTGTGTAGCCTCAAAAGAGAATGCACAGGAGAGTTTTCTCTCGAAAGAATATGTAAGAATACCACGTTATAAGGATATACAGTGTTGCAGAGTAAAGACAATTACGTACGTATTGGAAACACTTTAAGAGAAGAAATAAAGCATAATACAAAATTAGCTTGTATCCCCTAAACAACAGGTTTTAACTCGAAAAGATTTGGTGTGGCTCATACCTCTACTCGTGTAGCCTCAAAAGAGAACCCACAGGAGAACTTTCTTTCGTCAAAATTTGTCAGAAATCCACGTTTTATGGAAATCTTGCATCGTGAGAAATTATCTTGTTTTTCCTAAACAACACGTTGCAACTCGAAAAGCTTTGGCGTTCCTTGTTTGTCTAAGCGTGTAGCCTCAAAAGAGAATCCACAGGAGAGTTTTCCCTAGAAAGAATATGTAAGAATACCACGTTATAAGAAAATACAGTGTTGCAGAGTAAAGACAAATAAGTACATATTGGAAACACTTTAGGGAAGAAATAACGCATCGTACAATATTTGCTTGTATCTCCTAAAGAACACGTTGTAACTCGAAAATATTTGGTGTGGCTTGTACGTCTACACGTGTAGCCTCAAAACAGAAACCACAGGAGAATTTTCTTTCGTCAAAATTTGTCAAAAAACCACGTTTTAAGGAAATCCCGCATCGTGCAAAATTATCTTGTTTTTCCTAAACAACAGGTTGTAACTCGAAAACTTTGTTGTTGCGTGTATGACTGAGCATGTTTCCTCTAAAGACAATGCACAAGAGAGTTTTCTCTCGAAAGACATGTAGGAATACAACGTTATAAGGAAATACAGTGTTGCAGAGTAAAGACAAATACGTACATATTGGAAACACTTTACGAGAAGAAATAACGCATCGTACAAAATTAGCGTGTATCTCCTAAACAACATGTGGTAACTCGAAAGGATTTGGTGTGGCATGTACGTCTAAACGTGTAGCCTCAAAAGAGTACACACAGGAGAGTTTTATTTGGTCAAAATTTGTCAGAAAACCACATATTAAGGAAATCCCGCATCGTGCGAAATTATCTTGTTTTTCCTAAACAACGCATTGTAACTCGAAAAGCTTTGGTGTTGCGTGTATGTCTAAGCGTGTAGCCTCATAAGAGAACACACAGGAGACTTTTCTCTCGAAAGAATATGTGAGAATACCACGTTATAAGGAAGTCCACTGTTGCAGAATAAAGACAAATACTTACGTATTGGAAACCCTTAAACTTTACGAGATGAAATAAAGCATCGTACAAAATTAGCTTGTATCTCCTAAACAACACGTTGTAACTCGAAAAGATTTGGTGTGGCGTGTACGTCTAAACGTGTAGCCTCAAAAAGAACCCAGAGAAGAATTTTCTTTCGTTAAAATTTTTCAGAACACCACATTTTAAGGAAATCCCGCATCGTGCGAAATCATCTTCTTTTTCCTAAATAACATGTTGTAACTCGAAAAGCTTTGGTGTTGCGTGTATGTCTAAGCGTGGAGCCTCAAAAGAGAAGGCACAGGAGAGTTTTCTCTCGAAGGAATATGTAAGAATACCACGTTATAAAGAAATACAATTTTGTAGACTAAAGGCAAATAAGTACATATTGGAAACACTTTACGAGAAGAAATAATGCATCGTACAAAATTAGCTCGAAAAGATTTGGTGTGACGTGTACGTCTATACGTGTAGCCTCAAAAGGAAATCCCACAGAAGAATTTTCCTTTGTCAAATTTTTCAGAAAACCACGTTTTAAATAAATCCCGCATCGTGCGAAATTATCTTTTTATTCATTAACAACACGTTGTAACTCGAAAAGCTTTGGTGTTGCCTGTATGTCTAAGTGTGTAGCCTCAAAACGGAACGCACAAGATAGTTTTCTCTCGAAAGAATATGTAAGAATACCACGTTATAAGGAAATACAGTGTTGCAGAGTAAAGACAAATATTTACATATTGGGAATATTTTACGAGAAGAAATAACGCATCGAACAAAATTAGCTTGTATCTCCTAAACAACACATGGTAAGTCGAAAAGATTTGGTTTGGCGTGTATGTCTAAACGTGTAGCCTCAAAGGAGAACACAAAGGAGAATTTTCTTTCGTCAAAATTTGTCAGAAAACCACGTTTTAAGGAAATACCGCATCGTGCGAAATTATCTTGTTTTTCCTAAACAACAAGTGGTAACTCGAAAAGCTTTGGTGTTGCGTGTATGTCTAAGCGTGTAGCCTCAAAAGAGAATGCACAGGAGAGTTTTCTCTCATTAGAACATGTAAGAATTCAACGTTATAAGGAAATACAGTGTTGCAGAGTAAAGACAAATACGTACATATTGGAAACACATTACGAGAAGAAATTAAGCATCACACAATATTAGCTTGTATCTCCTAAACAACAAGTGGAAACTCGAAAACATTTAGTTTGGCGTGTATGTCTAAAAGTTTAGCCTCAAAAGAGAACCCACTGTAGAATTTTCTTTCGTCAAAATTGGTCAGAAAACAAGGTTTTAACGAAATCCCGCATCCTGCGAAATTATCTTGTTTTTCCTAAACAACACGTTGTAACTCAAAAAGCTTGGGTGTTGCGTGTATGTCTCAGTGTGTAGCCTCAAAAGAGAACACACAGGAGAGTTTTCACTCAAAAAATAAGTAAGAATACCAGGTTATAAGGAAATACAGTGTTGCAGAGTAAAGACAAATATGTACGTATTGGAAACACTTTACGTGAAGAAATAACGCATCATAAAAAATTAGCTTGTATCTCCTAAACAACACGTTGTAACTCGAAAATGTTTGGTGTGGCAGGTACGTCTAAACGTGTAGCCTCAATAAGACAACACACTGGAGAATTTTCTTTGGTCAAATTTGTCACAAAACCACGTATTAAGGAAATCCTACATCGTGCGAAATTATCTTGTTTTTCCTAAACAACACATAGTAACTCGAAATCCTTTGGTGCTGCGTGTATGTCTCAGCGTGTAGCCTTAAAAGAGAACACACAGGGGAGTTTTCTCTCAAAAGAATATGTAAGAATACCACGTTATAAGGAAATACAGTGTTGCAGAGTAAAGAAAAATACGTACGTATTGGAAACCCTTAAACTTTACGAGGTGAAATACAGCATCGTACAAAATTAGCTCGTATCTCCTAAACAACACTTTGTAACTCGAAAAGATTTGGTGTGGCGTGTACGTCTAAACTTGTAGCCTCAAAAGAGAACCCATAGGAGAATTTCCTTTCGTCAAAGTTTCAGAAAAGCACGTTTTAAGGAAATCCAGCATCGTGTGAAATTATCTTGTTTTTCCTAAACAACACGTAGTAACTCGAAAATCTTTGGTGATGCGTGTATGTCTAAGCGTGTAGCCTCAAAAGAGAACACACAGGAGAGTTTTCTCTCGAAAGAATATGTGAGAATACCACGTTATAAGGAAGTACAGTGTTGCAGAATAAAGACAAATACTTACATATTGGAAACCCTTAAACTTTACGAGATGAAATAAAGCATCGTACAAAATTAGCTTGTATCTCCTAAACAACACGTTGTAACTCGAAAAGATTTGGTGTGGCGTGTACGTCTAAAGGTGTAGCCTCAAAAGAGAACCACAGGACAATTTTCGTTCGTCAAAATTTGTCAGAAAACCACGTTTTAAGGAAATCCCGCATCGTGAGAAATTATCTTGTTCTTCATAAACAACACATTGTAACTCGAAAAGCTTTGGTGTTGCGTGTATGTTTAAGCGTGTACCCTCAAAAGAGAACGCACAGGAGAGTTTTCTCTCGAAAGAATATGTAAGAAATCCACGTATTAAGGAAATACCCTGTTGCAGAGTAAAGACAAATACGTACTTATTGGAAACACTTTACGAGAAGAAATAACGCATCGTAAAAAATTAGCTTGTATCTCCTAAACAACAGGTTGTAACTCGAAAAGATTTGGTGTGGCGTGTACGTCTAAAAGTGTAGCCTCAAAATAGTACACACAGGAGAGTTTTATTTGGTCAAAATTTGTCAGAAAACCACGTTTTAAGGAAATCCCGCATCGTGCGAAATTATGTTGTTTTTCCTAAACAACATGTTGTAACTCGAAAAGCTTTGGAGTTGAGTGTATGTCTAAGCATGTAGCCTCAAAGGAGACCGCACAGGAGAGTTTTCTCTCGAAAGAATATGCAAGAATACCTCGTTATAAGGAAATACAGTGTTGCAGAGTAAAGCCAAATATTTACATAATGGAAACACTTAAACTTTATGAGAAGAAATAATGCATCGTAAAAAAATTAGCTTGTATCTCCTAAACAACACGTTGTAACTCGACAAGATTTAGTGTCTCGGGCACGTCTAAATGTGTAGCCTCAAAAGAGAACCCACAGGAGTATTTTCTTTCGTCAAAATTTGTCAGAAAACCACGTTTTAAGGAAATCCCGCATCATGCTAAATTATCTTGTTTTTCCTAAACAACACATTGTAACTCGAAAAACTTTGGTGTTGCGTGTATGTCAAAGCGTATAGCCTCAAAAGAGAACGCACAGGAGAGTTTTCTCTCGAAAGAATGTGTAAGAATACCACGTTATAAGGAAATACAGTGTTGCAGAGTAAAGACAAATACGTACTTATTGGAAAAACTTAAACTTTACGAGAAGAAATAAGGCATCTTACAAAATTAGTTTGTATCTCCTAAACAACACGTTATAACTCGAAAAGATTTGGTGTGGTGTGTACGTCTAAACGTGTAGCCTAAAAAGAGAACCCACAGGATAATTTTCTTTCGTCAAAATTTGTCAGAAAACCACGTTTTAAAGAAATCCCGCATCGTGTGAAATTATCTTGTTTTTCCTAAAAAACACGTTGCAACTCGAAAAGCTTTGGTGTTGCGTGTATGTCTAAGCATGTAGCCTCAAAGGGGAACGCACAGGAGAGTTTTCTCTCGAAAGAATATGCAAAAATACCGCGTTATAAGGAAATACAGTGTTGCAGAGTAAAGGCAAATATGTACGTAATGGAAACACTTAAACTTTATGAGAAGAAATAACGCATCGTAAAAAAATTAGCTTGTATCTCCTAAACAACACGTTGTAACTCGACAAGATTTGGTGTTGCGTGAATGTCTAAGCATGTAGCCTCAAAGGAGAACGCACAGGAGAGTTTTCTCTCGAAAGAATATGCAAGAATACCACGTTATAAGGAAATACAGTGTTGCAGAGTAAAGGCAAATAAGTACATAATGGAAACACTTAAACTTTATGAGAAGAAATAACGCATCGTAAAAAAATTAGCTTGTTTCTCCTAAACAACACGTTGTAACTCGAAAAGATTTGCTGTGGCATGTACGTCTAAATGTGTAGCCTCAAAAGAGAACCCACGGAGTATTTTCTTTCGTCAAAATTTGTCAGAAAACCACGTTTTAAGGAAATCCCGCATCATGCGAAATTATCTTGTTTTTCCTAAACAACACGTTGTAACTCGAAAAGCTTTGGTGTTGCGTGTATGTCTAAGCGTGTAGCCTCAAAAGAGAACGCAAAGGAGAGTTTTTTCTCGAAAGAATATGTAAGAATACCACGTTATTAGGAAATACAATGTTGCAGAGTAAAGACAAATACTTACGTCTTGGAAAAACTTTACGAGAAGAAATAACGCATCATAAGAAATTAGCTTGTATCTCCTAAACAACACGTTGTAACTCGAAAAGCTTTGGTGTTGCGTGTATGTGTAAGCGTGTAGCCTCAAAGGAGAACGCAAAGGAAAGTTTTTTCTCGAAAGAATATGTAAGAATACCACGTTATTAGGAAATACAGTGTTGCAGAGTAAAGACAAATACTTATGTATTGGAAAAACTTTACGAGAAGAAATAACGCATCGTACAAAATTAGCTTGTATCTACTAAACAACACGTTGCAACTTAAAAAGATTTGGTGTGGCCTGTACGTCTAAACGTGTAGCCTGAAGAAAGAAGCCATAGGAGAATTTTCTTTGGTCAAAATTTGTCAGAAAACCACGTATTAATGAAATCCCGCATCGTGTGAAATTATCTTGTTTTTCCTAAACAAAACGTTTTAACTCGAAATGCTTTGGTGTTGCGTGTATGTCTAAGCGTGTAGCCTCAAAAGAGAACGCACAGGAGAGTTTTCTCTCGAAAGAATATGTAAGAATACCACGTTATAAGGAAATACAGTGTTGCAGAGTAAAGACAAATAGGTACTTACTGGAAAAACTAAAACTTTACGAGAAGAAATAACGCATCGTACAAAATTAGCTTGTATCTCCTAAACAACACGTTGTAACTTGAAAAGATTTGGTGTGGCTTGTACGTCTAAACGTGTAGCCTCACAAGAGTACCCACAGGAGAGTTTTATTTCGTCAAAATTTGTCAGAAAACCACGTTTTAAGGAAATCCCGCATCTTGCGAAATTATCTTGTTTTTCCTAAACAACACGTTGTAACTCGAAAAGCTTTGGTGCTGCGTGAATGTCTAGGCATGTAGCCTCAAAGGAGAACGCACAGGAGAGTTTTCTCTCGAAAGAATATGCAAGAATACCACGTTATAAGGAAATACAGTGTTGCAGAGTAAAGGCAAATATGTACGTAATGGAAACACTTAAACTTTATGAGAAGAAATAACGCATCGTAGAAAAATTAGCTTGTTTCTCCTAAACAACACGTTGTAACTCGAAAAGATTTGGTGTGGCGTGTACGTCTAAATGTGTAGCCTCAAAAGAGAACCCACAGGAGTATTTTCTTTCGTCAAAATTTGTCAGAAAACCACGTTTTAAGGAAATCCCGCATCGTGCAAAAATATCTTGTTTTTCCTAAACAACACGTTGTAACTCGAAAAGCTTTGGTGTTGCGTGTATGTCTAAGCGTGTAGCCTCAAAAGAGAACGCACAGGAGAGTTTTTTCTCGAAAGAATATGTAAGAATACCACGTTATTAGGAAATACAGTGTTGCAGAGTAAAGAAAAATACTTACGTCTTGGAAAAACTTTACGAGAAGAAATAACGCATCGTAAGAAATTAGCTTGTATCTCCTAAACAACACGTTGTAACATAAAAAGATTTGGTGTGGCCTGTACGTCTAAACGTGTAGCCTGAAAAGAGAACCCATAGGAGAATTTTCTTTGGTCAAAATTTGTCAGAAAACCATGTATTAAGGAAATCCCGCATAGTGCGACATTATCTTGTTTTTCCTAAACCAAACGTTTTAACTCGAAAAGCTTTCATGTTGCGTGTATGTCTAAGCGTGTAGCCTCAAAAGAGAAGACACAGGAGAGTTTTCTCTCGAAAGAATATGTAAGAATACCACGTTATAAGGAAATACAGTGTTGCAGAGTAAAGACAAATACGTACTTATTGGAAAAACTTAAACCTTACGAGAAGAAATAAGGCATCTTACAAAATTAGTTTGTATCTCCTAAACAACACATTATAACTCGAAAAGATTTGGTGTGGTGTGTATGTCTAAACGAGTAGCCTCAAAAGAGAACCCACAGGAAAATTTTCTTTCATCAAAATTTGTCAGAAAACCACGTTTTAAGGAAAACCCGCATTCTGCGAAATTATCTTGTTTTTCTTAAACAAAACGTTTAAACTCGAAAAGCTTTGGTGTTGCGTGTATGTCTAAGCGTGTAGCCTCAAAAGAGAACGCACAGGAGAGTTTTCTCTCGAAAGAATATGTAAGAATACCACGTTATAAGGAAATACAGTGTTGCAGAGTAAAGACAAATATGTACTTATTGGAAAAACTTAAACTTAAGAGAAGAAATAACGCATCGTACAAAATTAGCTTGTATCTCCTAAACAACACGTTGTAACTTAAAAAGATTTGGTGTGGCCTGTACGTCTAAACGTGTAGCCTCAAAAGAGAACCCATAGGCGAATTTTCTTTGGTCAAAATTTGTCAGAAAACCACGTATTAAGGAAATTCCGCATCGTGCGAAATTATCTTGTTTTTCCTAAACAAAACGTTTTAACTCGAAAAGCTTTGGTGTTGCGTGTATGTCTAAGCCTGTAACCTCAAAGGAGAATGCCCAGGAGAGTTTTCTCTCGAAAGAATATGTAAGAATACCACGTTATAAGGAAATACAGTGTTGCAGAGTAAAGACAAATACGTACTTATTGGAAAAACTTAAACTTTACGAGAAGAAATAAGGCATCTTACAAAATTAGTTTGTATCTCCTAAACAACACGTTATAACTTGAAAGATTTGGTGTGGTGTGTACGTCTAAACTTGTAGCCTCAAAAGAGGACCCACAGGATAATTTTCTTTCGTCAAAATTTGTCAGAAAACCACGTTTTAAGGAAATCCCGCATCTTGCGAAATTATCTTGTTTTTCCTAAACAAAACGTTTTAACTCGAAATGCTTTGGTGTTGCGTGTATGTCTAAGCGTGTAGCCTCAAAAGAGAACGCACAGGAGAGTTTTCTCTCGAAAGAATACGTAAGGATACCACGTTATAAGGAAATACAGTGTTGCAGAGTAAAGACAAATACGTACATATTGGAAACACTTTATGAGAGAAATAACGCATCTGGCAAAATTAGCTTGTATGTCCTAAACAACTCGTTGTAACTCGAAAAGATTTGGTGTGGGGTGCACGTCTAAACGTGTAGCCTCAAAAGAGTACCCACAGGAGAGTTTTATTTCGTCAAAATTTGTCAGAAAACCACGTTTTAAGGAAATCCCGCATCTTGCGAAATTATCTTGTTTTTCCTAAACAACACGTTGTAAATCGAAAAGCTTTGGTGTTGCGTGAATGTTTAAGCATGTAGCCTCAAAGGAGAACGCACAGGAGAGTTTTCTCTCGAAAGAATATGCAAGAATACCACGTTATAAGGAAATACAGTGTTGCAGAGTAAAGGCAAATATGTACGTAATGGAAACACTAAAACTTTATGAGAAGAAATAACGCATCGTAAAAAATTAGCTTGTTTCTCCTAAACAACACGTTGTAACTCGAAATGATTTGGTGTGGCATGTACGTCTAAATGTGTAGCCTCAAAAGAGAACCCACAGGAGTATTTTCTTTCGTCAAAATTTGTCAGAAAACCATGTTTTAAGGAAATCCCGCATCGTGCGAAATTATCTTGTTTTTCCTAAACAACACGTTGTAACTCGAAAAGCTTTGGTGTTGCGTGTATGTCTAAGCGTGTAGCCTCAAAAGAGAACGCAAAGGAGAGATTTTTCTCGAAAGAATGTGTAAGAATACCACGTTTTTAGGAAATACAGTGTTGCAGAGTAAAGACAAATACTTACATATTGGAAAAAACTTTACGAGAAGAAATAACGCATCGTAAGAAATTAGCTTGTATCTCCTAAACAACACGTTGTAACTTAAAAAGATTTGGTGTGGCCTGTACGTCTAAACGTGTAGCCTGAAAAGAGAACCCATAGGAGAATTTTCTTTGGTCAAAATATGTCAGAAAACCACGTATTAAGGAAATCCCGCATAGTGCGAAATTATCTTGTTTTTTCTAAACCAAACGTTTTAACTCGAAAAGCTTTGGTGTTGCGTGTATGTCTAAGCGTGTAGCCTCAAAAGAGAACGCACAGGAGAGTTTTCTCTCGAAAGAATATGTAAGAATACCACGTTATAAGGAAATACAGTGTTGCACAGTAAAGACAAATACGTACTTATTGGAAAAACTTAAACCTTACGAGAAGAAATAAGGCATCTTAAAAAATTAGTTTGTATCTCCTAAACAACACGTTGTAACTTAAAAAGATTTGGTGTGGCCTGTACGTCTAAACGTGTAGCCTCAAAAGAGAATCCATAGGCGAATTTTCTTTGGTCAAAATTTGTCAGAAAACCACGTATTAAGGAAATTCCGCATCGTGCGAAATTATCTTGTTTTTCCTAAACAAAACGTTTTAACTCGAAAAGCTTTGGTGTTGCGTGTATGTCTAAGCCTGTAACCTCAAAGGAGAATGCCCAGGAGAGTTTTCTCTCGAAAGAATATGTAAGAATACCACGTTATAAGGAAATACAGTGTTGCAGAGTAAAGACAAATACGTACTTATTGGAAAAACTTAAACTTTACGAGAAGAAATAAGGCATCTTACAAAATTAGTTTGTATCTCCTAAACAACACGTTATAACTTGAAAAGATTTGGTGTGGTGTGTACGTCTAAACTTGTAGCCTCAAAAGAGAACCCACAGGATAATTTTCTTTCGTCAAAATTTGTCAGAAAACCACATTTTAAGGAAATCCCGCATCTTGCGAAATTATCTTGTTTTTCCTAAACAACACGTTGTAACTCGAAAGCTTTGGTGTTGCGTGTATGTCTAAGCGTGTAGCCTTAAAAGAGAACGCACAGGAGAGTTTTCTCTCGAAAGAATATGTAAGGATACCACGTTATAAGGAAATACATTGTTGCAGAGTAAAGACAAATACGTACGTATTGGAAACACTTTATGAGAGAAATAACGCATCTGGCAAAATTAGCTTGTATGTCCTAAACAACTCGTTGTAACTCGAAAAGATTTGGTGTGGGGTGCACGTCTAAACGTGTAGCCTCAAAAGAGTACCCACAGGAGAGTTTTATTTCGTCAAAATTTGTCAGAAAACCACGTTTTAAGGAAATCCCGCATCTTGCGAAATTATCTTGTTTTCCTAAACAACACGTAGTAACTCGAAAATCTTTGGTGATGCGTGTATGTCTAAGCATGTAGCCTCAAAAGAGAACACACAGGAGAGTTTTCTCTCGAAAGAATATGTGAGAATACCACGTTATAAGGAAGTACAGTGTTGCAGAATAAAGACAAATACTTACGTATTGGAAACCCTTAAACTTTACGAGATGAAATAAAGCATCGAACAAAATTAGCTTGTATCTCCTAAACAACACGTTGTAACTCGAAAAGATTTGGTGTGGCGTGTACGTTTTAAAGGTGTAGCCTCAAAAGAGAACCACAGGACAATTTTCGTTCGTCAAAATTTGTCAGAAAACCACGTTTTAAGGAAATCCCGCATCGTGAGAAATTATCTTGTTCTTCATAAACAACACATTGTAACTCGAAAAGCTTTGGTGTTGCGTGTATGTTTAAGCGTGTACCCTCAAAAGAGAACGCACAGGAGAGTTTTCTCTCGAAAGAATATGTAAGAATACCACGTATTAAGGAAATACCGTGTTGCAGAGTAAAGACAAATACGTACTTATTGGAAACACTTTACGAGAAGAAATAACGCATCGTAAAAAATTAGCTTGTATCTCCTAAACAACAGGTTGTAACTCGAAAAGATTTGGTGTGGCGTGTACGTCTAAACGTGTAGCCTCAAAAGAGTACACACAGGAGAGTTTTATTTGGTCAAAATTTGTCAGAAAACCACGTTTTAAGGAAATCCCGCATCGTGCGAAATTATGTTGTTTTTCCTAAACAACATGTTGTAACTCGAAAAGCTTTGGAGTTGAGTGTATGTCTAAGCATGTAGCCTCAAAGGAGACCGCACAGGAGAGTTTTCTCTCAAAAGAATAAGCAAGAATACCTCGTTATAAGGAAATACAGTGTTGCAGAGTAAAGCCAAATTTTTACATAATGGAAACACTTAAACTTTATGAGAAGAAATAATGCATCGTAAAAAAATTAGCTTGTATCTCCTAAACAACACGTTGTAACTCGACAAGATTTAGTGTCTCGGGCACGTCTAAATGTGTAGCCTCAAAAGAGAACCCACAGGAGTATTTTCTTTCGTCAAAATTTGTCAGAAAACCACGTTTTAAGGAAATCCCGCATCATGCTAAATTATCTTGTTTTTCCTAAACAACACATTGTAACTCGAAAAACTTTGGTGTTGCGTGTATGTCAAAGCGTATAGCCTCAAAAGAGAACGCACAGGAGAGTTTTCTCTCGAAAGAATATGTAAGAATACCACGTTATAAGGAAATACAGTGTTGCAGAGTAAAGACAAATACGTACTTATTGGAAAAACTTAAACTTTACGAGAAGAAATAAGGCATCTTACAAAATTAGTTTGTATCTCCTAAACAACACGTTATAACTCGAAAAGATTTGGTGTGGTGTGTACGTCTAAACGTGTAGCCTAAAAAGAGAACCCACAGGATAATTTTCTTTCGTCAAAATTTGTCAGAAAACCACGTTTTAAGGAAATCCCGCATCTTGCGAAATTATCTTGTTTTTCCTAAACAACACGTTGTAACTCGAAAAGCTTTGGTGTTGCGTGAATGTCTAAGCATGTAGCCTCAAAGGAGAACGCACAGGAGAGTTTTCTCTCGAAAGAATATGCAAGAATACCACGTTATAAGGAAATACAGTGTTGCAGAGTAAAGGCAATTATGTACGTAATGGAAACACTTAAACTTTATGAGAAGAAATAACGCATCGTAGAAAAATTAGCTTGTTTCTCCTAAACAACACGTTGTAACTCGAAAAGATTTGGTGTGGCGTGTACGTCTAAATGTGTAGCCTCAAAAGAGAACCCACAGGAGTATTTTCTTTCGTCAAAATTTGTCAGACAACCACGTTTTAAGGAAATCCCGCATCGTGCAAAAATATCTTGTTTTTCCTAAACAACACGTTGTAACTCGAAAAGCTTTGGTGTTGCGTGTATGTCTAAGCGTGTAGCCTCAAAAGAGAACGCACAGGAGAGTTTTTTTCTCGAAAGAATATGTAAGAATACCACGTTATTAGGAAATACAGTGTTGCAGAGTAAAGAAAAATACTTACGTCTTGGAAAAACTTTACGAGAAGAAATAACGCATCGTAAGAAATTAGCTTGTATCTCCTAAACAACACGTTGTAACATAAAAAGATTTGGTGTGGCCTGTACGTCTAAACGTGTAGCCTGAAAAGAGAACCCATAGGAGAATTTTCTTTGGTCAAAATTTGTCAGAAAACCATGTATTAAGGAAATCCCGCATAGTGCGACATTATCTTGTTTTTCCTAAACCAAACGTTTTAACTCGAAAAGCTTTCATGTTGCGTGTATGTCTAAGCGTGTAGCCTCAAAAGAGAAGAAACAGGAGAGTTTTCTCTCGAAAGAATATGTAAGAATACCACGTTATAAGGAAATACAGTGTTGCAGAGTAAAGACAAATACGTACTTATTGGAAAAACTTAAACCTTACGAGAAGAAATAAGGCATCTTACAAAATTAGTTTGTATCTCCTAAACAACACATTATAACTCGAAAAGATTTGGTGTGATGTGTATGTCTAAACGAGTAGCCTCAAAAGAGAACCCACAGGAAAATTTTCTTTCATCAAAATTTGTCAGAAAACCACGTTTTAAGGAAAACCCGCATTCTGCGAAATTATCTTGTTTTTCTTAAACAAAACTTTTAAACTCGAAAAGCTTTGGTGTTGCGTGTATGTCTAAGCGTGTAGCCTCAAAAGAGAACGCACAGGAGAGTTTTCTCTCGAAAGAATATGTAAGAATACCACGTTATAAGGAAATACAGTGTTGCAGAGTAAAGACAAATATGTACTTATTGGAAAAACTTAAACTTAAGAGAAGAAATAACGCATCGTACAAAATTAGCTTGTATCTCCTAAACAACACGTTGTAACTTACAAAGATTTGGTGTGGCCTGTACGTCTAAACGTGTAGCCTCAAAAGAGAACCCATAGGCGAATTTTCTTTGGTCAAAATTTGTCAGAAAACCACGTATTAAGGAAATTCCGCATCGTGCGAAATTATCTTGTTTTTCCTAAACAAAACGTTTTAACTCGAAAAGCTTTGGTGTTGCGTGTATGTCTAAGCCTGTAACCTCAAAGGAGAATGCCCAGGAGAGTTTTCTCTCGAAAGAATATGTAAGAATACCACGTTATAAGGAAATACAGTGTTGCAGAGTAAAGACAAATACGTACTTATTGGAAAAACTTAAACTTTACGAGAAGAAATAAGGCATCTTACAAAATTAGTTTGTATCTCCTAAACAACACGTTATAACTTGAAAGATTTGGTGTGGTGTGTACGTCTAAACTTGTAGCCTCAAAAGAGAACCCACAGGATAATTTTCTTTCGTCAAAATTTGTCAGAAAACCACGTTTTAAGGAAATCCCGCATCTTGCGAAATTATCTTGTTTTTCCTAAACAAAACGTTTTAACTCGAAATGCTTTGGTGTTGCGTGTATGTCTAAGCGTGTAGCCTCAAAAGAGAACGCACAGGAGAGTTTTCTCTCGAAAGAATACGTAAGGATACCACGTTATAAGGAAATACAGTGTTGCAGAGTAAAGACAAATACGTACATATTGGAAACACTTTATGAGAGAAATAACGCATCTGGCAAAATTAGCTTGTATGTCCTAAACAACTCGTTGTAACTCGAAAAGATTTGGTGTGGGGTGCACGTCTAAACGTGTAGCCTCAAAAGAGTACCCACAGGAGAGTTTTATTTCGTCAAAATTTGTCAGAAAACCACGTTTTAAGGAAATCCCGCATTTTGCGAAATTATCTTGTTTTTCCTAAACAACACGTTGTAAATCGAAAAGCTTTGGTGTTGCGTGAATATTTAAGCATGTAGCCTCAAAGGAGAACGCACAGGAGAGTTTTCTCTCGAAAGAATATGCAAGAATACCACGTTATAAGGAAATACAGTGTTGCAGAGTAAAGGCAAATATGTACGTAATGGAAACACTAAAACTTTATGAGAAGAAATAACGCATCGTAAAATATTAGCTTGTTTCTCCTAAACAACACGTTGTAACTCGAAATGATTTGGTGTGGCATGTACGTCTAAATGTGTAGCCTCAAAAGAGAACCCACAGGAGTATTTTCTTTCGTCAAAATTTGTCAGAAAACCATGTTTTAAGGAAATCCCGCATCGTGCGAAATTATCTTGTTTTTCCTAAACAACACGTTGTAACTCGAAAAGCTTTGGTGTTGCGTGTATGTCTAAGCGTGTAGCCTCAAAAGAGAACGCAAAGGAGAGATTTTTCTCGAAAGAATGTGTAAGAATACCACGTTTTTAGGAAATACAGTGTTGCAGAGTAAAGACAAATACTTACATATTGGAAAAAACTTTACGAGAAGAAATAACGCATCGTAAGAAATTAGCTTGTATCTCCTAAACAACACGTTGTAACTTAAAAAGATTTGGTGTGGCCTGTACGTCTAAACGTGTAGCCTGAAAAGAGAACCCATAGGAGAATTTTCTTTGGTCAAAATATGTCAGAAAACCACGTATTAAGGAAATCCCGCATAGTGCGAAGTTATCTTGTTTTTTCTAAACCAAACGTTTTAACTCGAAAAGCTTTGGTGTTGCGTGTATGTCTAAGCGTGTAGCCTCAAAAGAGAACGCACAGGAGAGTTTTCTCTCGAAAGAATATGTAAGAATACCACGTTATAAGGAAATACAGTGTTGCACAGTAAAGACAAATACGTACTTATTGGAAAAACTTAAACCTTACGAGAAGAAATAAGGCATCTTAAAAAATTAGTTTGTATCTCCTAAACAACACGTTGTAACTTAAAAAGATTTGGTGTGGCCTGTACGTCTAAACGTGTAGCCTCAAAAGAGAACCCATAGGCGAATTTTCTTTGGTCAAAATTTGTCAGAAAACCACGTATTAAGGAAATTCCGCATCGTGCGAAATTATCTTGTTTTTCCTAAACAAAACGTTTTAACTCGAAAAGCTTTGGTGTTGCGTGTATGTCTAAGCCTGTAACCTCAAAGGAGAATGCCCAGGAGAGTTTTCTCTCGAAAGAATATGTAAGAATACCACGTTATAAGGGAATACAGTGTTGCAGAGTAAAGACAAATACGTACTTATTGGAAAAACTTAAAACTTTACGAGAAGAAATAAGGCATCTTACAAAATTAGTTTGTATCTCCTAAACAACACGTTATAACTTGAAAAGATTTGGTGTGGTGTGTACGTCTAAACTTGTAGCCTCAAAAGAGAACCCACAGGATAATTTTCTTTGGTCAAAATTTGTCAGAAAACCACATTTTAAGGAAATCCCGCATCTTGCGAAATTATCTTGTTTTTCCTAAACAACACGTTGTAACTCGAAAGCTTTGGTGTTGCGTGTATGTCTAAGCG
Organism: Apodemus sylvaticus; assembly: GCF_947179515.1. Lineage (NCBI taxonomy): Eukaryota > Metazoa > Chordata > Mammalia > Rodentia > Muridae > Apodemus > Apodemus sylvaticus. Next base: position 214,006 of record NW_026263238.1, read on the forward strand.
TGTAGCCTTAAAAGAGAACGCACAGGAGAGTTTTCTCTCGAAAGAATATGTAAGGATACCACGTTATGAAAATCACGTTTTAAGGAAATCCCGCATCGTGCGAAATTATCTTGTTTTTCCTAAACAACACGTTGTAAGTCGAAAAGCTTTCATGTTGCGTGTATGTCTAAGTGTGTAGCCTCAAAAGAGAAGGCACAGGACAGTTTTCTCTCGAAAGGGTATGTAAGAATACCACTTCATAAGGAAATACAGTTTTGCAGAGTAAAGACATATACGTACGCATTGGAAACTCTTTACGAGAAGAAATAACGTATAGTACAAAATTAGCTTGTATCTCCAAAACTACACGTTGTATCTCGAAAAGAATTGTTGTGGCGTGTACGTCTTAACATGTAGCATCTAAAGAGAACCAAAAGGAAAATTTTCTTTCGTCAAAATTTTTCAGAAAATCACGTTTTAAGGAAATCCCGCATCGTGCGAAATTATCTTGTTTTTCCTAAACAACACGTTGTAAGTCGAAAAGCTTTCATGTTGCGTGTATGTCTAAGTGTGTAGCCTCAAAAGAGAAGGCACAGAACAGTTTTCTCTCGAAAGGATATGTAAGAATACCACTTCATAAGGAAATACAGTTTTGCAGAGTAAAGACATATACGTACGCATTGGGAACTCTTTACGAGAAGAAATAACGCATAGTACAAAATTAGCTTGTATCTCCAAAACTACACGTTGTATCTCGAAAAGAATTGTTGTGGCGTGTACGTCTTAACATGTAGCATCTAAAGAGAACGAAAAGGAGAATTTTCTTTCGTCAAAATTTTTCAGAAAATCACGTTTTATGGAAATCCCGCATCGTGCGAAATTATCTTGTTTTTCCTAAACAACACGTTGTAAGTCGAAAAGCTTTCATGTTGCGTGTATGTCTAAGTGTGTAGCCTCAAAAGAGAAGGCACAGGACAGTTTTCTCTCGAAAGGATATGTAAGAATACCACTTCATAAGGAAATACAGTTTTGCAGAGTAAAGACATATACGTACGCATTGGAAACTCTTTACGAGAAGAAATAACGCATAGTACAAAATTAGCTTGTATCTCCACAACTACACGTTGTATCTCGAAAAGAATTGTTGTGGCGTGTACGTCTTAACATGTAGCATCTAAAGAGAACCAAAAGGAGAATTTTCTTTCGTCAAAATTTTTCAGAAAATCACGTTTTAAGGAAATCCCGCATCGTGCGAAATTATCTTGTTTTTCCTAAACAACACGTTGTAAGTCGAAAAGCTTTCATGTTGCGTGTATGTCTAAGTGTGTAGCCTCAAAAGAGAAGGCACAGGACAGTTTTCTCTCGAAAGGATATGTAAGAATACCACTTCATAAGGAAATACAGTTTTGCAGAGTAAAGACATATACGTACGCATTGGAAACTCTTTACGAGAAGAAATAACGCATAGTACAAAATTAGCTTGTATCTCCAAAACTACACGTTGTATCTCGAAAAGAATTGTTGTGGCGTGTACGTCTTAACATGTAGCATCTAAAGAGAACCAAATGGAGAATTTTCTTTCGTCAAAATTTTTCAGAAAATCACGTTTTAAGGAAATCCCGCATCGTGCGAAATTATCTTGTTTTTCCTAAACAACACGTTAAGTCGAAAAGCTTTCATGTTGCGTGTATGTCTAAGTGTGTAGCCCCAAAAGAGAAGGCACAGGACAGTTTTCTCTCGAAAGGATATGTAAGAATACCACTTCATAAGGAAATACAGTTTTGCAGAGTAAAGACATATACGTACGCATTGGAAACTCTTTACGAGAAGAAATAACGCATAGTACAAAATTAGCTTGTATCTCCAAAACTACACGTTGTATCTCGAAAAGAATTGTTGTGGCGTGTACGTCTTAACATGTAGCATCTAAAGAGAACCAAAAGGAGAATTTTCTTTCGTCAAAATTTTTCAGAAAATCACGTTTTAAGGAAATCCCGCATCGTGCGAAATTATCTTGTTTTTCCTAAACAACACGTTGTAATTCGAAAAGCTTTCATGTTGCGTGTATGTCTAAGTGTGTAGCCTCAAAAGAGAAGGCACAGGACAGTTTTCTCTCGAAAGGATATGTAAGAATACCACTTCATAAGGAAATACAGTTTTGCAGAGTAAAGACATATACGTACGCATTGGAAACTCTTTACGAGAAGAAATAACGCATAGTACAAAATTAGCTTGTATCTCCAAAACTACACGTTGTATCTCGAAAAGAATTGTTGTGGCGTGTACGTCTTAACATGTAGCATCTAAAGAGAACCAAAAGGAGAATTTTCTTTCGTCAAAATTTTTCAGAAAATCACGTTTTAAGAAAATCCCGCATCGTGCGAAATTATCTTGTTTTTCCTAAACAACACGTTGTAAGTCGAAAAGCTTTCATGTTGCGTGTATGTCTAAGTGTGTAGCCTCAAAAGAGAAGGCACAGAACAGTTTTCTCTCGAAAGGATATGTAAGAATACCACTTCATAAGGAAATACAGTTTTGCAGAGTAAAGACATATACGTACGCATTGGAAACTCTTTACGAGAAGAAATAACGCATAGTACAAAATTAGCTTGTATCTCCAAAACTACACGTTGTATCTCGAAAAGAATTGTTGTGGCGTGTACGTCTTAACATATAGCATCTAAAGAGAACCAAAAGGAGAATTTTCTTTCGTCAAATTTTTTCAGAAAATCACGTTTTAAGGAAATCCCGCATCGTGCGAAATTATCTTGTTTTTCCTAAACAACACGTTGTAAGTCGAAAAGCTTTCATGTTGCGTGTATGTCTAAGTGTGTAGCCTCAAAAGAGAAGGCACAGGACAGTTTTCTCTCGAAAGGATATGTAAGAATACCACTTCATAAGGAAATACAGTTTTGCAGAGTAAAGACATATACGTACGCATTGGAAACTCTTTACGAGAAGAAATAACGCATAGTACAAAATTAGCTTGTATCTCCAAAACTACACGTTGTATCTCGAAAAGAATTGTTGTGGCGTGTACGTCTTAACATGTAGCATCTAAAGAGAACAAAAAGGAGAATTTTCTTTCGTCAAAATTTTTCAGAAAATCACGTTTTAAGGAAATCCCGCATTGTGCGAAATTATCTTGTTTTTCCTAAACAACACGTTGTAAGTCGAAAAGCTTTCATGTTGCGTGTATGTCTAAGTGTGTAGCCTCAAAAGAGAAGGCACAGGACAGTTTTCTCTCGAAAGGATATGTAAGAATACCACTTCATAAGGAAATACAATTTTGCAGAGTAAAGACATATACGTACGCACTGGAAACTCCTTACAAGAAGAAATAACGCATAGTACAAAATTAGCTTGTATCTCCAAAACTACACGTTGTATCTCGAAAAGAATTGTTGTGGCGTGTACGTCTTAACAAGTAGCATCTAAAGAGAACCGAAAGGAGAATTTTCTTTCGTCAAAATTTTTCAGAAAATCACGTTTTAAGGAAATCCCGCATCGTGCGAAATTATCTTGTTTTTCCTAAACAACACGTTGTAAGTCGAAAAGCTTTCATGTTGCGTGTATGTCTAAGTGTGTAGCCTCAAAAGAGAAGGCACAGGACAGTTTTCTCTCGAAAGGATATGTAAGAATACCACTTCATAAGGAAATACAGTTTTGCAGAGTAAAGACATATACGTACGCATTGGAAACTCTTTACGAGAAGAAATAACGCATAGTACAAAATTAGCTTGTATCTCCAAAACTACACGTTGTATCTCGAAAAGAATTGTTGTGGCGTGTACGTCTTAACATGTAGCATCTAAAGAGAACCAAAAGGAGAATTTTCTTTCGTCAAAATTTTTCAGAAAATCACGTTTTAAGGAAATCCCGCATCGTGCGAAATTATCTTGTTTTTCCTAAACAACACGTTGTAAGTCGAAAAGCTTTCATGTTGCGTGTATGTCTAAGTGTGTAGCCTCAAAAGAGAAGGCACAGGACAGTTTTCTCTCGAAAGGATATGTAAGAATACCACTACATAAGGAAATACAGTTTTGCAGAGTAAAGACATATACGTACGCATTGGAAACTCTTTACGAGAAGAAATAACGCATAGTACAAAATTAGCTTGTATCTCCAAAACTACACGTTGTATCTCGAAAAGAATTGTTGTGGCGTGTACGTCTTAACATGTAGCATCTAAAGAGAACCAAAAGGAGAATTTTCTTTCGTCAAAATTTTTCAGAAAATCACGTTTTAAGGAAATCCCGCATCGTGCGAAATTATCTTGTTTTTCCTAAACAACACGTTGTAAGTCGAAAAGCTTTCATGTTGCGTGTATGTCTAAGTGTGTAGCCTCAAAAGAGAAGGCACAGGACAGTTTTCTCTCGAAAGGATATGTAAGAATACCACTTCATAAGGAAATACAGTTTTGCAGAGTAAAGACATATACGTACGCATTGGAAACTCTTTACGGGAAGAAATAACGCATAGTACAAAATTAGCTTGTATCTCCAAAACTACACGTTGTATCTCGAAAAGAATTGTTGTGGCGTGTACGTCTTAACATGTAGCATCTAAAGAGACCCAAAAGGAGAATTTTCTTTCGTCAAAATTTTTCAGAAAATCACGTTTTAAGGAAATCCCGCATCGTGCGAAATTATCTTGTTTTTCCTAAACAACACGTTGTAAGTCGAAAAGCTTTCATGTTGCGTGTATGTCTAAGTGTGTAGCCTCAAAAGAGAAGGCACAGGACAGTTTTCTCTCGAAAGGATATGTAAGAATACCACTTCATAAGGAAATACAGTTTTGCAGAGTAAAGACATATACGTAACCATTGGAAACTCTTTACGAGAAGAAATAACGCATAGTACAAAATTAGCTTGTATCTCCAAAACTACACGTTGTATCTCGAAAAGAATTGTTGTGGCGTGTACGTCTTAACATGTAGCATCTAAAGAGAACCAAAAGGAGAATTTTCTTTCGTCAAAATTTTTCAGAAAATCACGTTTTAAGGAAATCCCGCATCGTGCGAAATTATCTTGTTTTTCCTAAACAACACGTTGTAAGTCGAAAAGCTTTCATGTTGCGTGTATGTCTAAGTGTGTAGCCTCAAAAGAGAAGGCACAGGACAGTTTTCTCTCGAAAGGATATGTAAGAATACCACTTCATAAGGAAATACAGTTTTGCAGAGTAAAGACATATACGTACGCATTGGAAACTCTTTACGAGAAGAAATAACGCATAGTACAAAATTAGCTTGTATCTCCAAAACTACACGTTGTATCTCGAAAAGAATTGTTGTGGCGTGTACGTCTTAACATGTAGCATCTAAAGAGAACCAAAAGGAGAATTTTCTTTCGTCAAAATTTTTCAGAAAATCACGTTTTAAGGAAATCCCGCATCGTGCGAAATTATCTTGTTTTTCCTAAACAACACGTTGTAAGTCGAAAAGCTTTCATGTTGCGTGTATGTCTAAGTGTGTAGCCTCAAAAGAGAAGGCACAGGACAGTTTTCTCTCGAAAGGATATGTAAGAATACCACTTCATAAGGAAATACAGTTTTGCAGAGTAAAGACATATACGTACGCATTGGAAACTCTTTACGAGAAGAAATAACGCATAGTACAAAATTAGCTTGTATCTCCAAAACTACACGTTGTATCTCGAAAAGAATTGTTGTGGCGTGTACGTCTTAACATGTAGCATCTAAAGAGAACCAAAAGGAGAATTTTCTTTCGTCAAAATTTTTCAGAAAATCACGTTTTAGGGAAATCCCGCATCGTGCGAAATTATCTTGTTTTTCCTAAACAACACGTTGTAAGTCGAACAGCTTTCATGTTGCGTGTATGTCTAAGTGTGTAGCCTCAAAAGAGAAGGCACAGGACAGTTTTCTCTCGAAAGGATATGTAAGAATACCACTTCATAAGGAAATACAGTTTTGCAGAGTAAAGACATATACGTACGCATTGGAAACTCTTTACGAGAAGAAATAACGCATAGTACAAAATTAGCTTGTATCTCCAAAACTACACGTTGTATCTCGAAAAGAATTGTTGTGGCGTGTACGTCTTAACATGTAGCATCTAAAGAGAACCAAAAGGAGAATTTTCTTTCGTCAAAATTTTTCAGAAAATCACGTTTTAAGGAAATCCCGCATCGTGCGAAATTATCTTGTTTTTCCTAAACAACACGTTGTAAGTCGAAAAGCTTTCATGTTGCGTGTATGTCTAAGTGTGTAGCCTCAAAAGAGAAGGCACAGGACAGTTTTCTCTCGAAAGGATATGTAAGAATACCACTTCATAAGGAAATACAGTTTTGCAGAGTAAAGACATATACGTACGCATTGGAAACTCTTTACGAGAAGAAATAACGCATAGTACAAAATTAGCTTGTATCTCCAAAACTACACGTTGTATCTCGAAAAGAATTGTTGTGGCGTGTACGTCTTAACATGTAGCATCTAAAGAGAACCAAAAGGAGAATTTTCTTTCGTCAAAATTTTTCAGAAAATCACGTTTTAAGAAAATCCCGCATCGTGCGAAATTATCTTGTTTTTCCTAAACAACACGTTGTAAGTCGAAAAGCTTTCATGTTGCGTGTATGTCTAAGTGTGTAGCCTCAAAAGAGAAGGCACAGGACAGTTTTCTCTCGAAAGGATATGTAAGAATACCACTTCATAAGGAAATACAGCTTTGCAGAGTAAAGACATATACGTACGCATTGGAAACTCTTTACGAGAAGAAATAACGCATAGTACAAAATTAGCTTGTATCTCCAAAACTACACGTTGTATCTCGAAAAGAATTGTTGTGGCGTGTACGTCTTAACATGTAGCATCTAAAGAGAACCAAAAGGAGAATTTTCTTTTGTCAAAATTTTTCAGAAAATCACGTTTTAAGGAAATCCCGCATCGTGCGAAATTATCTTGTTTTTCCTAAACAACACGATGTAAGTCGAAAAGCTTTCATGTTGCGTGTATGTCTAAGTGTGTAGCCTCAAAAGAGAAGGCACAGGACAGTTTTCTCTCGAAAGGATATGTAAGAATACCACTTCATAAGGAAATACAGTTTTGCAGAGTAAAGACATATACGTACGCATTGGAAACTCTTTATGAGAAGAAATAACGCATAGTACAAAATTAGCTTGTATCTCCAAAACTACACGTTGTATCTCGAAAAGAATTGTTGTGGCGTGTACGTCTTAACATGTAGCATCTAAAGAGAACCGAAAGGAGAATTTTCTTTCGTCAAAATTTTTCAGAAAATCACGTTTTAAGAAAATCCCGCATCGTGCGAAATTATCTTGTTTTTCCTAAACAACACGTTGTAAGTCGAAAAGCTTTCATGTTGCGTGTATGTCTAAGTGTGTAGCCTCAAAAGAGAAGGCACAGGACAGTTTTCTCTCGAAAGGATATGTAAGAATACCACTTCATAAGGAAATACAGCTTTGCAGAGTAAAGACATATACGTACGCATTGGAAACTCTTTACGAGAAGAAATAACGCATAGTACAAAATTAGCTTGTATCTCCAAAACTACACGTTGTATCTCGAAAAGAATTGTTGTGGCGTGTACGTCTTAACATGTAGCATCTAAAGAGAACCAAAAGGAGAATTTTCTTTCGTCAAAATTTTTCAGAAAATCACGTTTTAAGGAAATCCCGCATCGTGCGAAATTATCTTGTTTTTCCTAAACAACACGTTGTAAGTCGAAAAGCTTTCATGTTGCGTGTATGTCTAAGTGTGTAGCCTCAAAAGAGAAGGCACAGGACAGTTTTCTCTCGAAAGGATATGTAAGAATACCACTACATAAGGAAATACAGTTTTGCAGAGTAAAGACATATACGTACGCATTGGAAACTCTTTACGAGAAGAAATAACGCATAGTACAAAATTAGCTTGTATCTCCAAAACTACACGTTGTATCTCGAAAAGAATTGTTGTGGCGTGTACGTCTTAACATGTAGCATCTAAAGAGAACCAAAAGGAGAATTTTCTTTCGTCAAAATTTTTCAGAAAATCACGTTTTAAGGAAATCCCGCATCGTGCGAAATTATCTTGTTTTTCCTAAACAACACGTTGTAAGTCGAAAAGCTTTCATGTTGCGTGTATGTCTAAGTGTGTAGCCTCAAAAGAGAAGGCACAGGACAGTTTTCTCTCGAAAGGATATGTAAGAATACCACTTCATAAGGAAATACAGCTTTGCAGAGTAAAGACATATACGTACGCATTGGAAACTCTTTACGAGAAGAAATAACGCATAGTACAAAATTAGCTTGTATCTCCAAAACTACACGTTGTATCTCGAAAAGAATTGTTGTGGCGTGTACGTCTTAACATGTAGCATCTTAAGAGAACCAAAAGGAGAATTTACTTTCGTCAAAATTTTTCAGAAAATCACGTTTTAAGGAAATCCCGCATCGTGCGAAATTATCTTGTTTTTCCTAAACAACACGTTGTAAGTCGAAAAGCTTTCATGTTGCGTGTATGTCTAAGTGTGTAGCCTCAAAAGAGAAGGCACAGGACAGTTTTCTCTCGAAAGGATATGTAAGAATACCACTTCATAAGGAAATACAGTTTTGCAGAGTAAAGACATATGCGTACACATTGGAAACTCTTACGAGAAGAAATAACGCATAGTAAAAAATTAGCTTGTATCTCCAAAACTACACGTTGTATCTCGAAAAGAATTGTTGTGGCGTGTACGTCTTAACATGTAGCATCTAAAGAGAACCAAAAGGAGAATTTTCTTTCGTCAAAATTTTTCAGAAAATCACGTTTTAAGGAAATCCCGCACCGTGCGAAATTATCTTGTTTTTCCTAAACAACATGTTGTAAGTCGAAAAGCTTTCATGTTGCGTGTATGTCTAAGTGTGTAGCCTCAAAAGAGAAGGCACAGGACAGTTTTCTCTCGAAAGGATATGTAAGAATACCACTTCATAAGGAAATACAGTTTTGCAGAGTAAAGACATATACGTACGCATTGGAAATTCTTTACGAGAAGAAATAACGCATAGTACAAAATTAGCTTGTATCTCCAAAACTACACGTTGTATCTCGAAAAGAATTGTTGTGGCGTGTACGTCTTAACATGTAGCATCTAAAGAGAACCAAAAGGAGAATTTACTTTCGTCAAAATTTTTCAGAAAATCACGTTTTAAGGAAATCCCGCATCGTGCGAAATTATCTTGTTTTTCCTAAACAACACGTTGTAAGTCGAAAAGCTTTCATGTTGCGTGTATGTCTAAGTGTGTAGCCTCAAAAGAGAAGGCACAGGACAGTTTTCTCTCGAAAGGATATGTAAGAATACCACTTCATAAGGAAATACAGTTTTGCAGAGTAAAGACATATACGTACGCATTGGAAACTCTTTACGAGAAGAAATAACGCATAGTACAAAATTAGCTTGCATCTCCAAAACTACACGTTGTATCTCGAAAAGAATTGTTGTGGCGTGTACGTCTTAACATGTAGCATCTAAAGAGAACCAAAAGGAGAATTTTCTTTCGTCAAAATTTTTCAGAAAATCACGTTTTAAGGAAATCCCGCATCGTGCGAAATTATCTTGTTTTTCCTAAACAACACGTTGTAAGTCGAAAAGCTTTCATGTTGCGTGTATGTCTAAGTGTGTAGCCTCAAAAGAGAAGGCACAGGACAGTTTTCTCTCGAAAGGATATGTAAGAATACCACTACATAAGGAAATACAGTTTTGCAGAGTAAAGACATATACGTACGCATTGGAAACTCTTTACGAGAAGAAATAACGCATAGTACAAAATTAGCTTGTATCTCCAAAACTACACGTTGTATCTCGAAAAGAATTGTTGTGGCGTGTAGGTCTTAACATGTAGCATCTAAAGAGACCCAAAAGGAGAATTTTCTTTCGTCAAAATTTTTCAGAAAATCACGTTTTAAGGAAATCCCGCATCGTGCGAAATTATCTTGTTTTTCCTAAACAACACGTTGTAAGTCGAAAAGCTTTCATGTTGCGTGTATGTCTAAGTGTGTAGCCTCAAAAGAGAAGGCACAGGACAGTTTTCTCTCGAAAGGATATGTAAGAATACCACTTCATAAGGAAATACAGTTTTGCAGAGTAAAGACATATGCGTACACATTGTAAACTCTTACGAGAAGAAATAACGCATAGTACAAAATTAGCTTGTATCTCCAAAACTACACGTTGTATCTCGAAAAGAATTGTTGTGGCGTGTACGTCTTAACATGTAGCATCTAAAGAGAACCAAAAGGAGAATTTTCTTTCGTCAAAATTTTTCAGAAAATCACGTTTTAAGGAAATCCCGCACCGTGCGAAATTATCTTGTTTTTCCTAAACAACACGTTGTAAGTCGAAAAGCTTTCATGTTGCGTGTATGTCTAAGTGTGTAGCCTCAAAAGAGAAGGCACAGGACAGTTTTCTCTCGAAAGGATATGTAAGAATACCACTTCATAAGGAAATACAGTTTTGCAGAGTAAAGACATATACGTACGCATTGGAAATTCTTTACGAGAAGAAATAACGCATAGTACAAAATTAGCTTGTATCTCCAAAACTACACGTTGTATCTCGAAAAGAATTGTTGTGGCGTGTACGTCTTAACATGTAGCATCTAAAGAGAACCAAAAGGAGAATTTTCTTTCGTCAAAATTTTTCAGAAAATCACGTTTTAAGGAAATCCCGCATCGTGCGAAATTATCTTGTTTTTCCTAAACAACACGTTGTAAGTCGAAAAGCTTTCATGTTGCGTGTATGTCTAAGTGTGTAGCCTCAAAAGAGAAGGCACAGGACAGTTTTCTCTCGAAAGGATATGTAAGAATACCACTACATAAGGAAATACAGTTTTGCAGAGTAAAGACATATACGTACGCATTGGAAACTCTTTACGAGAAGAAATAACGCATAGTACAAAATTAGCTTGTATCTCCAAAACTACACGTTGTATCTCGAAAAGAATTGTTGTGGCGTGTACGTCTTAACATGTAGCATCTAAAGAGAACCAAAAGGAGAATTTTCTTTCGTCAAAATTTTTCAGAAAATCACGTTTTAAGGAAATCCCGCATCGTGCGAAATTATCTTGTTTTTCCTAAACAACACGTTGTAAGTCGAAAAGCTTTCATGTTGCGTGTATGTCTAAGTGTGTAGCCTCAAAAGAGAAGGCACAGGACAGTTTTCTCTCGAAAGGATATGTAAGAATACCACTTCATAAGGAAATACAGCTTTGCAGAGTAAAGACATATACGTACGCATTGGAAACTCTTTACGAGAAGAAATAACGCATAGTACAAAATTAGCTTGTATCTCCAAAACTACACGTTGTATCTCGAAAAGAATTGTTGTGGCGTGTACGTCTTAACATGTAGCATCTTAAGAGAACCAAAAGGAGAATTTACTTTCGTCAAAATTTTTCAGAAAATCACGTTTTAAGGAAATCCCGCATCGTGCGAAATTATCTTGTTTTTCCTAAACAACACGTTGTAAGTCGAAAAGCTTTCATGTTGCGTGTATGTCTAAGTGTGTAGCCTCAAAAGAGAAGGCACAGGACAGTTTTCTCTCGAAAGGATATGTAAGAATACCACTTCATAAGGAAATACAGTTTTGCAGAGTAAAGACATATGCGTACACATTGGAAACTCTTACGAGAAGAAATAACGCATAGTAAAAAATTAGCTTGTATCTCCAAAACTACACGTTGTATCTCGAAAAGAATTGTTGTGGCGTGTACGTCTTAACATGTAGCATCTAAAGAGAACCAAAAGGAGAATTTTCTTTCGTCAAAATTTTTCAGAAAATCACGTTTTAAGGAAATCCCGCACCGTGCGAAATTATCTTGTTTTTCCTAAACAACATGTTGTAAGTCGAAAAGCTTTCATGTTGCGTGTATGTCTAAGTGTGTAGCCTCAAAAGAGAAGGCACAGGACAGTTTTCTCTCGAAAGGATATGTAAGAATACCACTTCATAAGGAAATACAGTTTTGCAGAGTAAAGACATATACGTACGCATTGGAAATTCTTTACGAGAAGAAATAACGCATAGTACAAAATTAGCTTGTATCTCCAAAACTACACGTTGTATCTCGAAAAGAATTGTTGTGGCGTGTACGTCTTAACATGTAGCATCTAAAGAGAACCAAAAGGAGAATTTACTTTCGTCAAAATTTTTCAGAAAATCACGTTTTAAGGAAATCCCGCATCGTGCGAAATTATCTTGTTTTTCCTAAACAACACGTTGTAAGTCGAAAAGCTTTCATGTTGCGTGTATGTCTAAGTGTGTAGCCTCAAAAGAGAAGGCACAGGACAGTTTTCTCTCGAAAGGATATGTAAGAATACCACTTCATAAGGAAATACAGTTTTGCAGAGTAAAGACATATACGTACGCATTGGAAACTCTTTACGAGAAGAAATAACGCATAGTACAAAATTAGCTTGCATCTCCAAAACTACACGTTGTATCTCGAAAAGAATTGTTGTGGCGTGTACGTCTTAACATGTAGCATCTAAAGAGAACCAAAAGGAGAATTTTCTTTCGTCAAAATTTTTCAGAAAATCACGTTTTAAGGAAATCCCGCATCGTGCGAAATTATCTTGTTTTTCCTAAACAACACGTTGTAAGTCGAAAAGCTTTCATGTTGCGTGTATGTCTAAGTGTGTAGCCTCAAAAGAGAAGGCACAGGACAGTTTTCTCTCGAAAGGATATGTAAGAATACCACTACATAAGGAAATACAGTTTTGCAGAGTAAAGACATATACGTACGCATTGGAAACTCTTTACGAGAAGAAATAACGCATAGTACAAAATTAGCTTGTATCTCCAAAACTACACGTTGTATCTCGAAAAGAATTGTTGTGGCGTGTAGGTCTTAACATGTAGCATCTAAAGAGACCCAAAAGGAGAATTTTCTTTCGTCAAAATTTTTCAGAAAATCACGTTTTAAGGAAATCCCGCATCGTGCGAAATTATCTTGTTTTTCCTAAACAACACGTTGTAAGTCGAAAAGCTTTCATGTTGCGTGTATGTCTAAGTGTGTAGCCTCAAAAGAGAAGGCACAGGACAGTTTTCTCTCGAAAGGATATGTAAGAATACCACTTCATAAGGAAATACAGTTTTGCAGAGTAAAGACATATGCGTACACATTGTAAACTCTTACGAGAAGAAATAACGCATAGTACAAAATTAGCTTGTATCTCCAAAACTACACGTTGTATCTCGAAAAGAATTGTTGTGGCGTGTACGTCTTAACATGTAGCATCTAAAGAGAACCAAAAGGAGAATTTTCTTTCGTCAAAATTTTTCAGAAAATCACGTTTTAAGGAAATCCCGCACCGTGCGAAATTATCTTGTTTTTCCTAAACAACACGTTGTAAGTCGAAAAGCTTTCATGTTGCGTGTATGTCTAAGTGTGTAGCCTCAAAAGAGAAGGCACAGGACAGTTTTCTCTCGAAAGGATATGTAAGAATACCACTTCATAAGGAAATACAGTTTTGCAGAGTAAAGACATATACGTACGCATTGGAAATTCTTTACGAGAAGAAATAACGCATAGTACAAAATTAGCTTGTATCTCCAAAACTACACGTTGTATCTCGAAAAGAATTGTTGTGGCGTGTACGTCTTAACATGTAGCATCTAAAGAGAACCAAAAGGAGAATTTTCTTTCGTCAAAATTTTTCAGAAAATCACGTTTTAAGGAAATCCCGCATCGTGCGAAATTATCTTGTTTTTCCTAAACAACACGTTGTAAGTCGAAAAGCTTTCATGTTGCGTGTATGTCTAAGTGTGTAGCCTCAAAAGAGAAGGCACAGGACAGTTTTCTCTCGAAAGGATATGTAAGAATACCACTTCATAAGGAAATACAGTTTTGCAGAGTAAAGACATATACGTACGCATTGGAAACTCTTTACGAGAAGAAATAAGGCATAGTACAAAATTAGCTTGTATCTCCAAAACTACACGTTGTATCTCGAAAAGAATTGTTGTGGCGTGTACGTCTTAACATGTAGCATCTAAAGAGAACCAAAAGGAGAATTTTCTTTCGTCAAAATTTTTCAGAAAATCACGTTTTAAGGAAATCCCGCATCGTGCGAAATTATCTTGTTTTTCCTAAACAACACGTTGTAAGTCGAAAAGCTTTCATGTTGCGTGTATGTCTAAGTGTGTAGCCTCAAAAGAGAAGGCACAGGACAGTTTTCTCTCGAAAGGATATGTAAGAATACCACTACATAAGGAAATACAGTTTTGCAGAGTAAAGACATATACGTACGCTTTGGAAACTCTTTACGAGAAGAAATAACGCATAGTACAAAATTAGCTTGTATCTCCAAAACTACACGTTGTATCTCGAAAAGAATTGTTGTGGCGTGTACGTCTTAACATGTAGCATCTAAAGAGAACCAAAAGGAGAATTTTCTTTCGTCAAAATTTTTCAGAAAATCACGTTTTAAGGAAATCCCGCATCGTGCGAAATTATCTTGTTTTTCCTAAACAACACGTTGTAAGTCGAAAAGCTTTCATGTTGCGTGTATGTCTAAGTGTGTAGCCTCAAAAGAGAAGGCACAGGACAGTTTTCTCTCGAAAGGATATGTAAGAATACCACTTCATAAGGAAATACAGCTTTGCAGAGTAAAGACATATACGTACGCATTGGAAACTCTTTACGAGAAGAAATAACGCATAGTACAAAATTAGCTTGTATCTCCAAAACTACACGTTGTATCTCGAAAAGAATTGTTGTGGCGTGTACGTCTTAACATGTAGCATCTAAAGAGAACCAAAAGGAGAATTTACTTTCGTCAAAATTTTTCAGAAAATCACGTTTTAAGGAAATCCCGCATCGTGCGAAATTATCTTGTTTTTCCTAAACAACACGTTGTAAGTCGAAAAGCTTTCATGTTGCGTGTATGTCTAAGTGTGTAGCCTCAAAAGAGAAGGCACAGGACAGTTTTCTCTCGAAAGGATATGTAAGAATACCACTTCATAAGGAAATACAGTTTTGCAGAGTAAAGACATATGCGTACACATTGGAAACTCTTACGAGAAGAAATAACGCATAGTACAAAATTAGCTTGTATCTCCAAAACTACACGTTGTATCTCGAAAAGAATTGTTGTGGCGTGTACGTCTTAACATGTAGCATCTAAAGAGAACCAAAAGGAGAATTTTCTTTCGTCAAAATTTTTCAGAAAATCACGTTTTAAGGAAATCCCGCACCATGCGAAATTATCTTGTTTTTCCTAAACAACACGTTGTAAGTCGAAAAGCTTTCATGTTGCGTATATGTCTAAGTGTGTAGCCTCAAAAGAGAAGGCACAGGACAGTTTTCTCTCGAAAGGATATGTAAGAATACCACTTCATAAGGAAATACAGTTTTGCAGAGTAAAGACATATACGTACGCATTGGAAATTCTTTACGAGAAAAAAATAACGCATAGTACAAAATTAGCTTGTATCTCCAAAACTACACGTTGTATCTCGAAAAGAATTGTTGTGGCGTGTACGTCTTAACATGTAGCATCTAAAGAGAACCAAAAGGAGAATTTTCTTTCGTCAAAATTTTTCAGAAAATCACGTTTTAAGGAAATCCCGCATCGTGCGAAATTATCTTGTTTTTCCTAAACAACACGTTGTAAGTCGAAAAGCTTTCATGTTGCGTGTATGTCTAAGTGTGTAGCCTCAAAAGAGAAGGCACAGGACAGTTTTCTCTCGAAAGGATATGTAAGAATACCACTTCATAAGGAAATGCAGTTTTGCAGAGTAAAGACATATACGTACGCATTGGAAACTCCTTACGAGAAGAAATAACGCATAGTACAAAATTAGCTTGTATCTCCAAAACTACACGTTGTATCTCGAAAAGAATTGTTGTGGCGTGTACGTCTGAACATGTAGCATCTAAAGAGAACCGAAAGGAGAATTTTCTTTCGTCAAAATTTTTCAGAAAATCACGTTTTAAGGAAATCCCGCATCGTGCGAAATTATCTTGTTTTTCCTAAACAACACGTTGTAAGTCGAAAAGCTTTCATGTTGCGTGTATGTCTAAGTGTGTAGCCTCAAAAGAGAAGGCACAGGACAGTTTTCTCTCGAAAGGATATGTAAGAATACCACTTCATAAGGAAATACAGTTTTGCAGAGTAAAGACATATACGTACGCATTGGAAACTCTTTACGAGAAGAAATAACGCATAGTACAAAATTAGCTTGTATCTCCAAAACTACACGTTGTATCTCGAAAAGAATTGTTGTGGCGTGTACGTCTTAACATGTAGCCTCTAGAGAGAACCAAAAGGAGAATTTTCTTTCGTCAAAATTTTTCAGAAAATCACGTTTTAAGGAAATCCCGCATCGTGCGAAATTATCTTGTTTTTCCTAAACAACACGTTGTAAGTCGAAAAGCTTTCATGTTGCGTGTATGTCTAAGTGTGTAGCCTCAAAAGAGAAGGCACAGGACAGTTTTCTCTCGAAAGGATATGTAAGAATACCACTTCATAAGGAAATACAGTTTTGCAGAGTAAAGACATATACGTACGCATTGGAAACTCCTTACGGGAAGAAATAACGCATAGTACAAAATTAGCTTGTATCTCCAAAACTACACGTTGTATCTCGAAAAGAATTGTTGTGGCGTGTACGTCTTAACATGTAGCATCTAAAGAGAACCAAAAGGAGAATTTTCTTTCGTCAAAATTTTTCAGAAAATCACGTTTTAAGGAAATCCCGCATCGTGCGAAATTATCTTGTTTTTCCTAAACAACACGTTGTAAGTCGAAAAGCTTTCATGTTGCGTGTATGTCTAAGTGTGTAGCCTCAAAAGAGAAGGCACAGGACAGTTTTCTCTCGAAAGGATATGTAAGAATACCACTTCATAAGGAAATACAGTTTTGCAGAGTAAAGACATATACGTACGCATTGGAAACTCTTTACGAGAAGAAATAACGCATAGTACAAAATTAGCTTGTATCTCCAAAACTACACGTTGTATCTCGAAAAGAATTGTTGTGGCGTGTACGTCTTAACATGTAGCATCTAAAGAGAACCAAAAGGAGAATTTTCTTTCGTCAAAATTTTTCAGAAAATCACGTTTTAAGGAAATCCCGCATCGTGCGAAATTATCTTGTTTTTCCTAAACAACACGTTGTAAGTCGAAAAGCTTTCATGTTGCGTGTATGTCTAAGTGTGTAGCCTCAAAAGAGAAGGCACAGGACAGTTTTCTCTCGAAAGGATATGTAAGAATACCACTTCATAAGGAAATACAGTTTTGCAGAGTAAAGACATATACGTACGCATTGGAAACTCCTTACGAGAAGAAATAACGCATAGTACAAAATTAGCTTGTATCTCCAAAACTACACGTTGTATCTCAAAAAGAATTGTTGTGGCGTGTACGTCTTAACATGTAGCATCTAAAGAGAACCAAAAGGAGAATTTTCTTTCGTCAAAATTTTTCAGAAAATCACGTTGTAATATAATCCCGCATTGTGCGAAATTATCTTGTTTTTCCTAAACAACACGTTGTAAGTCGAAAAGCTTTCATGTTGCGTGTATGTCTAAGTGTGTAGCCTCAAAAGAGAAGGCACAGGACAGTTTTCTCTCGAAAGGATATGTAAGAATACCTCTTCATAAGGAAATACAGTTTTGCAGAGTAAAGACATATACGTACGCATTGGAAACTCTTTACGAGAAGAAATAACGCATAGTACAAAATTAGCTTGTATCTCCAAAACTACACGTTGTATCTCGAAAAGAATTGTTGTGGCGTGTACGTCTTAACATGTAGCATCTAAAGAGAACCAAAAGGAGAATTTTCTTTCGTCAAAATTTTTCAGAAAATCACGTTTTAAGGAAATCCCGCATCGTGCGAAATTATCTTGTTTTTCCTAAACAACACGTTGTAAGTCGAAAAGCTTTCATGTTGCGTGTATGTCTAAGTGTGTAGCCTCAAAAGAGAAGGCACAGGACAGTTTTCTCTCGAAAGGATATGTAAGAATACCACTTCATAAGGAAATACAGCTTTGCAGAGTAAAGACATATACGTACGCATTGGAAACTCTTTACGAGAAGAAATAACGCATAGTTCAAAATTAGCTTGTATCTCCAAAACTACACGTTGTATCTCGAAAAGAATTGTTGTGGCGTGTATGTCTTAACATGTAGCATCTAAAGAGAACCAAAAGGAGAATTTACTTTCGTCAAAATTTTTCAGAAAATCACGTTTTAAGGAAATCCCGCATCGTGCGAAATTATCTTGTTTTTCCTAAACAACACGTTGTAAGTCGAAAAGCTTTCATGTTGCGTGTATGTCTAAGTGTGTAGCCTCAAAAGAGAAGGCACAGGACAGTTTTCTCTCGAAAGGATATGTAAGAATACCACTTCATAAGGAAATACAGTTTTGCAGAGTAAAGACATATACGTACACATTGGAAACTCTTTACGAGAAGAAATAACGCATAGTACAAAATTAGCTTGTATCTCCAAAACTACACGTTGTATCTCGAAAAGAATTGTTGTGGCGTGTACGTCTTAACATGTAGCATCTAAAGAGAACCAAAAGGAGAATTTTCTTTCGTCAAAATTTTTCAGAAAATCACGTTTTAAGGAAATCCCGCACCGTGCGAAATTATCTTGTTTTTCCTAAACAACACGTTGTAAGTCGAAAAGCTTTCATGTTGCGTGTATGTCTAAGTGTGTAGCCTCAAAAGAGAAGGCACAGGACAGTTTTCTCTCGAAAGGATATGTAAGAATACCACTTCATAAGGAAATACAGTTTTGCAGAGTAAAGACATATACGTACGCATTGGAAACTCTTTACGAGAAGAAATAACGCATAGTACAAAATTAGCTTGTATCTCCAAAACTACACGTTGTATCTCGAAAAGAATTGTTGTGGCGTGTACGTCTTAACATGTAGCATCTAAAGAGAACCAAAAGGAGAATTTTCTTTCGTCAAAATTTTTCAGAAAATCACGTTTTAAGGAAATCCCGCATCGTGCGAAATTATCTTGTTTTTCCTAAACAACACGTTGTAAGTCGAAAAGCTTTCATGTTGCGTGTATGTCTAAGTGTGTAGCCTCAAAAGAGAAGGCACAGGACAGTTTTCTCTCGAAAGGATATGTAAGAATACCACTTCATAAGGAAATACAGTTTTGCAGAGTAAAGACATATACGTACGCATTGGAAACTCCTTACGGGAAGAAATAACGCATAGTACAAAATTAGCTTGTATCTCCAAAACTACACGTTGTATCTCGAAAAGAATTGTTGTGGCGTGTACGTCTTAACATGTAGCATCTAAAGAGAACCAAAAGGAGAATTTTCTTTCGTCAAAATTTTTCAGAAAATCACGTTTTAAGGAAATCCCGCATCGTGCGAAATTATCTTGTTTTTCCTAAACAACACGTTGTAAGTCGAAAAGCTTTCATGTTGCGTGTATGTCTAAGTGTGTAGCCTCAAAAGAGAAGGCACAGGACAGTTTTCTCTCGAAAGGATATGTAAGAATACCACTTCATAAGGAAATACAGTTTTGCAGAGTAAAGACATATACGTACGCATTGGAAACTCTTTACGAGAAGAAATAACGCATAGTACAAAATTAGCTTGTATCTCCAAAACTACACGTTGTATCTCGAAAAGAATTGTTGTGGCGTGTACGTCTTAACATGTAGCATCTAAAGAGAACCAAAAGGAGAATTTTCTTTCGTCAAAATTTTTCAGAAAATCACGTTTTAAGGAAATCCCGCATCGTGCGAAATTATCTTGTTTTTCCTAAACAACACGTTGTAAGTCGAAAAGCTTTCATGTTGCGTGTATGTCTAAGTGTGTAGCCTCAAAAGAGAAGGCACAGGACAGTTTTATCTCGAAAGGATATGTAAGAATACCACTTCATAAGGAAATACAGTTTTGCAGAGTAAAGACATATACGTACGCATTGGAAACTCCTTACGAGAAGAAATAACGCATAGTACAAAATTAGCTTGTATCTCCAAAACTACACGTTGTATCTCAAAAAGAATTGTTGTGGCGTGTACGTCTTAACATGTAGCATCTAAAGAGAACCAAAAGGAGAATTTTCTTTCGTCAAAATTTTTCAGAAAATCACGTTGTAATATAATCCCGCATTGTGCGAAATTATCTTGTTTTTCCTAAACAACACGTTGTAAGTCGAAAAGCTTTCATGTTGCGTGTATGTCTAAGTGTGTAGCCTCAAAAGAGAAGGCACAGGACAGTTTTCTCTCGAAAGGATATGTAAGAATACCTCTTCATAAGGAAATACAGTTTTGCAGAGTAAAGACATATACGTACGCATTGGAAACTCTTTACGAGAAGAAATAACGCATAGTACAAAATTAGCTTGTATCTCCAAAACTACACGTTGTATCTCGAAAAGAATTGTTGTGGCGTGTACGTCTTAACATGTAGCATCTAAAGAGAACCAAAAGGAGAATTTTCTTTCGTCAAAATTTTTCAGAAAATCACGTTTTAAGGAAATCCCGCATCGTGCGAAATTATCTTGTTTTTCCTAAACAACACGTTGTAAGTCGAAAAGCTTTCATGTTGCGTGTATGTCTAAGTGTGTAGCCTCAAAAGAGAAGGCACAGGACAGTTTTCTCTCGAAAGGATATGTAAGAATACCACTTCATAAGGAAATACAGCTTTGCAGAGTAAAGACATATACGTACGCATTGGAAACTCTTTACGAGAAGAAATAACGCATAGTTCAAAATTAGCTTGTATCTCCAAAACTACACGTTGTATCTCGAAAAGAATTGTTGTGGCGTGTATGTCTTAACATGTAGCATCTAAAGAGAACCAAAAGGAGAATTTACTTTCGTCAAAATTTTTCAGAAAATCACGTTTTAAGGAAATCCCGCATCGTGCGAAATTATCTTGTTTTTCCTAAACAACACGTTGTAAGTCGAAAAGCTTTCATGTTGCGTGTATGTCTAAGTGTGTAGCCTCAAAAGAGAAGGCACAGGACAGTTTTCTCTCGAAAGGATATGTAAGAATACCACTTCATAAGGAAATACAGTTTTGCAGAGTAAAGACATATACGTACACATTGGAAACTCTTTACGAGAAGAAATAACGCATAGTACAAAATTAGCTTGTATCTCCAAAACTACACGTTGTATCTCGAAAAGAATTGTTGTGGCGTGTACGTCTTAACATGTAGCATCTAAAGAGAACCAAAAGGAGAATTTTCTTTCGTCAAAATTTTTCAGAAAATCACGTTTTAAGGAAATCCCGCACCGTGCGAAATTATCTTGTTTTTCCTAAACAACACGTTGTAAGTCGAAAAGCTTTCATGTTGCGTGTATGTCTAAGTGTGTAGCCTCAAAAGAGAAGGCACAGGACAGTTTTCTCTCGAAAGGATATGTAAGAATACCACTTCATAAGGAAATACAGTTTTGCAGAGTAAAGACATATACGTACGCATTGGAAACTCTTTAAGAGAAGAAATAACGCATAGTACAAAATTAGCTTGTATCTCCAAAACTACACGTTGTATCTCGAAAAGAATTGTTGTGGCGTGTACGTCTTAACATGTAGCATCTAAAGAGAACCAAAAGGAGAATTTTCTTTCGTCAAAATTTTTCAGAAAATCACGTTTTAAGGAAATCCCGCATCGTGCGAAATTATCTTGTTTTTCCTAAACAACACGTTGTAAGTCGAAAAGCTTTCATGTTGCGTGTATGTCTAAGTGTGTAGCCTCAAAAGAGAAGGCACAGGACAGTTTTCTCTCGAAAGGATATGTAAGAATACCACTTCATAAGGAAATACAGTTTTGCAGAGTAAAGACATATACGTACGCATTGGAAACTCCTTACGGGAAGAAATAACGCATAGTACAAAATTAGCTTGTATCTCCAAAACTACACGTTGTATCTCGAAAAGAATTGTTGTGGCGTGTACGTCTTAACATGTAGCATCTAAAGAGAACCAAAAGGAGAATTTTCTTTCGTCAAAATTTTTCAGATAATCACGTTTTAAGGAAATCCCGCATCGTGCGAAATTATCTTGTTTTTCCTAAACAACACGTTGTAAGTCGAAAAGCTTTCATGTTGCGTGTATGTCTAAGTGTGTAGCCTCAAAAGAGAAGGCACAGGACAGTTTTCTCTCGAAAGGATATGTAAGAATACCACTTCATAAGGAAATACAGTTTTGCAGAGTAAAGACATATACGTACGCATTGGAAACTCCTTACGAGAAGAAATAACGCATAGTACAAAATTAGCTTGTATCTCCAAAACTACACGTTGTATCTCAAAAAGAATTGTTGTGGCGTGTACGTCTTAACATGTAGCATCTAAAGAGAACCAAAAGGAGAATTTTCTTTCGTCAAAATTTTTCAGAAAATCACGTTGTAATATAATCCCGCATTGTGCGAAATTATCTTGTTTTTCCTAAACAACACGTTGTAAGTCGAAAAGCTTTCATGTTGCGTGTATGTCTAAGTGTGTAGCCTCAAAAGAGAAGGCACAGGACAGTTTTCTCTCGAAAGGATATGTAAGAATACCTCTTCATAAGGAAATACAGTTTTGCAGAGTAAAGACATATACGTACGCATTGGAAACTCTTTACGAGAAGAAATAACGCATAGTACAAAATTAGCTTGTATCTCCAAAACTACACGTTGTATCTCGAAAAGAATTGTTGTGGCGTGTACGTCTTAACATGTAGCATCTAAAGAGAACCAAAAGGAGAATTTTCTTTCGTCAAAATTTTTCAGAAAATCACGTTTTAAGGAAATCCCGCATCGTGCGAAATTATCTTGTTTTTCCTAAACAACACGTTGTAAGTCGAAAAGCTTTCATGTTGCGTGTATGTCTAAGTGTGTAGCCTCAAAAGAGAAGGCACAGGACAGTTTTCTCTCGAAAGGATATGTAAGAATACCACTTCATAAGGAAATACAGCTTTGCAGAGTAAAGACATATACGTACGCATTGGAAACTCTTTACGAGAAGAAATAACGCATAGTTCAAAATTAGCTTGTATCTCCAAAACTACACGTTGTATCTCGAAAAGAATTGTTGTGGCGTGTATGTCTTAACATGTAGCATCTAAAGAGAACCAAAAGGAGAATTTACTTTCGTCAAAATTTTTCAGAAAATCACGTTTTAAGGAAATCCCGCATCGTGCGAAATTATCTTGTTTTTCCTAAACAACACGTTGTAAGTCGAAAAGCTTTCATGTTGCGTGTATGTCTAAGTGTGTAGCCTCAAAAGAGAAGGCACAGGACAGTTTTCTCTCGAAAGGATATGTAAGAATACCACTTCATAAGGAAATACAGTTTTGCAGAGTAAAGACATATACGTACACATTGGAAACTCTTTACGAGAAGAAATAACGCATAGTACAAAATTAGCTTGTATCTCCAAAACTACACGTTGTATCTCGAAAAGAATTGTTGTGGCGTGTACGTCTTAACATGTAGCATCTAAAGAGAACCAAAAGGAGAATTTTCTTTCGTCAAAATTTTTCAGAAAATCACGTTTTAAGGAAATCCCGCACCGTGCGAAATTATCTTGTTTTTCCTAAACAACACGTTGTAAGTCGAAAAGCTTTCATGTTGCGTGTATGTCTAAGTGTGTAGCCTCAAAAGAGAAGGCACAGGACAGTTTTCTCTCGAAAGGATATGTAAGAATACCACTTCATAAGGAAATACAGTTTTGCAGAGTAAAGACATATACGTACGCATTGGAAACTCTTTAAGAGAAGAAATAACGCATAGTACAAAATTAGCTTGTATCTCCAAAACTACACGTTGTATCTCGAAAAGAATTGTTGTGGCGTGTACGTCTTAACATGTAGCATCTAAAGAGAACCAAAAGGAGAATTTTCTTTCGTCAAAATTTTTCAGAAAATCACGTTTTAAGGAAATCCCGCATCGTGCGAAATTATCTTGTTTTTCCTAAACAACACGTTGTAAGTCGAAAAGCTTTCATGTTGCGTGTATGTCTAAGTGTGTAGCCTCAAAAGAGAAGGCACAGGACAGTTTTCTCTCGAAAGGATATGTAAGAATACCACTTCATAAGGAAATACAGTTTTGCAGAGTAAAGACATATACGTACGCATTGGAAACTCCTTACGGGAAGAAATAACGCATAGTACAAAATTAGCTTGTATCTCCAAAACTACACGTTGTATCTCGAAAAGAATTGTTGTGGCGTGTACGTCTTAACATGTAGCATCTAAAGAGAACCAAAAGGAGAATTTTCTTTCGTCAAAATTTTTCAGAAAATCACGTTTTAAGGAAATCCCGCATCGTGCGAAATTATCTTGTTTTTCCTAAACAACACGTTGTAAGTCGAAAAGCTTTCATGTTGCGTGTATGTCTAAGTGTGTAGCCTCAAAAGAGAAGGCACAGGACAGTTTTCTCTCGAAAGGATATGTAAGAATACCACTTCATAAGGAAATACAGTTTTGCAGAGTAAAGACATATACGTACGCATTGGAAACTCCTTACGAGAAGAAATAACGCATAGTACAAAATTAGCTTGTATCTCCAAAACTACACGTTGTATCTCAAAAAGAATTGTTGTGGCGTGTACGTCTTAACATGTAGCATCTAAAGAGAACCAAAAGGAGAATTTTCTTTCGTCAAAATTTTTCAGAAAATCACGTTGTAATATAATCCCGCATTGTGCGAAATTATCTTGTTTTTCCTAAACAACACGTTGTAAGTCGAAAAGCTTTCATGTTGCGTGTATGTCTAAGTGTGTAGCCTCAAAAGAGAAGGCACAGGACAGTTTTCTCTCGAAAGGATATGTAAGAATACCTCTTCATAAGGAAATACAGTTTTGCAGAGTAAAGACATATACGTACGCATTGGAAACTCTTTACGAGAAGAAATAACGCATAGTACAAAATTAGCTTGTATCTCCAAAACTACACGTTGTATCTCGAAAAGAATTGTTGTGGCGTGTACGTCTTAACATGTAGCATCTAAAGAGAACCAAAAGGAGAATTTTCTTTCGTCAAAATTTTTCAGAAAATCACGTTTTAAGGAAATCCCGCATCGTGCGAAATTATCTTGTTTTTCCTAAACAACACGTTGTAAGTCGAAAAGCTTTCATGTTGCGTGTATGTCTAAGTGTGTAGCCTCAAAAGAGAAGGCACAGGACAGTTTTCTCTCGAAAGGATATGTAAGAATACCACTTCATAAGGAAATACAGCTTTGCAGAGTAAAGACATATACGTACGCATTGGAAACTCTTTACGAGAAGAAATAACGCATAGTTCAAAATTAGCTTGTATCTCCAAAACTACACGTTGTATCTCGAAAAGAATTGTTGTGGCGTGTATGTCTTAACATGTAGCATCTAAAGAGAACCAAAAGGAGAATTTACTTTCGTCAAAATTTTTCAGAAAATCACGTTTTAAGGAAATCCCGCATCGTGCGAAATTATCTTGTTTTTCCTAAACAACACGTTGTAAGTCGAAAAGCTTTCATGTTGCGTGTATGTCTAAGTGTGTAGCCTCAAAAGAGAAGGCACAGGACAGTTTTCTCTCGAAAGGATATGTAAGAATACCACTTCATAAGGAAATACAGTTTTGCAGAGTAAAGACATATACGTACACATTGGAAACTCTTTACGAGAAGAAATAACGCATAGTACAAAATTAGCTTGTATCTCCAAAACTACACGTTGTATCTCGAAAAGAATTGTTGTGGCGTGTACGTCTTAACATGTAGCATCTAAAGAGAACCAAAAGGAGAATTTTCTTTCGTCAAAATTTTTCAGAAAATCACGTTTTAAGGAAATCCCGCACCGTGCGAAATTATCTTGTTTTTCCTAAACAACACGTTGTAAGTCGAAAAGCTTTCATGTTGCGTGTATGTCTAAGTGTGTAGCCTCAAAAGAGAAGGCACAGGACAGTTTTCTCTCGAAAGGATATGTAAGAATACCACTTCATAAGGAAATACAGTTTTGCAGAGTAAAGACATATACGTACGCATTGGAAACTCTTTAAGAGAAGAAATAACGCATAGTACAAAATTAGCTTGTATCTCCAAAACTACACGTTGTATCTCGAAAAGAATTGTTGTGGCGTGTACGTCTTAACATGTAGCATCTAAAGAGAACCAAAAGGAGAATTTTCTTTCGTCAAAATTTTTCAGAAAATCACGTTTTAAGGAAATCCCGCATCGTGCGAAATTATCTTGTTTTTCCTAAACAACACGTTGTAAGTCGAAAAGCTTTCATGTTGCGTGTATGTCTAAGTGTGTAGCCTCAAAAGAGAAGGCACAGGACAGTTTTCTCTCGAAAGGATATGTAAGAATACCACTTCATAAGGAAATACAGTTTTGCAGAGTAAAGACATATACGTACGCATTGGAAACTCCTTACGGGAAGAAATAACGCATAGTACAAAATTAGCTTGTATCTCCAAAACTACACGTTGTATCTCGAAAAGAATTGTTGTGGCGTGTACGTCTTAACATGTAGCATCTAAAGAGAACCAAAAGGAGAATTTTCTTTCGTCAAAATTTTTCAGAAAATCACGTTTTAAGGAAATCCCGCATCGTGCGAAATTATCTTGTTTTTCCTAAACAACACGTTGTAAGTCGAAAAGCTTTCATGTTGCGTGTATGTCTAAGTGTGTAGCCTCAAAAGAGAAGGCACAGGACAGTTTTCTCTCGAAAGGATATGTAAGAATACCACTTCATAAGGAAATACAGTTTTGCAGAGTAAAGACATATACGTACGCATTGGAAACTCTTTACGAGAAGAAATAACGCATAGTACAAAATTAGCTTGTATCTCCAAAACTACACGTTGTATCTCGAAAAGAATTGTTGTGGCGTGTACGTCTTAACATGTAGCATCTAAAGAGAACCAAAAGGAGAATTTTCTTTCGTCAAAATTTTTCAGAAAATCACGTTTTAAGGAAATCCCGCATCGTGCGAAATTATCTTGTTTTTCCTAAACAACACGTTGTAAGTCGAAAAGCTTTCATGTTGCGTGTATGTCTAAGTGTGTAGCCTCAAAAGAGAAGGCACAGGACAGTTTTCTCTCGAAAGGATATGTAAGAATACCACTTCATAAGGAAATACAGTTTTGCAGAGTAAAGACATATACGTACGCATTGGAAACTCCTTACGAGAAGAAATAACGCATAGTACAAAATTAGCTTGTATCTCCAAAACTACACGTTGTATCTCAAAAAGAATTGTTGTGGCGTGTACGTCTTAACATGTAGCATCTAAAGAGAACCAAAAGGAGAATTTTCTTTCGTCAAAATTTTTCAGAAAATCACGTTGTAATATAATCCCGCATTGTGCGAAATTATCTTGTTTTTCCTAAACAACACGTTGTAAGTCGAAAAGCTTTCATGTTGCGTGTATGTCTAAGTGTGTAGCCTCAAAAGAGAAGGCACAGGACAGTTTTCTCTCGAAAGGATATGTAAGAATACCTCTTCATAAGGAAATACAGTTTTGCAGAGTAAAGACATATACGTACGCATTGGAAACTCTTTACGAGAAGAAATAACGCATAGTACAAAATTAGCTTGTATCTCCAAAACTACACGTTGTATCTCGAAAAGAATTGTTGTGGCGTGTACGTCTTAACATGTAGCATCTAAAGAGAACCAAAAGGAGAATTTTCTTTCGTCAAAATTTTTCAGAAAATCACGTTTTAAGGAAATCCCGCATCGTGCGAAATTATCTTGTTTTTCCTAAACAACACGTTGTAAGTCGAAAAGCTTTCATGTTGCGTGTATGTCTAAGTGTGTAGCCTCAAAAGAGAAGGCACAGGACAGTTTTCTCTCGAAAGGATATGTAAGAATACCACTTCATAAGGAAATACAGCTTTGCAGAGTAAAGACATATACGTACGCATTGGAAACTCTTTACGAGAAGAAATAACGCATAGTTCAAAATTAGCTTGTATCTCCAAAACTACACGTTGTATCTCGAAAAGAATTGTTGTGGCGTGTATGTCTTAACATGTAGCATCTAAAGAGAACCAAAAGGAGAATTTACTTTCGTCAAAATTTTTCAGAAAATCACGTTTTAAGGAAATCCCGCATCGTGCGAAATTATCTTGTTTTTCCTAAACAACACGTTGTAAGTCGAAAAGCTTTCATGTTGCGTGTATGTCTAAGTGTGTAGCCTCAAAAGAGAAGGCACAGGACAGTTTTCTCTCGAAAGGATATGTAAGAATACCACTTCATAAGGAAATACAGTTTTGCAGAGTAAAGACATATACGTACACATTGGAAACTCTTTACGAGAAGAAATAACGCATAGTACAAAATTAGCTTGTATCTCCAAAACTACACGTTGTATCTCGAAAAGAATTGTTGTGGCGTGTACGTCTTAACATGTAGCATCTAAAGAGAACCAAAAGGAGAATTTTCTTTCGTCAAAATTTTTCAGAAAATCACGTTTTAAGGAAATCCCGCACCATGCGAAATTATCTTGTTTTTCCTAAACAACACGTTGTAAGTCGAAAAGCTTTCATGTTGCGTGTATGTCTAAGTGTGTAGCCTCAAAAGAGAAGGCACAGGACAGTTTTCTCTCGAAAGGATATGTAAGAATACCACTTCATAAGGAAATACAGTTTTGCAGAGTAAAGACATATACGTACGCATTGGAAACTCTTTACGAGAAGAAATAACGCATAGTACAAAATTAGCTTGTATCTCCAAAACTACACGTTGTATCTCGAAAAGAATTGTTGTGGCGTGTACGTCTTAACATGTAGCATCTAAAGAGAACCAAAAGGAGAATTTTCTTTCGTCAAAATTTTTCAGAAAATCACGTTTTAAGGAAATCCCGCATCGTGCGAAATTATCTTGTTTTTCCTAAACAACACGTTGTAAGTCGAAAAGCTTTCATGTTGCGTGTATGTCTAAGTGTGTAGCCTCAAAAGAGAAGGCACAGGACAGTTTTCTCTCGAAAGGATATGTAAGAATACCACTTCATAAGGAAATACAGTTTTGCAGAGTAAAGACATATACGTACGCATTGGAAACTCCTTACGGGAAGAAATAACGCATAGTACAAAATTAGCTTGTATCTCCAAAACTACACGTTGTATCTCGAAAAGAATTGTTGTGGCGTGTACGTCTTAACATGTAGCATCTAAAGAGAACCAAAAGGAGAATTTTCTTTCGTCAAAATTTTTCAGAAAATCACGTTTTAAGGAAATCCCGCATCGTGCGAAATTATCTTGTTTTTCCTAAACAACACGTTGTAAGTCGAAAAGCTTTCATGTTGCGTGTATGTCTAAGTGTGTAGCCTCAAAAGAGAAGGCACAGGACAGTTTTCTCTCGAAAGGATATGTAAGAATACCACTTCATAAGGAAATACAGTTTTGCAGAGTAAAGACATATACGTACGCATTGGAAACTCTTTACGAGAAGAAATAACGCATAGTACAAAATTAGCTTGTATCTCCAAAACTACACGTTGTATCTCGAAAAGAATTGTTGTGGCGTGTACGTCTTAACATGTAGCATCTAAAGAGAACCAAAAGGAGAATTTTCTTTCGTCAAAATTTTTCAGAAAATCACGTTTTAAGGAAATCCCGCATCGTGCGAAATTATCTTGTTTTTCCTAAACAACACGTTGTAAGTCGAAAAGCTTTCATGTTGCGTGTATGTCTAAGTGTGTAGCCTCAAAAGAGAAGGCACAGGACAGTTTTCTCTCGAAAGGATATGTAAGAATACCACTTCATAAGGAAATACAGTTTTGCAGAGTAAAGACATATACGTACGCATTGGAAACTCCTTACGAGAAGAAATAACGCATAGTACAAAATTAGCTTGTATCTCCAAAACTACACGTTGTATCTCAAAAAGAATTGTTGTGGCGTGTACGTCTTAACATGTAGCATCTAAAGAGAACCAAAAGGAGAATTTTCTTTCGTCAAATTTTTCAGAAAATCACGTTGTAATATAATCCCGCATTGTGCGAAATTATCTTGTTTTTCCTAAACAACACGTTGTAAGTCGAAAAGCTTTCATGTTGCGTGTATGTCTAAGTGTGTAGCCTCAAAAGAGAAGGCACAGGACAGTTTTCTCTCGAAAGGATATGTAAGAATACCTCTTCATAAGGAAATACAGTTTTGCAGAGTAAAGACATATACGTACGCATTGGAAACTCTTTACGAGAAGAAATAACGCATAGTACAAAATTAGCTTGTATCTCCAAAACTACACGTTGTATCTCGAAAAGAATTGTTGTGGCGTGTACGTCTTAACATGTAGCATCTAAAGAGAACCAAAAGGAGAATTTTCTTTCGTCAAAATTTTTCAGAAAATCACGTTTTAAGGAAATCCCGCATCGTGCGAAATTATCTTGTTTTTTCCTAAACAACACGTTGTAAGTCGAAAAGCTTTCATGTTGCGTGTATGTCTAAGTGTGTAGCCTCAAAAGAGAAGGCACAGGACAGTTTTCTCTCGAAAGGATATGTAAGAATACCACTTCATAAGGAAATACAGCTTTGCAGAGTAAAGACATATACGTACGCATTGGAAACTCTTTACGAGAAGAAATAACGCATAGTTCAAAATTAGCTTGTATCTCCAAAACTACACGTTGTATCTCGAAAAGAATTGTTGTGGCGTGTATGTCTTAACATGTAGCATCTAAAGAGAACCAAAAGGAGAATTTACTTTCGTCAAAATTTTTCAGAAAATCACGTTTTAAGGAAATCCCGCATCGTGCGAAATTATCTTGTTTTTCCTAAACAACACGTTGTAAGTCGAAAAGCTTTCATGTTGCGTGTATGTCTAAGTGTGTAGCCTCAAAAGAGAAGGCACAGGACAGTTTTCTCTCGAAAGGATATGTAAGAATACCACTTCATAAGGAAATACAGTTTTGCAGAGTAAAGACATATACGTACACATTGGAAACTCTTTACGAGAAGAAATAACGCATAGTACAAAATTAGCTTGTATCTCCAAAACTACACGTTGTATCTCGAAAAGAATTGTTGTGGCGTGTACGTCTTAACATGTAGCATCTAAAGAGAACCAAAAGGAGAATTTTCTTTCGTCAAAATTTTTCAGAAAATCACGTTTTAAGGAAATCCCGCACCGTGCGAAATTATCTTGTTTTTCCTAAACAACACGTTGTAAGTCGAAAAGCTTTCATGTTGCGTGTATGTCTAAGTGTGTAGCCTCAAAAGAGAAGGCACAGGACAGTTTTCTCTCGAAAGGATATGTAAGAATACCACTTCATAAGGAAATACAGTTTTGCAGAGTAAAGACATATACGTACGCATTGGAAACTCTTTAAGAGAAGAAATAACGCATAGTACAAAATTAGCTTGTATCTCCAAAACTACACGTTGTATCTCGAAAAGAATTGTTGTGGCGTGTACGTCTTAACATGTAGCATCTAAAGAGAACCAAAAGGAGAATTTTCTTTCGTCAAAATTTTTCAGAAAATCACGTTTTAAGGAAATCCCGCATCGTGCGAAATTATCTTGTTTTTCCTAAACAACACGTTGTAAGTCGAAAAGCTTTCATGTTGCGTGTATGTCTAAGTGTGTAGCCTCAAAAGAGAAGGCACAGGACAGTTTTCTCTCGAAAGGATATGTAAGAATACCACTTCATAAGGAAATACAGTTTTGCAGAGTAAAGACATATACGTACGCATTGGAAACTCCTTACGGGAAGAAATAACGCATAGTACAAAATTAGCTTGTATCTCCAAAACTACACGTTGTATCTCGAAAAGAATTGTTGTGGCGTGTACGTCTTAACATGTAGCATCTAAAGAGAACCAAAAGGAGAATTTTCTTTCGTCAAAATTTTTCAGAAAATCACGTTTTAAGGAAATCCCGCATCGTGCGAAATTATCTTGTTTTTCCTAAACAACACGTTGTAAGTCGAAAAGCTTTCATGTTGCGTGTATGTCTAAGTGTGTAGCCTCAAAAGAGAAGGCACAGGACAGTTTTCTCTCGAAAGGATATGTAAGAATACCACTTCATAAGGAAATACAGTTTTGCAGAGTAAAGACATATACGTACGCATTGGAAACTCTTTACGAGAAGAAATAACGCATAGTACAAAATTAGCTTGTATCTCCAAAACTACACGTTGTATCTCGAAAAGAATTGTTGTGGCGTGTACGTCTTAACATGTAGCATCTAAAGAGAACCAAAAGGAGAATTTTCTTTCGTCAAAATTTTTCAGAAAATCACGTTTTAAGGAAATCCCGCATCGTGCGAAATTATCTTGTTTTTCCTAAACAACACGTTGTAAGTCGAAAAGCTTTCATGTTGCGTGTATGTCTAAGTGTGTAGCCTCAAAAGAGAAGGCACAGGACAGTTTTCTCTCGAAAGGATATGTAAGAATACCACTTCATAAGGAAATACAGTTTTGCAGAGTAAAGACATATACGTACGCATTGGAAACTCCTTACGAGAAGAAATAACGCATAGTACAAAATTAGCTTGTATCTCCAAAACTACACGTTGTATCTCAAAAAGAATTGTTGTGGCGTGTACGTCTTAACATGTAGCATCTAAAGAGAACCAAAAGGAGAATTTTCTTTCGTCAAAATTTTTCAGAAAATCACGTTGTAATATAATCCCGCATTGTGCGAAATTATCTTGTTTTTCCTAAACAACACGTTGTAAGTCGAAAAGCTTTCATGTTGCGTGTATGTCTAAGTGTGTAGCCTCAAAAGAGAAGGCACAGGACAGTTTTCTCTCGAAAGGATATGTAAGAATACCTCTTCATAAGGAAATACAGTTTTGCAGAGTAAAGACATATACGTACGCATTGGAAACTCTTTACGAGAAGAAATAACGCATAGTACAAAATTAGCTTGTATCTCCAAAACTACACGTTGTATCTCGAAAAGAATTGTTGTGGCGTGTACGTCTTAACATGTAGCATCTAAAGAGAACCAAAAGGAGAATTTTCTTTCGTCAAAATTTTTCAGAAAATCACGTTTTAAGGAAATCCCGCATCGTGCGAAATTATCTTGTTTTTCCTAAACAACACGTTGTAAGTCGAAAAGCTTTCATGTTGCGTGTATGTCTAAGTGTGTAGCCTCAAAAGAGAAGGCACAGGACAGTTTTCTCTCGAAAGGATATGTAAGAATACCACTTCATAAGGAAATACAGCTTTGCAGAGTAAAGACATATACGTACGCATTGGAAACTCTTTACGAGAAGAAATAACGCATAGTTCAAAATTAGCTTGTATCTCCAAAACTACACGTTGTATCTCGAAAAGAATTGTTGTGGCGTGTATGTCTTAACATGTAGCATCTAAAGAGAACCAAAAGGAGAATTTACTTTCGTCAAAATTTTTCAGAAAATCACGTTTTAAGGAAATCCCGCATCGTGCGAAATTATCTTGTTTTTCCTAAACAACACGTTGTAAGTCGAAAAGCTTTCATGTTGCGTGTATGTCTAAGTGTGTAGCCTCAAAAGAGAAGGCACAGGACAGTTTTCTCTCGAAAGGATATGTAAGAATACCACTTCATAAGGAAATACAGTTTTGCAGAGTAAAGACATATACGTACACATTGGAAACTCTTTACGAGAAGAAATAACGCATAGTACAAAATTAGCTTGTATCTCCAAAACTACACGTTGTATCTCGAAAAGAATTGTTGTGGCGTGTACGTCTTAACATGTAGCATCTAAAGAGAACCAAAAGGAGAATTTTCTTTCGTCAAAATTTTTCAGAAAATCACGTTTTAAGGAAATCCCGCACCATGCGAAATTATCTTGTTTTTCCTAAACAACACGTTGTAAGTCGAAAAGCTTTCATGTTGCGTGTATGTCTAAGTGTGTAGCCTCAAAAGAGAAGGCACAGGACAGTTTTCTCTCGAAAGGATATGTAAGAATACCACTTCATAAGGAAATACAGTTTTGCAGAGTAAAGACATATACGTACGCATTGGAAACTCTTTACGAGAAGAAATAACGCATAGTACAAAATTAGCTTGTATCTCCAAAACTACACGTTGTATCTCGAAAAGAATTGTTGTGGCGTGTACGTCTTAACATGTAGCATCTAAAGAGAACCAAAAGGAGAATTTTCTTTCGTCAAAATTTTTCAGAAAATCACGTTTTAAGGAAATCCCGCATCGTGCGAAATTATCTTGTTTTTCCTAAACAACACGTTGTAAGTCGAAAAGCTTTCATGTTGCGTGTATGTCTAAGTGTGTAGCCTCAAAAGAGAAGGCACAGGACAGTTTTCTCTCGAAAGGATATGTAAGAATACCACTTCATAAGGAAATACAGTTTTGCAGAGTAAAGACATATACGTACGCATTGGAAACTCCTTACGGGAAGAAATAACGCATAGTACAAAATTAGCTTGTATCTCCAAAACTACACGTTGTATCTCGAAAAGAATTGTTGTGGCGTGTACGTCTTAACATGTAGCATCTAAAGAGAACCAAAAGGAGAATTTTCTTTCGTCAAAATTTTTCAGAAAATCACGTTTTAAGGAAATCCCGCATCGTGCGAAATTATCTTGTTTTTCCTAAACAACACGTTGTAAGTCGAAAAGCTTTCATGTTGCGTGTATGTCTAAGTGTGTAGCCTCAAAAGAGAAGGCACAGGACAGTTTTCTCTCGAAAGGATATGTAAGAATACCACTTCATAAGGAAATACAGTTTTGCAGAGTAAAGACATATACGTACGCATTGGAAACTCTTTACGAGAAGAAATAACGCATAGTACAAAATTAGCTTGTATCTCCAAAACTACACGTTGTATCTCGAAAAGAATTGTTGTGGCGTGTACGTCTTAACATGTAGCATCTAAAGAGAACCAAAAGGAGAATTTTCTTTCGTCAAAATTTTTCAGAAAATCACGTTTTAAGGAAATCCCGCATCGTGCGAAATTATCTTGTTTTTCCTAAACAACACGTTGTAAGTCGAAAAGCTTTCATGTTGCGTGTATGTCTAAGTGTGTAGCCTCAAAAGAGAAGGCACAGGACAGTTTTCTCTCGAAAGGATATGTAAGAATACCACTTCATAAGGAAATACAGTTTTGCAGAGTAAAGACATATACGTACGCATTGGAAACTCCTTACGAGAAGAAATAACGCATAGTACAAAATTAGCTTGTATCTCCAAAACTACACGTTGTATCTCAAAAAGAATTGTTGTGGCGTGTACGTCTTAACATGTAGCATCTAAAGAGAACCAAAAGGAGAATTTTCTTTCGTCAAATTTTTCAGAAAATCACGTTGTAATATAATCCCGCATTGTGCGAAATTATCTTGTTTTTCCTAAACAACACGTTGTAAGTCGAAAAGCTTTCATGTTGCGTGTATGTCTAAGTGTGTAGCCTCAAAAGAGAAGGCACAGGACAGTTTTCTCTCGAAAGGATATGTAAGAATACCTCTTCATAAGGAAATACAGTTTTGCAGAGTAAAGACATATACGTACGCATTGGAAACTCTTTACGAGAAGAAATAACGCATAGTACAAAATTAGCTTGTATCTCCAAAACTACACGTTGTATCTCGAAAAGAATTGTTGTGGCGTGTACGTCTTAACATGTAGCATCTAAAGAGAACCAAAAGGAGAATTTTCTTTCGTCAAAATTTTTCAGAAAATCACGTTTTAAGGAAATCCCGCATCGTGCGAAATTATCTTGTTTTTCCTAAACAACACGTTGTAAGTCGAAAAGCTTTCATGTTGCGTGTATGTCTAAGTGTGTAGCCTCAAAAGAGAAGGCACAGGACAGTTTTCTCTCGAAAGGATATGTAAGAATACCACTTCATAAGGAAATACAGCTTTGCAGAGTAAAGACATATACGTACGCATTGGAAACTCTTTACGAGAAGAAATAACGCATAGTTCAAAATTAGCTTGTATCTCCAAAACTACACGTTGTATCTCGAAAAGAATTGTTGTGGCGTGTATGTCTTAACATGTAGCATCTAAAGAGAACCAAAAGGAGAATTTACTTTCGTCAAAATTTTTCAGAAAATCACGTTTTAAGGAAATCCCGCATCGTGCGAAATTATCTTGTTTTTCCTAAACAACACGTTGTAAGTCGAAAAGCTTTCATGTTGCGTGTATGTCTAAGTGTGTAGCCTCAAAAGAGAAGGCACAGGACAGTTTTCTCTCGAAAGGATATGTAAGAATACCACTTCATAAGGAAATACAGTTTTGCAGAGTAAAGACATATACGTACGCATTGGAAACTCTTTACGAGAAGAAATAACGCATAGTACAAAATTAGCTTGTATCTCCAAAACTACACGTTGTATCTCGAAAAGAATTGTTGTGGCGTGTACGTCTTAACATGTAGCATCTAAAGAGAACCAAAAGGAGAATTTTCTTTCGTCAAAATTTTTCAGAAAATCACGTTTTAAGGAAATCCCGCATCGTGCGAAATTATCTTGTTTTTCCTAAACAACACGTTGTAAGTCGAAAAGCTTTCATGTTGCGTGTATGTCTAAGTGTGTAGCCTCAAAAGAGAAGGCACAGGACAGTTTTCTCTCGAAAGGATATGTAAGAATACCACTTCATAAGGAAATACAGTTTTGCAGAGTAAAGACATATACGTACGCATTGGAAACTCCTTAGGAGAAGAAATAACGCATAGTACAAAATTAGCTTGTATCTCCAAAACTACACGTTGTATCTCAAAAAGAATTGTTGTGGCGTGTACGTCTTAACATGTAGCATCTAAAGAGAACCAAAAGGAGAATTTTCTTTCGTCAAAATTTTTCAGAAAATCACGTTGTAATATAATCCCGCATTGTGCGAAATTATCTTGTTTTTCCTAAACAACACGTTGTAAGTCGAAAAGCTTTCATGTTGCGTGTATGTCTAAGTGTGTAGCCTCAAAAGAGAAGGCACAGGACAGTTTTCTCTCGAAAAGATATGTAAGAATACCTCTTCATAAGGAAATACAGTTTTGCAGAGTAAAGACATATACGTACGCATTGGAAACTCTTTACGAGAAGAAATAACGCATAGTACAAAATTAGCTTGTATCTCCAAAACTACACGTTGTATCTCGAAAAGAATTGTTGTGGCGTGTACGTCTTAACATGTAGCATCTAAAGAGAACCAAAAGGAGAATTTTCTTTCGTCAAAATTTTTCAGAAAATCACGTTTTAAGGAAATCCCGCATCGTGCGAAATTATCTTGTTTTTCCTAAACAACACGTTGTAAGTCGAAAAGCTTTCATGTTGCGTGTATGTCTAAGTGTGTAGCCTCAAAAGAGAAGGCACAGGACAGTTTTCTCTCGAAAGGATATGTAAGAATACCACTTCATAAGGAAATACAGCTTTGCAGAGTAAAGACATATACGTACGCATTGGAAACTCTTTACGAGAAGAAATAACGCATAGTTCAAAATTAGCTTGTATCTCCAAAACTACACGTTGTATCTCGAAAAGAATTGTTGTGGCGTGTATGTCTTAACATGTAGCATCTAAAGAGAACCAAAAGGAGAATTTACTTTCGTCAAAATTTTTCAGAAAATCACGTTTTAAGGAAATCCCGCATCGTGCGAAATTATCTTGTTTTTCCTAAACAACACGTTGTAAGTCGAAAAGCTTTCATGTTGCGTGTATGTCTAAGTGTGTAGCCTCAAAAGAGAAGGCACAGGACAGTTTTCTCTCGAAAGGATATGTAAGAATACCACTTCATAAGGAAATACAGTTTTGCAGAGTAAAGACATATACGTACACATTGGAAACTCTTTACGAGAAGAAATAACGCATAGTACAAAATTAGCTTGTATCTCCAAAACTACACGTTGTATCTCGAAAAGAATTGTTGTGGCGTGTACGTCTTAACATGTAGCATCTAAAGAGAACCAAAAGGAGAATTTTCTTTCGTCAAAATTTTTCAGAAAATCACGTTTTAAGGAAATCCCGCACCGTGCGAAATTATCTTGTTTTTCCTAAACAACACGTTGTAAGTCGAAAAGCTTTCATGTTGCGTGTATGTCTAAGTGTGTAGCCTCAAAAGAGAAGGCACAGGACAGTTTTCTCTCGAAAGGATATGTAAGAATACCACTTCATAAGGAAATACAGTTTTGCAGAGTAAAGACATATACGTACGCATTGGAAACTCTTTACGAGAAGAAATAACGCATAGTACAAAATTAGCTTGTATCTCCAAAACTACACGTTGTATCTCGAAAAGAATTGTTGTGGCGTGTACGTCTTAACATGTAGCATCTAAAGAGAACCAAAAGGAGAATTTTCTTTCGTCAAAATTTTTCAGAAAATCACGTTTTAAGGAAATCCCGCATCGTGCGAAATTATCTTGTTTTTCCTAAACAACACGTTGTAAGTCGAAAAGCTTTCATGTTGCGTGTATGTCTAAGTGTGTAGCCTCAAAAGAGAAGGCACAGGACAGTTTTCTCTCGAAAGGATATGTAAGAATACCACTTCATAAGGAAATACAGTTTTGCAGAGTAAAGACATATACGTACGCATTGGAAACTCCTTACGGGAAGAAATAACGCATAGTACAAAATTAGCTTGTATCTCCAAAACTACACGTTGTATCTCGAAAAGAATTGTTGTGGCGTGTACGTCTTAACATGTAGCATCTAAAGAGAACCAAAAGGAGAATTTTCTTTCGTCAAAATTTTTCAGAAAATCACGTTTTAAGGAAATCCCGCATCGTGCGAAATTATCTTGTTTTTCCTAAACAACACGTTGTAAGTCGAAAAGCTTTCATGTTGCGTGTATGTCTAAGTGTGTAGCCTCAAAAGAGAAGGCACAGGACAGTTTTCTCTCGAAAGGATATGTAAGAATACCACTTCATAAGGAAATACAGTTTTGCAGAGTAAAGACATATACGTACGCATTGGAAACTCTTTACGAGAAGAAATAACGCATAGTACAAAATTAGCTTGTATCTCCAAAACTACACGTTGTATCTCGAAAAGAATTGTTGTGGCGTGTACGTCTTAACATGTAGCATCTAAAGAGAACCAAAAGGAGAATTTTCTTTCGTCAAAATTTTTCAGAAAATCACGTTTTAAGGAAATCCCGCATCGTGCGAAATTATCTTGTTTTTCCTAAACAACACGTTGTAAGTCGAAAAGCTTTCATGTTGCGTGTATGTCTAAGTGTGTAGCCTCAAAAGAGAAGGCACAGGACAGTTTTCTCTCGAAAGGATATGT
This sequence comes from Apodemus sylvaticus, assembly GCF_947179515.1. NCBI lineage: Eukaryota > Metazoa > Chordata > Mammalia > Rodentia > Muridae > Apodemus > Apodemus sylvaticus. The sequence continues at coordinate 253,054 of NW_026263238.1, forward strand.
AAGAATACCACTTCATAAGGAAATACAGTTTTGCAGAGTAAAGACATATACGTACGCATTGGAAACTCCTTACGAGAAGAAATAACGCATAGTACAAAATTAGCTTGTATCTCCAAAACTACACGTTGTATCTCAAAAAGAATTGTTGTGGCGTGTACGTCTTAACATGTAGCATCTAAAGAGAACCAAAAGGAGAATTTTCTTTCGTCAAAATTTTTCAGAAAATCACGTTGTAATATAATCCCGCATTGTGCGAAATTATCTTGTTTTTCCTAAACAACACGTTGTAAGTCGAAAAGCTTTCATGTTGCGTGTATGTCTAAGTGTGTAGCCTCAAAAGAGAAGGCACAGGACAGTTTTCTCTCGAAAGGATATGTAAGAATACCTCTTCATAAGGAAATACAGTTTTGCAGAGTAAAGACATATACGTACGCATTGGAAACTCTTTACGAGAAGAAATAACGCATAGTACAAAATTAGCTTGTATCTCCAAAACTACACGTTGTATCTCGAAAAGAATTGTTGTGGCGTGTACGTCTTAACATGTAGCATCTAAAGAGAACCAAAAGGAGAATTTTCTTTCGTCAAAATTTTTCAGAAAATCACGTTTTAAGGAAATCCCGCATCGTGCGAAATTATCTTGTTTTTCCTAAACAACACGTTGTAAGTCGAAAAGCTTTCATGTTGCGTGTATGTCTAAGTGTGTAGCCTCAAAAGAGAAGGCACAGGACAGTTTTCTCTCGAAAGGATATGTAAGAATACCACTTCATAAGGAAATACAGCTTTGCAGAGTAAAGACATATACGTACGCATTGGAAACTCTTTACGAGAAGAAATAACGCATAGTTCAAAATTAGCTTGTATCTCCAAAACTACACGTTGTATCTCGAAAAGAATTGTTGTGGCGTGTATGTCTTAACATGTAGCATCTAAAGAGAACCAAAAGGAGAATTTACTTTCGTCAAAATTTTTCAGAAAATCACGTTTTAAGGAAATCCCGCATCGTGCGAAATTATCTTGTTTTTCCTAAACAACACGTTGTAAGTCGAAAAGCTTTCATGTTGCGTGTATGTCTAAGTGTGTAGCCTCAAAAGAGAAGGCACAGGACAGTTTTCTCTCGAAAGGATATGTAAGAATACCACTTCATAAGGAAATACAGTTTTGCAGAGTAAAGACATATACGTACACATTGGAAACTCTTTACGAGAAGAAATAACGCATAGTACAAAATTAGCTTGTATCTCCAAAACTACACGTTGTATCTCGAAAAGAATTGTTGTGGCGTGTACGTCTTAACATGTAGCATCTAAAGAGAACCAAAAGGAGAATTTTCTTTCGTCAAAATTTTTCAGAAAATCACGTTTTAAGGAAATCCCGCACCGTGCGAAATTATCTTGTTTTTCCTAAACAACACGTTGTAAGTCGAAAAGCTTTCATGTTGCGTGTATGTCTAAGTGTGTAGCCTCAAAAGAGAAGGCACAGGACAGTTTTCTCTCGAAAGGATATGTAAGAATACCACTTCATAAGGAAATACAGTTTTGCAGAGTAAAGACATATACGTACGCATTGGAAACTCTTTACGAGAAGAAATAACGCATAGTACAAAATTAGCTTGTATCTCCAAAACTACACGTTGTATCTCGAAAAGAATTGTTGTGGCGTGTACGTCTTAACATGTAGCATCTAAAGAGAACCAAAAGGAGAATTTTCTTTCGTCAAAATTTTTCAGAAAATCACGTTTTAAGGAAATCCCGCATCGTGCGAAATTATCTTGTTTTTCCTAAACAACACGTTGTAAGTCGAAAAGCTTTCATGTTGCGTGTATGTCTAAGTGTGTAGCCTCAAAAGAGAAGGCACAGGACAGTTTTCTCTCGAAAGGATATGTAAGAATACCACTTCATAAGGAAATACAGTTTTGCAGAGTAAAGACATATACGTACGCATTGGAAAATCCTTACGAGAAGAAATAACGCATAGTACAAAATTAGCTTGTATCTCCAAAACTACACGTTGTATCTCGAAAAGAATTGTTGTGGCGTGTACGTCTGAACATGTAGCATCTAAAGAGAACCGAAAGGAGAATTTTCTTTCGTCAAAATTTTTCAGAAAATCACGTTTTAAGGAAATCCCGCATCGTGCGAAATTATCTTGTTTTTCCTAAACAACACGTTGTAAGTCGAAAAGCTTTCATGTTGCGTGTATGTCTAAGTGTGTAGCCTCAAAAGAGAAGGCACAGGACAGTTTTCTCTCGAAAGGATATGTAAGAATACCACTTCATAAGGAAATACAGTTTTGCAGAGTAAAGACATATAGGTACGCATTGGAAACTCTTTACGAGAAGAAATAACGCATAGTACAAAATTAGCTTGTATCTCCAAAACTACACGTTGTATCTCGAAAAGAATTGTTGTGGCGTGTACGTCTTAACATGTAGCATCTAAAGAGAACCAAAAGGAGAATTTTCTTTCGTCAAAATTTTTCAGAAAATCACGTTTTAAGGAAATCCCGCATCGTGCGAAATTATCTTGTTTTTCCTAAACAACACGTTGTAAGTCGAAAAGCTTTCATGTTGCGTGTATGTCTAAGTGTGTAGCCTCAAAAGAGAAGGCACAGGACAGTTTTCTCTCGAAAGGATATGTAAGAATACCACTTCATAAGGAAATACAGTTTTGCAGAGTAAAGACATATACGTACGCATTGGAAACTCCTTACGGGAAGAAATAACGCTTAGTACAAAATTAGCTTGTATCTCCAAAACTACACGTTGTATCTCGAAAAGAATTGTTGTGGCGTGTACGTCTTAACATGTAGCATCTAAAGAGAACCAAAAGGAGAATTTTCTTTCGTCAAAATTTTTCAGAAAATCACGTTTTAAGGAAATCCCGCATCGTGCGAAATTATCTTGTTTTTCCTAAACAACACGTTGTAAGTCGAAAAGCTTTCATGTTGCGTGTATGTCTAAGTGTGTAGCCTCAAAAGAGAAGGCACAGGACAGTTTTCTCTCGAAAGGATATGTAAGAATACCACTTCATAAGGAAATACAGTTTTGCAGAGTAAAGACATATACGTACGCATTGGAAACTCTTTACGAGAAGAAATAACGCATAGTACAAAATTAGCTTGTATCTCCAAAACTACACGTTGTATCTCGAAAAGAATTGTTGTGGCGTGTACGTCTTAACATGTAGCATCTAAAGAGAACCAAAAGGAGAATTTTCTTTCGTCAAAATTTTTCAGAAAATCACGTTTTAAGGAAATCCCGCACCGTGCGAAATTATCTTGTTTTTCCTAAACAACACGTTGTAAGTCGAAAAGCTTTCATGTTGCGTGTATGTCTAAGAGTGTAGCCTCAAAAGAGAAGGCACAGGACAGTTTTCTCTCGAAAGGATATGTAAGAATACCACTTCATAAGGAAATACAGTTTTGCAGAGTAAAGACATATACGTACGCATTGGAAACTCTTTACGAGAAGAAATAACGCATAGTACAAAATTAGCTTGTATCTCCAAAACTACACGTTGTATCTCGAAAAGAATTGTTGTGGCGTGTACGTCTTAACATGTAGCATCTAAAGAGAACCAAAAGGAGAATTTTCTTTCGTCAAAATTTTTCAGAAAATCACGTTTTAAGGAAATCCCGCATCGTGCGAAATTATCTTGTTTTTCCTAAACAACACGTTGTAAGTCGAAAAGCTTTCATGTTGCGTGTATGTCTAAGTGTGTAGCCTCAAAAGAGAAGGCACAGGACAGTTTTCTCTCGAAAGGATATGTAAGAATACCACTTCATAAGGAAATACAGTTTTGCAGAGTAAAGACATATACGTACGCATTGGAAACTCCTTACGAGAAGAAATAACGCATAGTACAAAATTAGCTTGTATCTCCAAAACTACACGTTGTATCTCGAAAAGAATTGTTGTGGCGTGTACGTCTTAACATGTAGCATCTAAAGAGAACCAAAAGGAGAATATTCTTTCGTCAAAATTTTTCAGAAAATCACGTTTTAAGGAAATCCCGCACCGTGCGAAATTATCTTGTTTTTCCTAAACAACACGTTGTAAGTCGAAAAGCTTTCATGTTGCGTGTATGTCTAAGTGTGTAGCCTCAAAAGAGAAGGCACAGGACAGTTTTCTCTCGAAAGGATATGTAAGAATACCACTTCATAAGGAAATACAGTTTTGCAGAGTAAAGACATATACGTACGCATTGGAAACTCTTTACGAGAAGAAATAACGCATAGTACAAAATTAGCTTGTATCTCCAAAACTACACGTTGTATCTCGAAAAGAATTGTTGTGGCATGTACGTCTTAACATGTAGCATCTAAAGAGAACCAAAAGGAGAATTTTCTTTCGTCAAAATTTTTCAGAAAATCACGTTTTAAGGAAATCCCGCATCGTGCGAAATTATCTTGTTTTTCCTAAACAACACGTTGTAAGTCGAAAAGCTTTCATGTTGCGTGTATGTCTAAGTGTGTAGCCTCAAAAGAGAAGGCACAGGACAGTTTTCTCTCCAAGGATATGTAAGAATACCACTTCATAAGGAAATACAGTTTTGCAGAGTAAAGACATATAAGTACGCATTGGAAACTCCTTACGAGAAGAAATAACGCATAGTACAAAATTAGCTTGTATCTCCAAAACTACACGTTGTATCTCGAAAAGAATTGTTGTGGCGTGTACGTCTTAACATGTAGCTACTAAAGAGAACCAAAAGGAGAATTTTCTTTCGTCAAAATTTTTCAGAAAATCACGTTTTAAGGAAATCCCGCATCGTGCGAAATTATCTTGTTTTTCCTAAACAACACGTTGTAAGTCGAAAAGCTTTCATGTTGCGTGTATGTCTAAGTGTGTAGCCTCAAAAGAGAAGGCACAGGACAGTTTTCTCTCGAAAGGATATGTAAGAATACCACTTCATGAGGAAATACAGTTTTGCAGAGTAAAGACATATACGTACGCATTGGAAACTCTTTACGAGAAGAAATAACGCATAGTACAAAATTAGCTTGTATCTCCAAAACTACACGTTGTATCTCGAAAAGAATTGTTGTGGCGTGTACGTCTTAACATATAGCATCTAAAGAGAACCAAAAGGAGAATTTTCTTTCGTCAAAATTTTTCAGAAAATCACGTTTTAAGGAAATCCCGCATCGTGCGAAATTATCTTGTTTTTCCTAAACAAAACGTTGTAAGTCGAAAAGCTTTCATGTTGCGTGTATGTCTAAGTGTGTAGCCTCAAAAGAGAAGGCACAGGACAGTTTTCTCTCGAAAGGATATGTAAGAATACCACTTCATAAGGAAATACAGTTTTGCAGAGTAAAGACATATACGTACGCATTGGAAACTCCTTACGAGAAGAAATAACGCATAGTACAAAATTAGCTTGTATCTCCAAAACTACACGTTGTATCTCGAAAAGAATTGTTGTGGCGTGTACGTCTTAACATGTAGCATCTAAAGAGAACCAAAAGGAGAATTTACTTTCGTCAAAATTTTTCAGAAAATCACGTTTTAAGGAAATCCCGCATCGTGCGAAATTATCTTGTTTTTCCTAAACAACACGTTGTAAGTCGAAAAGCTTTCATGTTGCGTGTATGTCTAAGTGTGTAGCCTCAAAAGAGAAGGCACAGGACAGTTTTCTCTCGAAAGGATATGTAAGAATACCACTTCATAAGGAAATACAGTTTTGCAGAGTAAAGACATATACGTACGCATTGGAAACTCTTTACGAGAAGAAATAACGCATAGTACAAAATTAGCTTGTATCTCCAAAACTACACGTTGTATCTCGAAAAGAATTGTTGGGGCGTGTACGTCTTAACATGTAGCATCTAAAGAGAACCAAAAGGAGAATTTTCTTTCTTCAAAATTTTTCAGAAAATCACGTTTTAAGGAAATCCCGCACCGTGCGAAATTATCTTGTTTTTCCTAAACAACACGTTGTAAGTCGAAAAGCTTCCATGTTGCGTGTATGTCTAAGTGTGTAGCCTCAAAAGAGAAGGCACAGGACAGTTTTCTCTCGAAAGGATATGTAAGAATACCACTTCATAAGGAAATATAGTTTTGCAGAGTAAAGACATATACGTACGCATTGGAAACTCCTTACGAGAAGAAATAACGCATAGTACAAAATTAGCTTGTATCTCCAAAACTACACGTTGTATCTCGAAAAGAATTGTTGTGGCGTGTACGTCTTAACATGTAGCATCTAAAGAGAACCAAAAGGAGAATTTTCTTTCGTCAAAATTTTTCAGAAAATCACGTTTTAAGGAAATCCCGCATCGTGCGAAATTATCTTGTTTTTCCTAAACAACACGTTGTAAGTCGAAAAGCTTTCATGTTGCGTGTATGTCTAAGTGTGTAGCCTCAAAAGAGAAGGCACAGGACAGTTTTCTCTCCAAAGGATATGTAAGAATACCACTTCATAAGGAAATACAGTTTTGCAGAGTAAAGACATATACGTACGCATTGGAAACTCTTTACGAGAAGAAATAACGCATAGTACAAAATTAGCTTGTATCTCCAAAACTACACGTTGTATCTCGAAAAGAATTGTTGTGGCGTGTACGTCTTAACATGTAGCATCTAAAGAGAACCAAAAGGAGAATTTTCTTTCGTCAAAATTTTTCAGAAAATCACGTTTTAAGGAAATCCCGCATCGTGCGAAATTATCTTGTTTTTCCTAAACAACACGTTGTAAGTCGAAAAGCTTTCATGTTGCGTGTATGTCTAAGTGTGTAGCCTCAAAAGAGAAGGCACAGGACAGTTTTCTCTCGAAAGGATATGTAAGAATACCACTTCATAAGGAAATACAGTTTTGCAGAGTAAAGACATATAAGTACGCATTGGAAACTCCTTACGAGAAGAAATAACGCATAGTACAAAATTAGCTTGTATCTCCAAAACTACACGTTGTATCTCGAAAAGAATTGTTGTGGCGTGTACGTCTTAACATGTAGCATCTAAAGAGAACCAAAAGGAGAATTTTCTTTCGTCAAAATTTTTCAGAAAATCACGTTTTAAGGAAATCCCGCATCGTGCGAAATTATCTTGTTTTTCCTAAACAACACGTTGTAAGTCGAAAAGCTTTCATGTTGCGTGTATGTCTAAGTGTGTAGCCTCAAAAGAGAAGGCACAGGACAGTTTTCTCTCGAAAGGATATGTAAGAATACCACTTCATAAGGAAATACAGTTTTGCAGAGTAAAGATATATACGTACGCATTGGCAACTCTTTACGAGAAGAAATAACGCATAGTACAAAATTAGCTTGTATCTCCAAAACTACACGTTGTATCTCGAAAGAATTGTTGTGGCGTGTACGTCTTAACATGTAGCATCTAAAGAGAACCAAAAGGAGAATTTTCTTTCGTCAAAATTTTTCAGAAAATCACGTTTTAAAGAAATCCCGCATCGTGCGAAATTATCTTGTTTTTCCTAAACAACACGTTGTAAGTCGAAAAGCTTTCATGTTGCGTGTATGTCTAAGTGTGTAGCCTCAAAAGAGAAGGCACAGGACAGTTTTCTCTCGAAAGGATATGTAAGAATACCACTTCATAAGGAAATACAGTTTTGCAGAGTAAAGACATATACGTACGCATTGGAAACTCTTTATGAGAAGAAATAACGCATAGTACAAAATTAGCTTGTATCTCCAAAACTACACGTTGTATCTCGAAAAGAATTGTTGTGGCGTGTACGTCTTAACATGTAGCATCTAAAGAGAACCAAAAGGAGAATTTTCTTTCGTCAAAATTTTTCAGAAAATCACGTTTTAAGGAAATCCCGCATCGTGCGAAATTATCTTGTTTTTCCTAAACAACACGTTGTAAGTCGAAAAGCTTTCATGTTGCATGTATGTCTAAGTGTGTAGCCTCAAAAGAGAAGGCACAGGACAGTTTTCTCTCGAAAGGATATGTAAGAATACCACTTCATAAGGAAATACAGTTTTGCAGAGTAAAGACATATACGTACGCATTGGAAACTCTTTACGAGAAGAAATAACGCATAGTACAAAATTAGCTTGTATCTCCAAAACTACACGTTGTATCTCGAAAAGAATTATTGTGGCGTGTACGTCTTAACATGTAGCATCTAAAGAGAACCAAAAGGAGAATTTTCTTTCGTCAAAATTTTTCAGAAAATCACGTTTTAAGGAAATCCCGCATCGTGCGAAATTATATTGTTTTTCCTAAATAACACGTTGTAAGTCGAAAAGCTTTCATGTTGCGTGTATGTCTAAGTGTGTAGCCTCAAAAGAGAAGGCACAGGACAGTTTTCTCCCGAAAGGATATGTAAGAATACCACTTCATAAGGAAATACAGCTTTGCAGAGTAAAGACATATATGTACGCATTGGAAATTCTTTACGAGAAGAAATAACGCATAGTACAAAATTAGCTTGTATCTCCAAAACTACACGTTGTATCTCGAAAAGAATTGTTGTGGCGTGTACGTCTTAACATGTAGCATCTAAAGAGAACCAAAAGGAGAATTTTCTTTCGTCAAAATTTTTCAAAAAATCACGTTTTAAGGAAATCCCGCAGCGTGCGAAATTATCTTGTTTTTCTAAACAACACGTTGTAAGTCGAAAAGCTTTCATGTTGCGTGTATGTCTAAGTGTGTAGCCTGAAAAGAGAAGGCACAGGACAGTTTTCTCTCGAAAGGATATGTAAGAAAACCACTTCATAAGGAAATACAGTTTTGCAGAGTAAAGACATATACGTACGCATTGGAAACTCTTTACGAGAAGAAATAATGCATAGTACAAAATTAGCTTGTATCTCCAAAACTACACGTTGTATCTCGAAAAGAATTGTTGTGGCGAGTACGTCTTAACATGTAGCATCTAAAGAGAACCAAAAGGAGAATTTTCTTTCGTCAAAATTTTTCAGAAAATCACGTTTTAAGGAAATCCCGCATCGTGCGAAATTATCTTGTTTTTCCTAAACAACACGTTGTAAGTCGAAAAGCTTTCATGTTGCGTGTATGTCTAAGTGTGTAGCCTCAAAAGAGAAGGCACAGGACAGTTTTCTCTCGAAAGGATATGTAAGAATACCACTTCATAAGGAAATACAGTTTTGCAGAGTAAAGACATATACGTACGCATTGGAAACTCTTTACGAGAAGAAATAACGCATAGTACAAAATTAGCTTGTATCTCCAAAACTACACGTTGTATCTCGAAAAGAATTGTTGTGGCGTGTACGTCTTAACATGTAGCATCTAAAGAGAACCAAAAGGAGAATTTTCTTTCGTCAAAATTTTTCAGAAAATCACGTTTTAAGGAAATCCCGCATCGTGCGAAATTATCTTGTTTTTCCTAAACAACACGTTGTAAGTCGAAAAGCTTTCATGTTGCGTGTATGTCTAAGTGTGTAGCCTCAAAAGAGAAGGCACAGGACAGTTTTCTCTCGAAAGGATATGTAAGAATACCACTTCATAAGGAAATACAGTTTTGCAGAGTAAAGACATATACGTACGCATTGGAAACTCTTTAGGAGAAGAAATAACGCATAGTACAAAATTAGCTTGTATCTCCAAAACTACACGTTGTATCTCGAAAAGAATTGTTGTGGCGTGTACGTCTGAACATGTAGCATCTAAAGAGAACCGAAAGGAGAATTTTCTTTCGTCAAAATTTTTCAGAAAATCACGTTTTAAGGAAATCCCGCATCGTGCGAAATTATCTTGTTTTTCCTAAACAACACGTTGTAAGTCGAAAAGCTTTCATGTTGCGTGTATGTCTATGTGTGTAGCCTCAAAAGAGAAGGCACAGGACAGTTTTCTCTCGAAAGGATATGTAAGAATACCACTTCATAAGGAAATACAGTTTTGCAGAGTAAAGACATATACGTACGCATTGGAAACTCTTTACGAGAAGAAATAACGCATAGTACAAAATTAGCTTGTATCTCCAAAACTACACGTTGTATCTCGAAAAGAATTGTTGTGGCGTGTACGTCTTAACATGTAGCATCTAAAGAGAACCAAAAGGAGAATTTTCTTTCGTCAAAATTTTTCAGAAAATCACGTTTTAAGGAAATCCCGCACCGTGCGAAATTATCTTGTTTTTCCTAAACAACACGTTGTAAGTCGAAAAGCTTTCATGTTGCGTGTATGTCTAAGTGTGTAGCCTCAAAAGAGAAGGCACAGGACAGTTTTCTCTCGAAAGGATATGTAAGAATACCACTTCATAAGGAAATACAGTTTTGCAGAGTAAAGACATATAAGTACGCATTGGAAACTCCTTACGAGAAGAAATAACGCATAGTACAAAATTAGCTTGTATCTCCAAAACTACACGTTGTATCTCGAAAAGAATTGTTGTGGCGTGTACGTCTTAACATGTAGCATCTAAAGAGAACCAAAAGGAGAATTTTCTTTCGTCAAAATTTTTCAGAAAATCACGTTTTAAGGAAATCCCGCATCGTGCGAAATTATCTTGTTTTTCCTAAACAACACGTTGTAAGTCGAAAAGCTTTCATGTTGCGTGTATGTCTAAGTGTGTAGCCTCAAAAGAGAAGGCACAGGACAGTTTTCTCTCGAAAGGATATGTAAGAATACCACTTCATAAGGAAATACAGTTTTGCAGAGTAAAGATATATACGTACGCATTGGCAACTCTTTACGAGAAGAAATAACGCATAGTACAAAATTAGCTTGTATCTCCAAAACTACACGTTGTATCTCGAAAAGAATTGTTGTGGCGTGTACGTCTTAACATGTAGCATCTAAAGAGAACCAAAAGGAGAATTTTCTTTCGTCAAAATTTTTCAGAAAATCACGTTTTAAAGAAATCCCGCATCGTGCGAAATTATCTTGTTTTTCCTAAACAACACGTTGTAAGTCGAAAAGCTTTCATGTTGCGTGTATGTCTAAGTGTGTAGCCTCAAAAGAGAAGGCACAGGACAGTTTTCTCTCGAAAGGATATGTAAGAATACCACTTCATAAGGAAATACAGTTTTGCAGAGTAAAGACATATACGTACGCATTGGAAACTCTTTATGAGAAGAAATAACGCATAGTACAAAATTAGCTTGTATCTCCAAAACTACACGTTGTATCTCGAAAAGAATTGTTGTGGCGTGTACGTCTTAACATGTAGCATCTAAAGAGAACCAAAAGGAGAATTTTCTTTCGTCAAAATTTTTCAGAAAATCACGTTTTAAGGAAATCCCGCATCGTGCGAAATTATCTTGTTTTTCCTAAACAACACGTTGTAAGTCGAAAAGCTTTCATGTTGCATGTATGTCTAAGTGTGTAGCCTCAAAAGAGAAGGCACAGGACAGTTTTCTCTCGAAAGGATATGTAAGAATACCACTTCATAAGGAAATACAGTTTTGCAGAGTAAAGACATATACGTACGCATTGGAAACTCTTTACGAGAAGAAATAACGCATAGTACAAAATTAGCTTGTATCTCCAAAACTACACGTTGTATCTCGAAAAGAATTATTGTGGCGTGTACGTCTTAACATGTAGCATCTAAAGAGAACCAAAAGGAAAATTTTCTTTCGTCAAAATTTTTCAGAAAATCACGTTTTAAGGAAATCCCGCATCGTGCGAAATTATATTGTTTTTCCTAAATAACACGTTGTAAGTCGAAAAGCTTTCATGTTGCGTGTATGTCTAAGTGTGTAGCCTCAAAAGAGAAGGCACAGGACAGTTTTCTCCCGAAAGGATATGTAAGAATACCACTTCATAAGGAAATACAGCTTTGCAGAGTAAAGACATATATGTACGCATTGGAAATTCTTTACGAGAAGAAATAACGCATAGTACAAAATTAGCTTGTATCTCCAAAACTACACGTTGTATCTCGAAAAGAATTGTTGTGGCGTGTACGTCTTAACATGTAGCATCTAAAGAGAACCAAAAGGAGAATTTTCTTTCGTCAAAATTTTTCAAAAAATCACGTTTTAAGGAAATCCCGCAGCGTGCGAAATTATCTTGTTTTTCTAAACAACACGTTGTAAGTCGAAAAGCTTTCATGTTGCGTGTATGTCTAAGTGTGTAGCCTCAAAAGAGAAGGCACAGGACAGTTTTCTCTCGAAAGGATATGTAAGAAAACCACTTCATAAGGAAATACAGTTTTGCAGAGTAAAGACATATACGTACGCATTGGAAACTCTTTACGAGAAGAAATAATGCATAGTACAAAATTAGCTTGTATCTCCAAAACTACACGTTGTATCTCGAAAAGAATTGTTGTGGCGAGTACGTCTTAACATGTAGCATCTAAAGAGAACCAAAAGGAGAATTTTCTTTCGTCAAAATTTTTCAGAAAATCACGTTTTAAGGAAATCCCGCATCGTGCGAAATTATCTTGTTTTTCCTAAACAACACGTTGTAAGTCGAAAAGCTTTCATGTTGCGTGTATGTCTAAGTGTGTAGCCTCAAAAGAGAAGGCACAGGACAGTTTTCTCTCCAAAGGATATGTAAGAATACCACTTCATAAGGAAATACAGTTTTGCAGAGTAAAGACATATACGTACGCATTGGAAACTCTTTACGAGAAGAAATAACGCATAGTACAAAATTAGCTTGTATCTCCAAAACTACACGTTGTATCTCGAAAAGAATTGTTGTGGCGTGTACGTCTTAACATGTAGCATCTAAAGAGAACCAAAAGGAGAATTTTCTTTCGTCAAAATTTTTCAGAAAATCACGTTTTAAGGAAATCCCGCATCGTGCGAAATTATCTTGTTTTTCCTAAACAACACGTTGTAAGTCGAAAAGCTTTCATGTTGCGTGTATGTCTAAGTGTGTAGCCTCAAAAGAGAAGGCACAGGACAGTTTTCTCTCGAAAGGATATGTAAGAATACCACTTCATAAGGAAATACAGTTTTGCAGAGTAAAGACATATACGTACGCATTGGAAACTCTTTAGGAGAAGAAATAACGCATAGTACAAAATTAGCTTGTATCTCCAAAACTACACGTTGTATCTCGAAAAGAATTGTTGTGGCGTGTACGTCTGAACATGTAGCATCTAAAGAGAACCGAAAGGAGAATTTTCTTTCGTCAAAATTTTTCAGAAAATCACGTTTTAAGGAAATCCCGCATCGTGCGAAATTATCTTGTTTTTCCTAAACAACACGTTGTAAGTCGAAAAGCTTTCATGTTGCGTGTATGTCTAAGTGTGTAGCCTCAAAAGAGAAGGCACAGGACAGTTTTCTCTCGAAAGGATATGTAAGAATACCACTTCATAAGGAAATACAGTTTTGCAGAGTAAAGACATATACGTACGCATTGGAAACTCTTTACGAGAAGAAATAACGCATAGTACAAAATTAGCTTGTATCTCCAAAACTACACGTTGTATCTCGAAAAGAATTGTTGTGGCGTGTACGTCTTAACATGTAGCATCTAAAGAGAACCAAAAGGAGAATTTTCTTTCGTCAAAATTTTTCAGAAAATCACGTTTTAAGGAAATCCCGCACCGTGCGAAATTATCTTGTTTTTCCTAAACAACACGTTGTAAGTCGAAAAGCTTTCATGTTGCGTGTATGTCTAAGTGTGTAGCCTCAAAAGAGAAGGCACAGGACAGTTTTCTCTTGAAAGGATATGTAAGAATACCACTTCATAAGGAAATACAGTTTTGCAGAGTAAAGACATATACGTACGCATTGGAAACTCTTTACGAGAAGAAATAACGCATAGTACAAAATTAGCTTGTATCTCCAAAACTACACGTTGTATCTCGAAAAGAATTGTTGTGGCGTGTACGTCTTAACATGTAGCATCTAAAGAGAACCAAAAGGAGAATTTTCTTTCGTCAAAATTTTTCAGAAAATCACGTTTTAAGGAAATCCCGCATCGTGCGAAATTATCTTGTTTTTCCTAAACAACACGTTGTAAGTCGAAAAGCTTTCATGTTGCGTGTATGTCTAAGTGTGTAGCCTCAAAAGAGAAGGCACAGGACAGTTTTCTCTCGAAAGGATATGTAAGAATACCACTTCATAAGGAAATACAGTTTTGCAGAGTAAAGACATATACGTACGCATTGGAAACTCCTTACGAGAAGAAATAACGCATAGTACAAAATTAGCTTGTATCTCCAAAACTACACGTTGTATCTCGAAAAGAATTGTTGTGGCGTGTACGTCTTAACATGTAGCATCTAAAGAGAACCAAAAGGAGAATATTCTTTCGTCAAAATTTTTCAGAAAATCACGTTTTAAGGAAATCCCGCACCGTGCGAAATTATCTTGTTTTTCCTAAACAACACGTTGTAAGTCGAAAAGCTTTCATGTTGCGTGTATGTCTAAGTGTGTAGCCTCAAAAGAGAAGGCACAGGACAGTTTTCTCTCGAAAGGATATGTAAGAATACCACTTCATAAGGAAATACAGTTTTGCAGAGTAAAGACATATACGTACGCATTGGAAACTCTTTACGAGAAGAAATAACGCATAGTACAAAATTAGCTTGTATCTCCAAAACTACACGTTGTATCTCGAAAAGAATTGTTGTGGCATGTACGTCTTAACATGTAGCATCTAAAGAGAACCAAAAGGAGAATTTTCTTTCGTCAAAATTTTTCAGAAAATCACGTTTTAAGGAAATCCCGCATCGTGCGAAATTATCTTGTTTTTCCTAAACAACACGTTGTAAGTCGAAAAGCTTTCATGTTGCGTGTATGTCTAAGTGTGTAGCCTCAAAAGAGAAGGCACAGGACAGTTTTCTCTCCAAGGATATGTAAGAATACCACTTCATAAGGAAATACAGTTTTGCAGAGTAAAGACATATAAGTACGCATTGGAAACTCCTTACGAGAAGAAATAACGCATAGTACAAAATTAGCTTGTATCTCCAAAACTACACGTTGTATCTCGAAAAGAATTGTTGTGGCGTGTACGTCTTAACATGTAGCTACTAAAGAGAACCAAAAGGAGAATTTTCTTTCGTCAAAATTTTTCAGAAAATCACGTTTTAAGGAAATCCCGCATCGTGCGAAATTATCTTGTTTTTCCTAAACAACACGTTGTAAGTCGAAAAGCTTTCATGTTGCGTGTATGTCTAAGTGTGTAGCCTCAAAAGAGAAGGCACAGGACAGTTTTCTCTCGAAAGGATATGTAAGAATACCACTTCATGAGGAAATACAGTTTTGCAGAGTAAAGACATATACGTAAGCATTGGAAACTCTTTACGAGAAGAAATAACGCATAGTACAAAATTAGCTTGTATCTCCAAAACTACACGTTGTATCTCGAAAAGAATTGTTGTGGCGTGTACGTCTTAACATGTAGCATCTAAAGAGAACCAAAAGGAGAATTTTCTTTCGTCAAAATTTTTCAGAAAATCACGTTTTAAGGAAATCCCGCATCGTGCGAAATTATCTTGTTTTTCCTAAACAAAACGTTGTAAGTCGAAAAGCTTTCATGTTGCGTGTATGTCTAAGTGTGTAGCCTCAAAAGAGAAGGCACAGGACAGTTTTCTCTCGAAAGGATATGTAAGAATACCACTTCATAAGGAAATACAGTTTTGCAGAGTAAAGACATATACGTACGCATTGGAAACTCCTTACGAGAAGAAATAACGCATAGTACAAAATTAGCTTGTATCTCCAAAACTACACGTTGTATCTCGAAAAGAATTGTTGTGGCGTGTACGTCTTAACATGTAGCATCTAAAGAGAACCAAAAGGAGAATTTTCTTTCGTCAAAATTTTTCAGAAAATCACGTTTTAAGGAAATCCCGCATCGTGCGAAATTATCTTGTTTTTCCTAAACAACACGTTGTAAGTCGAAAAGCTTTCATGTTGCGTGTATGTCTAAGTGTGTAGCCTCAAAAGAGAAGGCACAGGACAGTTTTCTCTCGAAAGGATATGTAAGAATACCACTTCATAAGGAAATACAGTTTTGCAGAGTAAAGACATATCCGTACGCATTGGAAACTCTTTACGAGAAGAAATAACGCATAGTACAAAATTAGCTTGTATCTCCAAAACTACACGTTGTATCTCGAAAAGAATTGTTGTGGCGTGTACGTCTTAACATGTAGCATCTAAAGAGAACCAAAAGGAGAATTTTCTTTCTTCAAAATTTTTCAGAAAATCACGTTTTAAGGAAATCCCGCACCGTGCGAAATTATCTTGTTTTTCCTAAACAACACGTTGTAAGTCGAAAAGCTTTCATGTTGCGTGTATGTCTAAGTGTGTAGCCTCAAAAGAGAAGGCACAGGACAGTTTTCTCTCGAAAGGATATGTAAGAATACCACTTCATAAGGAAATATAGTTTTGCAGAGTAAAGACATATACGTACGCATTGGAAACTCCTTACGAGAAGAAATAACGCATAGTACAAAATTAGCTTGTATCTCCAAAACTACACGTTGTATCTCGAAAAGAATTGTTGTGGCGTGTACGTCTTAACATGTAGCATCTAAAGAGAACCAAAAGGAGAATTTTCTTTCGTCAAAATTTTTCAGAAAATCACGTTTTAAGGAAATCCCGCATCGTGCGAAATTATCTTGTTTTTCCTAAACAACACGTTGTAAGTCGAAAAGCTTTCATGTTGCGTGTATGTCTAAGTGTGTAGCCTCAAAAGAGAAGGCACAGGACAGTTTTCTCTCCAAAGGATATGTAAGAATACCACTTCATAAGGAAATACAGTTTTGCAGAGTAAAGACATATACGTACGCATTGGAAACTCTTTACGAGAAGAAATAACGCATAGTACAAAATTAGCTTGTATCTCCAAAACTACACGTTGTATCTCGAAAAGAATTGTTGTGGCGTGTACGTCTTAACATGTAGCATCTAAAGAGAACCAAAAGGAGAATTTTCTTTCGTCAAAATTTTTCAGAAAATCACGTTTTAAGGAAATCCCGCATCGTGCGAAATTATCTTGTTTTTCCTAAACAACACGTTGTAAGTCGAAAAGCTTTCATGTTGCGTGTATGTCTAAGTGTGTAGCCTCAAAAGAGAAGGCACAGGACAGTTTTCTCTCGAAAGGATATGTAAGAATACCACTTCATAAGGAAATACAGTTTTGCAGAGTAAGACATATAAGTACGCATTGGAAACTCCTTACGAGAAGAAATAACGCATAGTACAAAATTAGCTTGTATCTCCAAAACTACACGTTGTATCTCGAAAAGAATTGTTGTGGCGTGTACGTCTTAACATGTAGCATCTAAAGAGAACCAAAAGGAGAATTTTCTTTCGTCAAAATTTTTCAGAAAATCACGTTTTAAGGAAATCCCGCATCGTGCGAAATTATCTTGTTTTTCCTAAACAACACGTTGTAAGTCGAAAAGCTTTCATGTTGCGTGTATGTCTAAGTGTGTAGCCTCAAAAGAGAAGGCACAGGACAGTTTTCTCTCGAAAGGATATGTAAGAATACCACTTCATAAGGAAATACAGTTTTGCAGAGTAAAGATATATACGTACGCATTGGCAACTCTTTACGAGAAGAAATAACGCATAGTACAAAATTAGCTTGTATCTCCAAAACTACACGTTGTATCTCGAAAAGAATTGTTGTGGCGTGTACGTCTTAACATGTAGCATCTAAAGAGAACCAAAAGGAGAATTTTCTTTCGTCAAAATTTTTCAGAAAATCACGTTTTAAGGAAATCCCGCATCGTGCGAAATTATCTTGTTTTTCCTAAACAACACGTTGTAAGTCGAAAAGCTTTCATGTTGCGTGTATGTCTAAGTGTGTAGCCTCAAAAGAGAAGGCACAGGACAGTTTTCTCTCGAAAGGATATGTAAGAATACCACTTCATAAGGAAATACAGTTTTGCAGAGTAAAGACATATACGTACGCATTGGAAACTCCTTACGAGAAGAAATAACGCATAGTACAAAATTAGCTTGTATCTCCAAAACTACACGTTGTATCTCGAAAAGAATTGTTGTGGCGTGTACGTCTTAACATGTAGCATCTAAAGAGAACCAAAAGGAGAATTTTCTTTCTTCAAAATTTTTCAGAAAATCACGTTTTAAGGAAATCCCGCACCGTGCGAAATTATCTTGTTTTTCCTAAACAACACGTTGTAAGTCGAAAAGCTTTCATGTTGCGTGTATGTCTAAGTGTGTAGCCTCAAAAGAGAAGGCACAGGACAGTTTTCTCTCGAAAGGATATGTAAGAATACCACTTCATAAGGAAATATAGTTTTGCAGAGTAAAGACATATACGTACGCATTGGAAACTCCTTACGAGAAGAAATAACGCATAGTACAAAATTAGCTTGTATCTCCAAAACTACACGTTGTATCTCGAAAAGAATTGTTGTGGCGTGTACGTCTTAACATGTAGCATCTAAAGAGAACCAAAAGGAGAATTTTCTTTCGTCAAAATTTTTCAGAAAATCACGTTTTAAGGAAATCCCGCATCGTGCGAAATTATCTTGTTTTTCCTAAACAACACGTTGTAAGTCGAAAAGCTTTCATGTTGCGTGTATGTCTAAGTGTGTAGCCTCAAAAGAGAAGGCACAGGACAGTTTTCTCTCCAAAGGATATGTAAGAATACCACTTCATAAGGAAATACAGTTTTGCAGAGTAAAGACATATACGTACGCATTGGAAACTCTTTACGAGAAGAAATAACGCATAGTACAAAATTAGCTTGTATCTCCAAAACTACACGTTGTATCTCGAAAAGAATTGTTGTGGCGTGGACGTCTTAACATGTAGCATCTAAAGAGAACCAAAAGGAGAATTTTCTTTCGTCAAAATTTTTCAGAAAATCACGTTTTAAGGAAATCCCGCATCGTGCGAAATTATCTTGTTTTTCCTAAACAACACGTTGTAAGTCGAAAAGCTTTCATGTTGCGTGTATGTCTAAGTGTGTAGCCTCAAAAGAGAAGGCACAGGACAGTTTTCTCTCGAAAGGATATGTAAGAATACCACTTCATAAGGAAATACAGTTTTGCAGAGTAAGACATATAAGTACGCATTGGAAACTCCTTACGAGAAGAAATAACGCATAGTACAAAATTAGCTTGTATCTCCAAAACTACACGTTGTATCTCGAAAAGAATTGTTGTGGCGTGTACGTCTTAACATGTAGCATCTAAAGAGAACCAAAAGGAGAATTTTCTTTCGTCAAAATTTTTCAGAAAATCACGTTTTAAGGAAATCCCGCATCGTGCGAAATTATCTTGTTTTTCCTAAACAACACGTTGTAAGTCGAAAAGCTTTCATGTTGCGTGTATGTCTAAGTGTGTAGCCTCAAAAGAGAAGGCACAGGACAGTTTTCTCTCGAAAGGATATGTAAGAATACCACTTCATAAGGAAATACAGTTTTGCAGAGTAAAGATATATACGTACGCATTGGCAACTCTTTACGAGAAGAAATAACGCATAGTACAAAATTAGCTTGTATCTCCAAAACTACACGTTGTATCTCGAAAAGAATTGTTGTGGCGTGTACGTCTTAACATGTAGCATCTAAAGAGAACCAAAAGGAGAATTTTCTTTCGTCAAAATTTTTCAGAAAATCACGTTTTAAGGAAATCCCGCATCGTGCGAAATTATCTTGTTTTTCCTAAACAACACGTTGTAAGTCGAAAAGCTTTCATGTTGCGTGTATGTCTAAGTGTGTAGCCTCAAAAGAGAAGGCACAGGACAGTTTTCTCTCGAAAGGATATGTAAGAATACCACTTCATAAGGAAATACAGTTTTGCAGAGTAAAGACATATACGTACGCATTGGAAACTCTTTATGAGAAGAAATAACGCATAGTACAAAATTAGCTTGTATCTCCAAAACTACACGTTGTATCTCGAAAAGAATTGTTGTGGCGTGTACGTCTTAACATGTAGCATCTAAAGAGAACCAAAAGGAGAATTTTCTTTCGTCAAAATTTTTCAGAAAATCACGTTTTAAGGAAATCCCGCATCGTGCGAAATTATCTTGTTTTTCCTAAACAACACGTTGTAAGTCGAAAAGCTTTCATGTTGCATGTATGTCTAAGTGTGTAGCCTCAAAAGAGAAGGCACAGGACAGTTTTCTCTCGAAAGGATATGTAAGAATACCACTTCATAAGGAAATACAGTTTTGCAGAGTAAAGACATATACGTACGCATTGGAAACTCTTTACGAGAAGAAATAACGCATAGTACAAAATTAGCTTGTATCTCCAAAACTACACGTTGTATCTCGAAAAGAATTATTGTGGCGTGTACGTCTTAACATGTAGCATCTAAAGAGAACCAAAAGGAGAATTTTCTTTCGTCAAAATTTTTCAGAAAATCACGTTTTAAGGAAATCCCGCATCGTGCGAAATTATATTGTTTTTCCTAAATAACACGTTGTAAGTCGAAAAGCTTTCATGTTGCGTGTATGTCTAAGTGTGTAGCCTCAAAAGAGAAGGCACAGGACAGTTTTCTCCCGAAAGGATATGTAAGAATACCACTTCATAAGGAAATACAGCTTTGCAGAGTAAAGACATATATGTACGCATTGGAAATTCTTTACGAGAAGAAATAACGCATAGTACAAAATTAGCTTGTATCTCCAAAACTACACGTTGTATCTCGAAAAGAATTGTTGTGGCGTGTACGTCTTAACATGTAGCATCTAAAGAGAACCAAAAGGAGAATTTTCTTTCGTCAAAATTTTTCAAAAAATCACGTTTTAAGGAAATCCCGCAGCGTGCGAAATTATCTTGTTTTTCTAAACAACACGTTGTAAGTCGAAAAGCTTTCATGTTGCGTGTATGTCTAAGTGTGTAGCCTCAAAAGAGAAGGCACAGGACAGTTTTCTCTCGAAAGGATATGTAAGAAAACCACTTCATAAGGAAATACAGTTTTGCAGAGTAAAGACATATACGTACGCATTGGAAACTCTTTACGAGAAGAAATAACGCATAGTACAAAATTAGCTTGTATCTCCAAAACTACACGTTGTATCTCGAAAAGAATTGTTGTGGCGAGTACGTCTTAACATGTAGCATCTAAAGAGAACCAAAAGGAGAATTTTCTTTCGTCAAAATTTTTCAGAAAATCACGTTTTAAGGAAATCCCGCATCGTGCGAAATTATCTTGTTTTTCCTAAACAACACGTTGTAAGTCGAAAAGCTTTCATGTTGCGTGTATGTCTAAGTGTGTAGCCTCAAAAGAGAAGGCACAGGACAGTTTTCTCTCGAAAGGATATGTAAGAATACCACTTCATAAGGAAATACAGTTTTGCAGAGTAAAGACATATACGTACGCATTGGAAACTCTTTACGAGAAGAAATAACGCATAGTACAAAATTAGCTTGTATCTCCAAAACTACACGTTGTATCTCGAAAAGAATTGTTGTGGCGTGGACGTCTTAACATGTAGCATCTAAAGAGAACCAAAAGGAGAATTTTCTTTCGTCAAAATTTTTCAGAAAATCACGTTTTAAGGAAATCCCGCATCGTGCGAAATTATCTTGTTTTTCCTAAACAACACGTTGTAAGTCGAAAAGCTTTCATGTTGCGTGTATGTCTAAGTGTGTAGCCTCAAAAGAGAAGGCACAGGACAGTTTTCTCTCGAAAGGATATGTAAGAATACCACTTCATAAGGAAATACAGTTTTGCAGAGTAAAGACATATACGTACGCATTGGAAACTCTTTAGGAGAAGAAATAACGCATAGTACAAAATTAGCTTGTATCTCCAAAACTACACGTTGTATCTCGAAAAGAATTGTTGTGGCGTGTACGTCTGAACATGTAGCATCTAAAGAGAACCGAAAGGAGAATTTTCTTTCGTCAAAATTTTTCAGAAAATCACGTTTTAAGGAAATCCCGCATCGTGCGAAATTATCTTGTTTTTCCTAAACAACACGTTGTAAGTCGAAAAGCTTTCATGTTGCGTGTATGTCTAAGTGTGTAGCCTCAAAAGAGAAGGCACAGGACAGTTTTCTCTCGAAAGGATATGTAAGAATACCACTTCCTAAGGAAATACAGTTTTGCAGAGTAAAGACATATACGTACGCATTGGAAACTCTTTACGAGAAGAAATAACGCATAGTACAAAATTAGTTTGTATCTCCAAAACTACACGTTGTATCTCGATAAGAATTGTTGTGGCGTGTACGTCTTAACATGTAGCATCTAAAGAGAACCAAAAGGAGAATTTTCTTTCGTCAAAATTTTTCAGAAAATCACGTTTTAAGGAAATCCCGCACCGTGCGAAATTATCTTGTTTTTCCTAAACAACACGTTGTAAGTCGAAAAGCTTTCATGTTGCGTGTATGTCTAAGTGTGTAGCCTCAAAAGAGAAGGCACAGGACAGTTTTCTCTCGAAAGGATATGTAAGAATACCACTTCATAAGGAAATACAGTTTTGCAGAGTAAAGACATATACGTACGCATTGGAAACTCCTTACGAGAAGAAATAACGCATAGTACAAAATTAGCTTGTATCTCCAAAACTACACGTTGTATCTCGAAAAGAATTGTTGTGGCGAGTACGTCTTAACATGTAGCATCTAAAGAGAACCAAAAGGAGAATTTTCTTTCGTCAAAATTTTTCAGAAAATCACGTTTTAAGGAAATCCCGCATCGTGCGAAATTATATTGTTTTTCCTAAACAACACGTTGTAAGTCGAAAAGCTTTCATGTTGCGTGTATGTCTAAGTGTGTAGCCTCAAAAGAGAAGGCACAGGACAGTTTTCTCTCGAAAGGATATGTAAGAATACCACTTCATAAGGAAATACAGTTTTGCAGAGTAAAGACATATACGTACGCATTGGAAACTCTTTACGAGAAGAAATAACGCATAGTACAAAATTAGCTTGTATCTCCAAAACTACACGTTGTATCTCGAAAAGAATTGTTGTGGCGTGTACGTCTTAACATGTAGCATCTAAAGAGAACCAAAAGGAGAATTTTCTTTCGTCAAAATTTTTCAGAAAATCACGTTTTAAGGAAATCCCGCATCGTGCGAAATTATCTTGTTTTTCCTAAACAACACGTTGTAAGTCGAAAAGCTTTCATGTTGCGTGTATGTCTAAGTGTGTAGCCTCAAAAGAGAAGGCACAGGACAGTTTTCTCTCGAAAGGATATGTAAGAATACCACTTCATAAGGAAATACAGTTTTGCAGAGTAAAGACATATACGTACGCATTGGAAACTCTTTACGAGAAGAAATAACGCATAGTACAAAATTAGCTTGTATCTCCAAAACTACACGTTGTATCTCGAAAAGAATTGTTGTGGCGTGTACGTCTTAACATGAAGCATCTAAAGAGAACCAAAAGGAGAATTTTCTTTCGTCAAAATTTTTCAGAAAATCACGTTTTAAGGAAATCCCGCATCGTGCGAAATTATCTTGTTTTTCCTAAACAACACGTTGTAAGTCGAAAAGCTTTCATGTTGCGTGTATGTCTAAGTGTGTAGCCTCAAAAGAGAAGGCACAGGACAGTTTTCTCTCGAAAGGATATGTAAGAATACCACTTCATAAGGAAATACAGTTTTGCAGAGTAAAGACATATACGTACGCATTGGAAACTCTTTACGAGAAGAAATAACGCATAGTACAAAATTAGCTTGTATCTCCAAAACTACACGTTGTATCTCGAAAAGAATTGTTGTGGCGTGTACGTCTGAACATGTAGCATCTAAAGAGAACCAAAAGGAGAATTTTCTTTCGTCAAAATTTTTCAGAAAATCACGTTTTAAGGAAATCCCGCATCGTGCGAAATTATCTTGTTTTTCCTAAACAACACGTTGTAAGTCGAAAAGCTTTCATGTTGCGTGTATGTCTAAGTGTGTAGCCTCAAAAGAGAAGGCACAGGACAGTTTTCTCTCGAAAGGATATGTAAGAATACCACTTCATAAGGAAATACAGTTTTGCAGAGTAAAGACATATACGTACGCATTGGAAACACTTTACGAGAAGAAATAACGCATAGTACAAAATTAGCTTGTATCTCCAAAACTACACGTTGTATCTCGAAAAGAATTGCTGTGGCGTGTACGTCTTAACATGTAGCATCTAAAGAGAACCAAAAGGAGAATTTTCTTTCGTCAAAATTTTTCAGAAAATCACGTTTTAAGGAAATCCCGCATCGTGCGAAATTATCTTGTTTTTCCTAAACAACACGTTGTAAGTCGAAAAGCTTTCATGTTGCGTGTATGTCTAAGTGTGTAGCCTCAAAAGAGAAGGCACAGGACAGTTTTCTCTCGAAAGGATATGTAAGAATACCACTTCATAAGGAAAGACAGTTTTGCAGAGTAAAGACATATACGTACGCATTGGAAACTCTTTACGAGAAGAAATAACGCATAGTACAAAATTAGCTTGTATCTCCAAAACTACACGTTGTATCTCGAAAAGAATTGCTATGGCGTGTACGTCTTAACATGTAGCGTCTAAAGAGAACCAAAAGGAGAATTTTCTTTCGTCAAAATTTTTCAGAAAATCACGTTTTAAGGAAATCCCGCATCGTGCGAAATTATCTTGTTTTTCCTAAACAACACGTTGTAAGTTGAAATGCTTTCATGTTGCGTGTATGTCTAAGTGTGTAGCCTCAAAAGAGAAGGCACAGGACAGTTTTCTCTCGAAAGGATATGTAAGAATACCACTTCATAAGGAAATACAGTTTTGCAGAGTAAAGACATATACGTACGCATTGGAAACTCTTTACGAGAAGAAATAACGCATTGTACAAAATTAGCTTGTATCTCCAAAACTACACGTTGTATCTCGAAAAGAATTGTTGTGGCATGTACGTCTTAACATGTAGCATCTAAAGAGAACCAAAAGGAGAATTTTCTTTCGTCAAAATTTTTCAGAAAATCACGTTTTAAGGAAATCCCGCATCGTGCGAAATTATCTTGTTTTTCCTAAACAACACGTTGTAAGTCGAAAAGCTTTCATGTTGCGTGTATGTCTAAGTGTGTAGCCTCAAAAGAGAAGGCACAGGACAGTTTTCTCTAGAAAGGATATGTAAGAATACCACTTCATAAGGAAATACAGTTTTGCAGAGTAAAGACATATACGTACGCATTGGAAACTCTTTACGAGAAGAAATAACGCATAGTACAAAATTAGCTTGTATCTCCAAAACTACACGTTGTATCTCGAAAAGAATTGTTGTGGCGTGTACGTCTTAACATGTAGCATCTAAAGAGAACCAAAAGGAGAATTTTCTTTCGTCAAAATTTTTCAGAAAATCACGTTTTAAGGAAATCCCGCATCGTGCGAAATTATCTTGTTTTTCCTAAACAACACGTTGTAAGTCGAAAAGCTTTCATGTTGCGTGTATGTCTAAGTGTGTAGCCTCAAAAGAGAAGGCACAGGACAGTTTTCTCTCGAAAGGATATGTAAGAATACCACTTCATAAGGAAATACAGTTTTGCAGAGTAAAGACATATACATACGCATTGGAAACTCTTTATGAGAAGAAATAACGCATAGTACAAAATTAGCTTGTATCTCCAAAACTACACGTTGTATCTCGAAAAGAATTGTTGTGGCGTGTACGCCTTAACATGTAGCATCTAAAGAGAACCAAAAGGAGAATTTTCTTTCGTCAAAATTTTTCAGAAAATCACGTTTTAAGGAAATCCCGCATCGTGCGAAATTATCTTGTTTTTCCTAAACAACACGTTGTAAGTCGAAAAGCTTTCATGTTGCGTGTATGTCTAAGTGTGTAGCCTCAAAAGAGAAGGCACAGGACAGTTTTCTCTCGAAAGGATATGTAAGAATACCACTTCATAAGGAAATACAGTTTTGCAGAGTAAAGACATATACGTACGCATTGGAAACTCTTTACGAGAAGAAATAACGCATAGTACAAAATTAGCTTGTATCTCCAAAACTACACGTTGTATCTCGAAAAGAATTGTTGTGGCGTGTACGTCTTAACATGTAGCATCTAAAGAGAACCAAAAGGAGAATTTTCTTTCGTCAAAATTTTTCAGAAAATCACGTTTTAAGGAAATCCCGCATCGTGCGAAATTATCTTGTTTTTCCTAAACAACACGTTGTAAGTCGAAAAGCTTTCATGTTGCGTGTATGTCTAAGTGTGTAGCCTCAAAAGAGAAGGCACAGGACAGTTTTCTCTCGAAAGGATATGTAAGAATACCACTTCATAAGGAAATACAGTTTTGCAGAGTATAGACATATA
The DNA here is from genome assembly GCF_947179515.1 of Apodemus sylvaticus. NCBI lineage: Eukaryota > Metazoa > Chordata > Mammalia > Rodentia > Muridae > Apodemus > Apodemus sylvaticus. Next base: position 279,109 of record NW_026263238.1, read on the forward strand.
CGTACGCATTGGAAACTCTTTACGAGAAGAAATAACGCATAGTACAAAATTAGCTTGTATCTCCAAAACTACACGTTGTATCTCGAAAAGAATTGCTGTGGCGTGTACGTCTTAACATGTAGCATCTAAAGAGAACCAAAAGGAGAATTTTCTTTCGTCAAAATTTTTCAGAAAATCACGTTTTAAGGAAATCCCGCATCGTGCGAAATTATCTTGTTTTTCCTAAACAACACGTTGTAAGTCGAAAAGCTTTCATGTTGCGTGTATGTCTAAGTGTGTAGCCTCAAAAGAGAAGGCACAGGACAGTTTTCTCTCGAAAGGATATGTAAGAAAACCACTTCATAAGGAAAGACAGTTTTGCAGAGTAAAGACATATACGTACGCATTGGAAACTCTTTACGAGAAGAAATAACGCATAGTACAAAATTAGCTTGTATCTCCAAAACTACACGTTGTATCTCGAAAAGAATTGCTGTGGCGTGTACGTCTTAACATGTAGCGTCTAAAGAGAACCAAAAGGAGAATTTTCTTTCGTCAAAATTTTTCAGAAAATCACGTTTTAAGGAAATCCCGCATCGTGCGAAATTATCTTGTTTTTCCTAAACAACACGTTGTAAGTCGAAAAGCTTTCATGTTGCGTGTATGTCTAAGTGTGTAGCCTCAAAAGAGAAGGCACAGGACAGTTTTCTCTCGAAAGGATATGTAAGAATACCACTTCATAAGGAAATACAGTTTTGCAGAGTAAAGACATATACGTACGCATTGGAAACTCTTTACGAGAAGAAATAAGGCATAGTACAAAATTAGCTTGTATCTCCAAAACTACACGTTGTATCTCGAAAAGAATTGTTGTGGCGTGTACGTCTTAACATGAAGCATCTAAAGAGAACAAAAAGGAGAATTTTCTTTCGTCAAAATTTTTCAGAAAATCACGTTTTAAGGAAATCCCGCATCGTGCGAAATTATCTTGTTTTTCCTAAACAACACGTTGTAAGTCGAAAAGCTTTCATGTTGCGTGTATGTCTAAGTGTGTAGCCTCAAAAGAGAAGGCACAGGACAGTTTTCTCTCGAAAGGATATGTAAGAATACCACTTCATAAGGAAATACAGTTTTGCAGAGTAAAGACATATACGTACGCATTGGAAACTCTTTACGAGAAGAAATAACGCATAGTACAAAATTAGCTTGTATCTCCAAAACTACACGTTGTATCTCGAAAAGAATTGTTGTGGCGTGTACGTCTTAACATGTAGCATCTAAAGAGAACCAAAAGGAGAATTTTCTTTCGTCAAAATTTTTCAGAAAATCACGTTTTAAGGAAATCCCGCATCGTGCGAAATTATCTTGTTTTTCCTAAACAACACGTTGTAAGTCGAAAAGCTTTCATGTTGCGTGTATGTCTAAGTGTGTAGCCTCAAAAGGGAAGGCACAGGACAGTTTTCTCTCGAAAGGATATGTAAGAATACCACTTCATAAGGAAAGACAGTTTTGCAGAGTAAAGACATATACGTACGCATTGGAAACACTTTACGAGAAGAAATAACGCATAGTACAAAATTAGCTTGTATCTCCAAAACTACACGTTGTATCTCGAAAAGAATTGCTGTGGCGTGTACGTCTTAACATGTAGCATCTAAAGAGAACCAAAAGGAGAATTTTCTTTCGTCAAAATTTTTCAGAAAATCACGTTTTAAGGAAATCCCGCATCGTGCGAAATTATCTTGTTTTTCCTAAACAACACGTTGTAAGTCGAAAAGCTTTCATGTTGCGTGTATGTCTAAGTGTGTAGCCTCAAAAGAGAAGGCACAGGACAGTTTTCTCTCGAAAGGATATGTAAGAATACCACTTCATAAGGAAAGACAGTTTTGCAGAGTAAAGACATATACGTACGCATTGGAAACTCTTTACGAGAAGAAATAACGCATAGTACAAAATTAGCTTGTATCTCCAAAACTACACGTTGTATCTCGAAAAGAATTGCTGTGGCGTGTACGTCTTAACATGTAGCGTCTAAAGAGAACCAAAAGGAGAATTTTCTTTCGTCAAAATTTTTCAGAAAATCACGTTTTAAGGAAATCCCGCATCGTGCGAAATTATCTTGTTTTTCCTAAACAACACGTTGTAAGTTGAAATGCTTTCATGTTGCGTGTATGTCTAAGTGTGTAGCCTCAAAAGAGAAGGCACAGGACAGTTTTCTCTCGAAAGGATATGTAAGAATACCACTTCATAAGGAAATACAGTTTTGCAGAGTAAAGACATATACGTACGCATTGGAAACTCTTTACGAGAAGAAATAACGCATAGTACAAAATTAGCTTGTATCTCCAAAACTACACGTTGTATCTCGAAAAGAATTGTTGTGGCGTGTACGTCTTAACATGTAGCATCTAAAGAGAACCAAAAGGAGAATTTTCTTTCGTCAAAATTTTTCAGAAAATCACGTTTTAAGGAAATCCCGCATCGTGCGAAATTATCTTGTTTTTCCTAAACAACACGTTGTAAGTCGAAAAGCTTTCATGTTGCGTGTATGTCTAAGTGTGTAGCCTCAAAAGAGAAGGCACAGGACAGTTTTCTCTCGAAAGGATATGTAAGAATACCACTTCATAAGGAAAGACAGTTTTGCAGAGTAAAGACATATACGTACGCATTGGAAACTCTTTACGAGAAGAAATAACGCATAGTACAAAATTAGCTTGTATCTCCAAAACTACACGTTGTATCTCGAAAAGAATTGCTGTGGCGTGTACGTCTTAACATGTAGCGTCTAAAGAGAACCAAAAGGAGAATTTTCTTTCGTCAAAATTTTTCAGAAAATCACGTTTTAAGGAAATCCCGCATCGTGCGAAATTATCTTGTTTTTCCTAAACAACACGTTGTAAGTTGAAATGCTTTCATGTTGCGTGTATGTCTAAGTGTGTAGCCTCAAAAGAGAAGGCACAGGACAGTTTTCTCTCGAAAGGATATGTAAGAATACCACTTCATAAGGAAATACAGTTTTGCAGAGTAAAGACATATACGTACGCATTGGAAACTCTTTACGAGAAGAAATAACGCATAGTACAAAATTAGCTTGTATCTCCAAAACTACACGTTGTATCTCGAAAAGAATTGTTGTGGCGTGTACGTCTTAACATGTAGCATCTAAAGAGAACCAAAAGGAGAATTTTCTTTCGTCAAAATTTTTCAGAAAATCACGTTTTAAGGAAATCCCGCATCGTGCGAAATTATCTTGTTTTTCCTAAACAACACGTTGTAAGTCGAAAAGCTTTCATGTTGCGTGTATGTCTAAGTGTGTAGCCTCAAAAGAGAAGGCACAGGACAGTTTTCTCTAGAAAGGATATGTAAGAATACCACTTCATAAGGAAATACAGTTTTGCAGAGTAAAGACATATACGTACGCATTGGAAACTCTTTACGAGAAGAAATAACGCATAGTACAAAATTAGCTTGTATCTCCAAAACTACACGTTGTATCTCGAAAAGAATTGTTGTGGCGTGTACGTCTTAACATGAAGCATCTAAAGAGAACAAAAAGGAGAATTTTCTTTCGTCAAAATTTTTCAGAAAATCACGTTTTAAGGAAATCCCGCATCGTGCGAAATTATCTTGTTTTTCCTAAACAACACGTTGTAAGTCGAAAAGCTTTCATGTTGCGTGTATGTCTAAGTGTGTAGCCTCAAAAGAGAAGGCACAGGACAGTTTTCTCTCGAAAGGATATGTAAGAATACCACTTCATAAGGAAATACAGTTTTGCAGAGTAAAGACATATACGTACGCATTGGAAACTCTTTACGAGAAGAAATAACGCATAGTACAAAATTAGCTTGTATCTCCAAAACTACACGTTGTATCTCGAAAAGAATTGTTGTGGCGTGTACGTCTTAACATGTAGCATCTAAAGAGAACCAAAAGGAGAATTTTCTTTCGTCAAAATTTTTCAGAAAATCACGTTTTAAGGAAATCCCGCATCGTGCGAAATTATCTTGTTTTTCCTAAACAACACGTTGTAAGTCGAAAAGCTTTCATGTTGCGTGTATGTCTAAGTGTGTAGCCTCAAAAGAGAAGGCACAGGACAGTTTTCTCTCGAAAGGATATGTAAGAATACCACTTCATAAGGAAATACAGTTTTGCAGAGTAAAGACATATACGTACGCATTGGAAACTCTTTAGGAGAAGAAATAACGCATAGTACAAAATTAGCTTGTATCTCCAAAACTACACGTTGTATCTCGAAAAGAATTGTTGTGGCGTGTACGTCTTAACATGTAGCATCTAAAGAGAACCAAAAGGAGAATTTTCTTTCGTCAAAATTTTTCAGAAAATCACGTTTTAAGGAAATCCCGCATCGTGCGAAATTATCTTGTTTTTCCTAAACAACACGTTGTAAGTCGAAAAGCTTTCATGTTGCGTGTATGTCTAAGTGTGTAGCCTCAAAAGAGAAGGCACAGGACAGTTTTCTCTCGAAAGGATATGTAAGAATACCACTTCATAAGGAAATACAGTTTTGCAGAGTAAAGACATATACGTACGCATTGGAAACTCTTTACGAGAAGAAATAACGCATAGTACAAAATTAGCTTGTATCTCCAAAACTACACGTTGTATCTCGAAAAGAATTGTTGTGGCGTGTACGTCTTAACATGTAGCATCTAAAGAGAACCAAAAGGAGAATTTTCTTTCGTCAAAATTTTTCAGAAAATCACGTTTTAAGGAAATCCCGCATCGTGCGAAATTATCTTGTTTTTCCTAAACAACACGTTGTAAGTCGAAAAGCTTTCATGTTGCGTGTATGTCTAAGTGTGTAGCCTCAAAAGAGAAGGCACAGGACAGTTTTCTCTCGAAAGGATATGTAAGAATACCACTTCATAAGGAAATACAGTTTTGCAGAGTATAGACATATACGTACGCATTGGAAACTCTTTACGAGAAGAAATAACGCATAGTACAAAATTAGCTTGTATCTCCAAAACTACACGTTGTATCTCGAAAAGAATTGCTGTGGCGTGTACGTCTTAACATGTAGCATCTAAAGAGAACCAAAAGGAGAATTTTCTTTCGTCAAAATTTTTCAGAAAATCACGTTTTAAGGAAATCCCGCATCGTGCGAAATTATCTTGTTTTTCCTAAACAACACGTTGTAAGTCGAAAAGCTTTCATGTTGCGTGTATGTCTAAGTGTGTAGCCTCAAAAGAGATGGCACAGGACAGTTTTCTCTCGAAAGGATATGTAAGAATACCACTTCATAAGGAAATACAGTTTTGCAGAGTAAAGACATATACGTACGCATTGGAAACTCTTTACGAGAAGAAATAACGCATAGTACAAAATTAGCTTGTATCTCCAAAACTACACGTTGTATCTCGAAAAGAATTGTTGTGGCGTGTACGCCTAACATGTAGCATCTAAAGAGAACCAAAAGGAGAATTTTCTTTCGTCAAAATTTTTCAGAAAATCACGTTTTAAGGAAATCCCGCATCGTGCGAAATTATCTTGTTTTTCCTAAACAACACGTTGTAAGTCGAAAAGCTTTCATGTTGCGTGTATGTCTAAGTGTGTAGCCTCAAAAGAGAAGGCACAGGACAGTTTTCTCTCGAAAGGATATGTAAGAATACCACTTCATAAGGAAAGACAGTTTTGCAGAGTAAAGACATATACGTACGCATTGGAAACTCTTTACGAGAAGAAATAAGGCATAGTACAAAATTAGCTTGTATCTCCAAAACTACACGTTGTATCTCGAAAAGAATTGTTGTGGCGTGTACGTCTTAACATGAAGCATCTAAAGAGAACAAAAAGGAGAATTTTCTTTCGTCAAAATTTTTCAGAAAATCACGTTTTAAGGAAATCCCGCATCGTGCGAAATTATCTTGTTTTTCCTAAACAACACGTTGTAAGTCGAAAAGCTTTCATGTTGCGTGTATGTCTAAGTGTGTAGCCTCAAAAGAGAAGGCACAGGACAGTTTTCTCTCGAAAGGATATGTAAGAATACCACTTCATAAGGAAATACAGTTTTGCAGAGTAAAGACATATACGTACGCATTGGAAACTCTTTAAGAGAAGAAATAACGCATAGTACAAAATTAGCTTGTATCTCCAAAACTACACGTTGTATCTCGAAAAGAATTGTTGTGGCGTGTATGTCTTAACATGTAGCATCTAAAGAGAACCAAAAGGAGAATTTTCTTTCGTCAAAATTTTTCAGAAAATCACGTTTTAAGGAAATCCCGCATCGTGCGAAATTATCTTGTTTTTCCTAAACAACACGTTGTAAGTCGAAAAGCTTTCATGTTGCGTGTATGTCTAAGTGTGTAGCCTCAAAAGAGAAGGCACAGGACAGTTTTCTCTCGAAAGGATATGTAAGAATACCACTTCATAAGGAAAGACAGTTTTGCAGAGTAAAGACATATACGTACGCATTGGAAACACTTTACGAGAAGAAATAACGCATAGTACAAAATTAGCTTGTATCTCCAAAACTACACGTTGTATCTCGAAAAGAATTGCTGTGGCGTGTACGTCTTAACATGTAGCATCTAAAGAGAACCAAAAGGAGAATTTTCTTTCGTCAAAATTTTTCAGAAAATCACGTTTTAAGGAAATCCCGCATCGTGCGAAATTATCTTGTTTTTCCTAAACAACACGTTGTAAGTCGAAAAGCTTTCATGTTGCGTGTATGTCTAAGTGTGTAGCCTCAAAAGAGAAGGCACAGGACAGTTTTCTCTCGAAAGGATATGTAAGAATACCACTTCATAAGGAAAGACAGTTTTGCAGAGTAAAGACATATACGTACGCATTGGAAACTCTTTACGAGAAGAAATAACGCATAGTACAAAATTAGCTTGTATCTCCAAAACTACACGTTGTATCTCGAAAAGAATTGCTGTGGCGTGTACGTCTTAACATGTAGCGTCTAAAGAGAACCAAAAGGAGAATTTTCTTTCGTCAAAATTTTTCAGAAAATCACGTTTTAAGGAAATCCCGCATCGTGCGAAATTATCTTGTTTTTCCTAAACAACACGTTGTAAGTTGAAATGCTTTCATGTTGCGTGTATGTCTAAGTGTGTAGCCTCAAAAGAGAAGGCACAGGACAGTTTTCTCTCGAAAGGATATGTAAGAATACCACTTCATAAGGAAATACAGTTTTGCAGAGTAAAGACATATACGTAAGCATTGGAAACTCTTTACGAGAAGAAATAACGCATAGTACAAAATTAGCTTGTATCTCCAAAACTACACGTTGTATCTCGAAAAGAATTGTTGTGGCGTGTACGTCTTAACATGTAGCATCTAAAGAGAACCAAAAGGAGAATTTTCTTTCGTCAAAATTTTTCAGAAAATCACGTTTTAAGGAAATCCCGCATCGTGCGAAATTATCTTGTTTTTCCTAAACAACACGTTGTAAGTCGAAAAGCTTTCATGTTGCGTGTATGTCTAAGTGTGTAGCCTCAAAAGAGAAGGCACAGGACAGTTTTCTCTAGAAAGGATATGTAAGAATACCACTTCATAAGGAAATACAGTTTTGCAGAGTAAAGACATATACGTACGCATTGGAAACTCTTTACGAGAAGAAATAACGCATAGTACAAAATTAGCTTGTATCTCCAAAACTACACGTTGTATCTCGAAAAGAATTGTTGTGGCGTGTACGTCTTAACATGAAGCATCTAAAGAGAACAAAAAGGAGAATTTTCTTTCGTCAAAATTTTTCAGAAAATCACGTTTTAAGGAAATCCCGCATCGTGCGAAATTATCTTGTTTTTCCTAAACAACACGTTGTAAGTCGAAAAGCTTTCATGTTGCGTGTATGTCTAAGTGTGTAGCCTCAAAAGAGAAGGCACAGGACAGTTTTCTCTCGAAAGGATATGTAAGAATACCACTTCATAAGGAAATACAGTTTTGCAGAGTAAAGACATATACGTACTCATTGGAAACTCTTTACGAGAAGAAATAACGCATAGTACAAAATTAGCTTGTATCTCCAAAACTACACGTTGTATCTCAAAAAGAATTGTTGTGGCGTGTACGTCTTAACATGTAGCATCTAAAGAGAACCAAAAGGAGAATTTTCTTTCGTCAAAATTTTTCAGAAAATCACGTTTTAAGGAAATCCCGCATCGTGCGAAATTATCTTGTTTTTCCTAAACAACACGTTGTAAGTCGAAAAGCTTTCATGTTGCGTGTATGTCTAAGTGTGTAGCCTCAAAAGAGAAGGCACAGGACAGTTTTCTCTCGAAAGGATATGTAAGAATACCACTTCATAAGGAAATACAGTTTTGCAGAGTAAAGACATATACGTACGCATTGGAAACTCTTTAGGAGAAGAAATAACGCATAGTACAAAATTAGCTTGTATCTCCAAAACTACACGTTGTATCTCGAAAAGAATTGTTGTGGCGTGTACGTCTTAACATGTAGCATCTAAAGAGAACCAAAAGGAGAATTTTCTTTCGTCAAAATTTTTCAGAAAATCACGTTTTAAGGAAATCCCGCATCGTGCGAAATTATCTTGTTTTTCCTAAACAACACGTTGTAAGTCGAAAAGCTTTCATGTTGCGTGTATGTCTAAGTGTGTAGCCTCAAAAGAGAAGGCACAGGACAGTTTTCTCTAGAAAGGATATGTAAGAATACCACTTCATAAGGAAATACAGTTTTGCAGAGTAAAGACATATACGTACGCATTGGAAACTCTGTATGAGAAGAAATAACGCATAGTACAAAATTAGCTTGTATCTCCAAAACTACACGTTGTATCTCAAAAGAATTGTTGTGGCGTGTACGTCTTATCATGTAGCATCTAAAGAGAACCAAAAGGAGAATTTTCTTTCGTCAAAATTTTTCAGAAAATCACGTTTTAAGGAAATCCCGCATCGTGCGAAATTATCTTGTTTTTCCTAAACAACACGTTGTAAGTCGAAAAGCTGTCATGTTGCGTGTATGTCTAAGTGTGTAGCCTCAAAAGAGAAGGCACAGGACAGTTTTCTCTCGAAAGGATATGTAAGAATACCACTTCATAAGGAAATACAGTTTTGCAGAGTAAAGACATATATGTACGCATTGGAAACTCTTTACGAGAAGAAATAAGGCATAGTACAAAATTAGCTTGTATCTCCAAAACTACACGTTGTATCTCGAAAAAAATTGTTGTGGCGTGTACGTCTTAACATGTAGCATCTAAAGAGAACCAAAAGGAGAATTTTCTTTCGTCAAAATTTTTCAGAAAATCACGTTTTAAGGAAATCCCGCATCGTGCGAAATTATCTTGTTTTTCCTAAACAACACGTTGTAAGTCGAAAAGCTTTCATGTTGCGTGTATGTCTAAGTGTGTAGCCTCAAAAGAGAAGGCACAGGACAGTTTTCTCTCGAAAGGATATGTAAGAATACCACTTCATAAGGAAAGACAGTTTTGCAGAGTAAAGACATATACGTACGCATTGGAAACACTTTACGAGAAGAAATAACGCATAGTACAAAATTAGCTTGTATCTCCAAAACTACACGTTGTATCTCGAAAAGAATTGCTGTGGCGTGTACGTCTTAACATGTAGCATCTAAAGAGAACCAAAAGGAGAATTTTCTTTCGTCAAAATTTTTCAGAAAATCACGTTTTAAGGAAATCCCGCATCGTGCGAAATTATCTTGTTTTTCCTAAACAACACGTTGTAAGTCGAAAAGCTTTCATGTTGCGTGTATGTCTAAGTGTGTAGCCTCAAAAGAGAAGGCACAGGACAGTTTTCTCTCGAAAGGATATGTAAGAATACCACTTCATAAGGAAAGACAGTTTTGCAGAGTAAAGACATATACGTACGCATTGGAAACTCTTTACGAGAAGAAATAACGCATAGTACAAAATTAGCTTGTATCTCCAAAACTACACGTTGTATCTCGAAAAGAATTGCTGTGGCGTGTACGTCTTAACATGTAGCGTCTAAAGAGAACCAAAAGGAGAATTTTCTTTCGTCAAAATTTTTCAGAAAATCACGTTTTAAGGAAATCCCGCATCGTGCGAAATTATCTTGTTTTTCCTAAACAACACGTTGTAAGTTGAAATGCTTTCATGTTGCGTGTATGTCTAAGTGTGTAGCCTCAAAAGAGAAGGCACAGGACAGTTTTCTCTCGAAAGGATATGTAAGAATACCACTTCATAAGGAAATACAGTTTTGCAGAGTAAAGACATATACGTAAGCATTGGAAACTCTTTACGAGAAGAAATAACGCATAGTACAAAATTAGCTTGTATCTCCAAAACTACACGTTGTATCTCGAAAAGAATTGTTGTGGCGTGTACGTCTTAACATGTAGCATCTAAAGAGAACCAAAAGGAGAATTTTCTTTCGTCAAAATTTTTCAGAAAATCACGTTTTAAGGAAATCCCGCATCGTGCGAAATTATCTTGTTTTTCCTAAACAACACGTTGTAAGTCGAAAAGCTTTCATGTTGCGTGTATGTCTAAGTGTGTAGCCTCAAAAGAGAAGGCACAGGACAGTTTTCTCTAGAAAGGATATGTAAGAATACCACTTCATAAGGAAATACAGTTTTGCAGAGTAAAGACATATACGTACGCATTGGAAACTCTTTACGAGAAGAAATAACGCATAGTACAAAATTAGCTTGTATCTCCAAAACTACACGTTGTATCTCGAAAAGAATTGTTGTGGCGTGTACGTCTTAACATGAAGCATCTAAAGAGAACAAAAAGGAGAATTTTCTTTCGTCAAAATTTTTCAGAAAATCACGTTTTAAGGAAATCCCGCATCGTGCGAAATTATCTTGTTTTTCCTAAACAACACGTTGTAAGTCGAAAAGCTTTCATGTTGCGTGTATGTCTAAGTGTGTAGCCTCAAAAGAGAAGGCACAGGACAGTTTTCTCTCGAAAGGATATGTAAGAATACCACTTCATAAGGAAATACAGTTTTGCAGAGTAAAGACATATACGTACTCATTGGAAACTCTTTACGAGAAGAAATAACGCATAGTACAAAATTAGCTTGTATCTCCAAAACTACACGTTGTATCTCGAAAAGAATTGTTGTGGCGTGTACGTCTTAACATGTAGCATCTAAAGAGAACCAAAAGGAGAATTTTCTTTCGTCAAAATTTTTCAGAAAATCACGTTTTAAGGAAATCCCGCATCGTGCGAAATTATCTTGTTTTTCCTAAACAACACGTTGTAAGTCGAAAAGCTTTCATGTTGCGTGTATGTCTAAGTGTGTAGCCTCAAAAGAGAAGGCACAGGACAGTTTTCTCTCGAAAGGATATGTAAGAATACCACTTCATAAGGAAATACAGTTTTGCAGAGTAAAGACATATACGTACGCATTGGAAACTCTTTAGGAGAAGAAATAACGCATAGTACAAAATTAGCTTGTATCTCCAAAACTACACGTTGTATCTCGAAAAGAATTGTTGTGGCGTGTACGTCTTAACATGTAGCATCTAAAGAGAACCAAAAGGAGAATTTTCTTTCGTCAAAATTTTTCAGAAAATCACGTTTTAAGGAAATCCCGCATCGTGCGAAATTATCTTGTTTTTCCTAAACAACACGTTGTAAGTCGAAAAGCTTTCATGTTGCGTGTATGTCTAAGTGTGTAGCCTCAAAAGAGAAGGCACAGGACAGTTTTCTCTAGAAAGGATATGTAAGAATACCACTTCATAAGGAAATACAGTTTTGCAGAGTAAAGACATATACGTACGCATTGGAAACTCTGTATGAGAAGAAATAACGCATAGTACAAAATTAGCTTGTATCTCCAAAACTACACGTTGTATCTCAAAAGAATTGTTGTGGCGTGTACGTCTTATCATGTAGCATCTAAAGAGAACCAAAAGGAGAATTTTCTTTCGTCAAAATTTTTCAGAAAATCACGTTTTAAGGAAATCCCGCATCGTGCGAAATTATCTTGTTTTTCCTAAACAACACGTTGTAAGTCGAAAAGCTGTCATGTTGCGTGTATGTCTAAGTGTGTAGCCTCAAAAGAGAAGGCACAGGACAGTTTTCTCTCGAAAGGATATGTAAGAATACCACTTCATAAGGAAATACAGTTTTGCAGAGTAAAGACATATATGTACGCATTGGAAACTCTTTACGAGAAGAAATAAGGCATAGTACAAAATTAGCTTGTATCTCCAAAACTACACGTTGTATCTCGAAAAAAATTGTTGTGGCGTGTACGTCTTAACATGTAGCATCTAAAGAGAACCAAAAGGAGAATTTTCTTTCGTCAAAATTTTTCAGAAAATCACGTTTTAAGGAAATCCCGCATCGTGCGAAATTATCTTGTTTTTCCTAAACAACACGTTGTAAGTCGAAAAGCTTTCATGTTGCGTGTATGTCTAAGTGTGTAGCCTCAAAAGAGAAGGCACAGGACAGTTTTCTCTCGAAAGGATATGTAAGAATACCACTTCATAAGGAAATACAGTTTTGCAGAGTAAAGACATATACGTACGCATTGGAAACTCTTTACGAGAAGAAATAACGCATAGTACAAAATTAGCTTGTATCTCCAAAACTACACGTTGTATCTCGAAAAGAATTGTTGTGGCGTGTACGTCTTAACATGTAGCATCTAAAGAGAACCAAAAGGAGAATTTTCTTTCGTCAAAATTTTTCAGAAAATCACGTTTTAAGGAAATCCCGCATCGTGCGAAATTATCTTGTTTTTCCTAAACAACACGTTGTAAGTCGAAAAGCTTTCATGTTGCGTGTATGTCTAAGTGTGTAGCCTCAAAAGAGAAGGCACAGGACAGTTTTCTCTCGAAAGGATATGTAAGAATACCACTTCATAAAGAAATACAGTTTTGCACAGTAAAGACATATACTTACGCATTGGAAACTCTTTACGAGAAGAAATAACGCATAGTACAAAATTAGCTTGTATCTCCAAAACTACACGTTGTATCTCGAAAAGAATTGCTGTGGCGTGTACGTCTTAACATGTAGCATCTAAAGAGAACCAAAAGGAGAATTTTCTTTCGTCAAAATTTTTCAGAAAATCACGTTTTAAGGAAATCCCGCATCGTGCGAAATTATCTTGTTTTTCCTAAACAACACGTTGTAAGTCGAAAAGCTTTCATGTTGCGTGTATGTCAAAGTGTGTAGCCTCAAAAGAGAAGGCACAGGACAGTTTTCTCTCGAAAGGATATGTAAGAATACCACTTCATAAGGAAAGACAGTTTTGCAGAGTAAAGACATATACGTACGCAATGGAAACTCTTTATGAGAAGAAATAACGCATAGTACAAAATTAGCTTGTATCTCCAAAACTACACGTTGTATCTCGAAAAGAATTGTTGTGGCGTGTACGTCTTAACATGTAGCATCTAAAGAGAACCAAAAGGAGAATTTTCTTTCGTCAAAATTTTTCAGAAAATCACGTTTTAAGGAAATCCCGCATCGTGCGAAATTATCTTGTTTTTCCTAAACAACACGTTGTAAGTCGAAAAGCTTTCATGTTGCGTGTATGTCTAAGTGTGTATCCTCAAAAGAGAAGGCACAGGACAGTTTTCTCTCGAAAGGATATGTAAGAATACCACTTCATAAGGAAATACAGTTTTGCAGAGTAAAGACATATACGTACGCATTGGAAACTCTTTACGAGAAGAAATAACGCATAGTACAAAATTAGCTTGTATCTCCAAAACTACACGTTGTATCTCGAAAAGAATTGCTGTGGCGTGTACGTCTTAACATGTAGCATCTAAAGAGAACCAAAAGGAGAATTTTCTTTCGTCAAAATTTTTCAGAAATTCACGTTTTAAGGAAATCCCGCATCGTGCGAAATTATCTTGTTTTTCCTAAACAACACGTTGTAAGTCGAAAAGCTTTCATGTTGCGAGTATGTCTAAGTGTGTAGCCTCAAAAGAGAAGGCACAGGACAGTTTTCTCTCGAAAGGATATGTAAGAATACCACTTCATAAGGAAATACAGTTTTGCAGAGTAAAGACATATACGTACGCATTGGAAACTCTTTACGAGAAGAAATAACGCATAGTACAAAATTAGCTTGTATCTCCAAAACTACACGTTGTATCTCGAAAAGAATTGCTGTGGCGTGTACGTCTTAACATGTAGCGTCTAAAGAGAACCAAAAGGAGAATTTTCTTTCGTCAAAATTTTTCAGAAAATCACGTTTTAAGGAAATCCCGCATCGTGCGAAATTATCTTGTTTTTCCTAAACAACACGTTGTAAGTCGAAAAGCTTTCATGTTGCGTGTATGTCTAAGTGTGTAGCCTCAAAAGAGAAGGCACAGGACAGTTTTCTCTCGAAAGGATATGTAAGAATACCACTTCATAAGGAAAGACAGTTTTGCAGAGTAAAGACATATACGTACGCATTGGAAACACTTTACGAGAAGAAATAACGCATAGTACAAAATTAGCTTGTATCTCCAAAACTACACGTTGTATCTCGAAAAGAATTGCTGTGGCGTGTACGTCTTAACATGTAGCATCTAAAGAGAACCAAAAGGAGAATTTTCTTTCGTCAAAATTTTTCAGAAAATCACGTTTTAAGGAAATCCCGCATCGTGCGAAATTATCTTGTTTTTCCTAAACAACACGTTGTAAGTCGAAAAGCTTTCATGTTGCGTGTATGTCTAAGTGTGTAGCCTGAAAAGAGAAGGCACAGGACAGTTTTCTCTCGAAAGGATATGTAAGAATACCACTTCATAAGGAAATACAGTTTTGCAGAGTAAAGACATATACGTACGCATTGGAAACTCTGTATGAGAAGAAATAACGCATAGTACAAAATTAGCTTGTATCTCCAAAACTACACGTTGTATCTCGAAAAGAATTGTTGTGGCGTGTACGTCTTAACATGTAGCATCTAAAGAGAACCAAAAGGAGAATTTTCTTTCGTCAAAATTTTTCAGAAAATCACGTTTTAAGGAAATCCCGCATCGTGCGAAATTATCTTGTTTTTCCTAAACAACACGTTGTAAGTCGAAAAGCTGTCATGTTGCGTGTATGTCTAAGTGTGTAGCCTCAAAAGAGAAGGCACAGGACAGTTTTCTCTCGAAAGGATATGTAAGAATACCACTTCATAAGGAAATACAGTTTTGCAGAGTAAAGACATATATGTACGCATTGGAAACTCTTTACGAGAAGAAATAAGGCATAGTACAAAATTAGCTTGTATCTCCAAAACTACACGTTGTATCTCGAAAAGAATTGTTGTGGCGTGTACGTCTTAACATGTAGCATCTAAAGAGAACCAAAAGGAGAATTTTCTTTCGTCAAAATTTTTCAGAAAATCACGGTTTAAGGAAATCCCGCATCGTGCGAAATTATCTTGTTTTTCCTAAACAACACGTTGTAAGTCGAAAAGCTTTCATGTTGCGTGTATGTCTAAGTGTGTAGCCTCAAAAGAGAAGGCACAGGACAGTTTTCTCTCGAAAGGATATGTAAGAATACCACTTCATAAGGAAATACAGTTTTGCAGAGTAAAGACATATACGTACGCATTGGAAACTCTTTACGAGAAGAAATAACGCATAGTACAAAATTAGCTTGTATCTCCAAAACTACACGTTGTATCTCGAAAAGAATTGTTGTGGCGTGTACGTCTTAACATGTAGCATCTAAAGAGAACCAAAAGGAGAATTTTCTTTCGTCAAAATTTTTCAGAAAATCACGTTTTAAGGAAATCCCGCATCGTGCGAAATTATCTTGTTTTTCCTAAACAACACGTTGTAAGTCGAAAAGCTTTCATGTTGCGTGTATGTCTAAGTGTGTAGCCTCAAAAGAGAAGGCACAGGACAGTTTTCTCTCGAAAGGATATGTAAGAATACCACTTCATAAGGAAATACAGTTTTGCAGAGTAAAGACATATACGTACGCATTGGAAACTCTTTACGAGAAGAAATAACGCATAGTACAAAATTAGCTTGTATCTCCAAAACTACACGTTGTATCTCGAAAAGAATTGTTGTGGCGTGTACGTCTTAACATGTAGCATCTAAAGAGAACCAAAAGGAGAATTTTCTTTCGTCAAAATTTTTCAGAAAATCAGGTTTTAAGGAAATCCCGCATCGTGCGAAATTATCTTGTTTTTCCTAAACAACACGTTGTAAGTCGAAAAGCTTTCATGTTGCGTGTATGTCTAAGTGTGTAGCCTCAAAAGAGAAGGCACAGGACAGTTTTCTCTCGAAAGGATATGTAAGAATACCACTTCATAAGGAAAGACAGTTTTGCAGAGTAAAGACATATACGTACGCATTGGAAACTCTTTACGAGAAGAAATAACGCATAGTACAAAATTAGCTTGTATCTCCAAAACTACACGTTGTATCTCGAAAAGAATTGTTGTGGCGTGTACGTCTTAACATGTAGCATCTAAAGAGAACCAAAAGGAGAATTTTCTTTCGTCAAAATTTTTCAGAAAATCACGTTTTAAGGAAATCCCGCATCGTGCGAAATTATCTTGTTTTTCCTAAACAACACGTTGTAAGTCGAAAAGCTTTCTTGTTGCGTGTATGTCTAAGTGTGTAGCCTCAAAAGAGAAGGCACAGGACAGTTTTCTCTCGAAAGGATATGTAAGAATACCACTTCATAAGGAAATACAGTTTTGCAGAGTAAAGACATATACGTACGCATTGGAAACTCTTTACGAGAAGAAATAACGCATAGTACAAAATTAGCTTGTATCTCCAAAACTACACGTTGTATCTCGAAAAGAATTGCTGTGGCGTGTACGTCTTAACATGTAGCATCTAAAGAGAACCAAAAGGAGAATTTTCTTTCGTCAAAATTTTTCAGAAAATCACGTTTTAAGGAAATCCCGCATCGTGCGAAATTATCTTGTTTTTCCTAAACAACACGTTGTAAGTCGAAAAGCTTTCATGTTGCGAGTATGTCTAAGTGTGTAGCCTCAAAAGAGAAGGCACAGGACAGTTTTCTCTCGAAAGGATATGTAAGAATACCACTTCATAAGGAAATACAGTTTTGCAGAGTAAAGACATATACGTACGCATTGGAAACTCTTTACGAGAAGAAATAACGCATAGTACAAAATTAGCTTGTATCTCCAAAACTACACGTTGTATCTCGAAAAGAATTGCTGTGGCGTGTACGTCTTAACATGTAGCATCTAAAGAGAACCAAAAGGAGAATTTTCTTTCGTCAAAATATTTCAGAAAATCACGTTTTAAGGAAATCCCGCATCGTGCGAAATTATCTTGTTTTTCCTAAACAACACGTTGTAAGTCGAAAAGCTTTCATGTTGCGTGTATGTCTAAGTGTGTAGCCTCAAAAGAGAAGGCACAGGACAGTTTTCTCTCGAAAGGATATGTAAGAATACCACTTCATAAAGAAATACAGTTTTGCAGAGTCAAGACATATACGTACGCATTGGAAACTCTTTACGAGAAGAAATAACGCATAGTACAAAATTAGCTTGTATCTCCAAAACTACACGTTGTATCTCGAAAAGAATTGTTGTGGCGTGTACGTCTTAACATGTAGCATCTAAAGAGAACCAAAAGGAGAATTTTCTTTCGTCAAAATTTTTCAGAAAATCACGTTTTAAGGAAATCCCGCATCGTGCGAAATTATCTTGTTTTTCCTAAACAACACGTTGTAAGTCGAAAAGCTTTCATGTTGCGTGTATGTCTAAGTGTGTAGCCTCAAAAGAGAAGGCACAGGACAGTTTTCTCTCGAAAGGATATGTAAGAATACCACTTCATAAGGAAAGACAGTTTTGCAGAGTAAAGACATATACGTACGCATTGGAAACTCTTTACGAGAAGAAATAACGCATAGTACAAAATTAGCTTGTATCTCCAAAACTACACGTTGTATCTCGAAAAGAATTGTTGTGGCGTGTACGTCTTAACATGTAGCATCTAAAGAGAACCAAAAGGAGAATTTTCTTTCGTCAAAATTTTTCAGAAAATCACGTTTTAAGGAAATCCCGCATCGTGCGAAATTATCTTGTTTTTCCTAAACAACACGTTGTAAGTCGAAAAGCTTTCATGTTGCGTGTATGTCTAAGTGTGTAGCCTCAAAAGAGAAGGCACAGGACAGTTTTCTCTCGAAAGGATATGTAAGAATACCACTTCATAAGGAAATACAGTTTTGCAGAGTAAAGACATATACGTACGCATTGGAAACTCTTTACGAGAAGAAATAACGCATAGTACAAAATTAGCTTGTATCTCCAAAACTACACGTTGTATCTCGAAAAGAATTGCTGTGGCGTGTACGTCTTAACATGTAGCATCTAAAGAGAACCAAAAGGAGAATTTTCTTTCGTCAAAATTTTTCAGAAAATCACGTTTTAAGGAAATCCCGCATCGTGCGAAATTATCTTGTTTTTCCTAAACAACACGTTGTAAGTCGAAAAGCTTTCATGTTGCGAGTATGTCTAAGTGTGTAGCCTCAAAAGAGAAGGCACAGGACAGTTTTCTCTCGAAAGGATATGTAAGAATACCACTTCATAAGGAAATACAGTTTTGCAGAGTAAAGACATATACGTACGCATTGGAAACTCTTTACGAGAAGAAATAACGCATAGTACAAAATTAGCTTGTATCTCCAAAACTACACGTTGTATCTCGAAAAGAATTGCTGTGGCGTGTACGTCTTAACATGTAGCGTCTAAAGAGAACCAAAAGGAGAATTTTCTTTCGTCAAAATTTTTCAGAAAATCACGTTTTAAGGAAATCCCGCATCGTGCGAAATTATCTTGTTTTTCCTAAACAACACGTTGTAAGTCGAAAAGCTTTCATGTTGCGTGTATGTCTAAGTGTGTAGCCTCAAAAGAGAAGGCACAGGACAGTTTTCTCTCGAAAGGATATGTAAGAATACCACTTCATAAGGAAAGACAGTTTTGCAGAGTAAAGACATATACGTACGCATTGGAAACACTTTACGAGAAGAAATAACGCATAGTACAAAATTAGCTTGTATCTCCAAAACTACACGTTGTATCTCGAAAAGAATTGCTGTGGCGTGTACGTCTTAACATGTAGCATCTAAAGAGAACCAAAAGGAGAATTTTCTTTCGTCAAAATTTTTCAGAAAATCACGTTTTAAGGAAATCCCGCATCGTGCGAAATTATCTTGTTTTTCCTAAACAACACGTTGTAAGTCGAAAAGCTTTCATGTTGCGTGTATGTCTAAGTGTGTAGCCTGAAAAGAGAAGGCACAGGACAGTTTTCTCTCGAAAGGATATGTAAGAATACCACTTCATAAGGAAATACAGTTTTGCAGAGTAAAGACATATACGTACGCATTGGAAACTCTGTATGAGAAGAAATAACGCATAGTACAAAATTAGCTTGTATCTCCAAAACTACACGTTGTATCTCGAAAAGAATTGTTGTGGCGTGTACGTCTTAACATGTAGCATCTAAAGAGAACCAAAAGGAGAATTTTCTTTCGTCAAAATTTTTCAGAAAATCACGTTTTAAGGAAATCCCGCATCGTGCGAAATTATCTTGTTTTTCCTAAACAACACGTTGTAAGTCGAAAAGCTGTCATGTTGCGTGTATGTCTAAGTGTGTAGCCTCAAAAGAGAAGGCACAGGACAGTTTTCTCTCGAAAGGATATGTAAGAATACCACTTCATAAGGAAATACAGTTTTGCAGAGTAAAGACATATATGTACGCATTGGAAACTCTTTACGAGAAGAAATAAGGCATAGTACAAAATTAGCTTGTATCTCCAAAACTACACGTTGTATCTCGAAAAGAATTGTTGTGGCGTGTACGTCTTAACATGTAGCATCTAAAGAGAACCAAAAGGAGAATTTTCTTTCGTCAAAATTTTTCAGAAAATCACGGTTTAAGGAAATCCCGCATCGTGCGAAATTATCTTGTTTTTCCTAAACAACACGTTGTAAGTCGAAAAGCTTTCATGTTGCGTGTATGTCTAAGTGTGTAGCCTCAAAAGAGAAGGCACAGGACAGTTTTCTCTCGAAAGGATATGTAAGAATACCACTTCATAAGGAAATACAGTTTTGCAGAGTAAAGACATATACGTACGCATTGGAAACTCTTTACGAGAAGAAATAACGCATAGTACAAAATTAGCTTGTATCTCCAAAACTACACGTTGTATCTCGAAAAGAATTGTTGTGGCGTGTACGTCTTAACATGTAGCATCTAAAGAGAACCAAAAGGAGAATTTTCTTTCGTCAAAATTTTTCAGAAAATCACGTTTTAAGGAAATCCCGCATCGTGCGAAATTATCTTGTTTTTCCTAAACAACACGTTGTAAGTCGAAAAGCTTTCATGTTGCGTGTATGTCTAAGTGTGTAGCCTCAAAAGAGAAGGCACAGGACAGTTTTCTCTCGAAAGGATATGTAAGAATACCACTTCATAAGGAAATACAGTTTTGCAGAGTAAAGACATATACGTACGCATTGGAAACTCTTTACGAGAAGAAATAACGCATAGTACAAAATTAGCTTGTATCTCCAAAACTACACGTTGTATCTCGAAAAGAATTGTTGTGGCGTGTACGTCTTAACATGTAGCATCTAAAGAGAACCAAAAGGAGAATTTTCTTTCGTCAAAATTTTTCAGAAAATCAGGTTTTAAGGAAATCCCGCATCGTGCGAAATTATCTTGTTTTTCCTAAACAACACGTTGTAAGTCGAAAAGCTTTCATGTTGCGTGTATGTCTAAGTGTGTAGCCTCAAAAGAGAAGGCACAGGACAGTTTTCTCTCGAAAGGATATGTAAGAATACCACTTCATAAGGAAAGACAGTTTTGCAGAGTAAAGACATATACGTACGCATTGGAAACTCTTTACGAGAAGAAATAACGCATAGTACAAAATTAGCTTGTATCTCCAAAACTACACGTTGTATCTCGAAAAGAATTGTTGTGGCGTGTACGTCTTAACATGTAGCATCTAAAGAGAACCAAAAGGAGAATTTTCTTTCGTCAAAATTTTTCAGAAAATCACGTTTTAAGGAAATCCCGCATCGTGCGAAATTATCTTGTTTTTCCTAAACAACACGTTGTAAGTCGAAAAGCTTTCTTGTTGCGTGTATGTCTAAGTGTGTAGCCTCAAAAGAGAAGGCACAGGACAGTTTTCTCTCGAAAGGATATGTAAGAATACCACTTCATAAGGAAATACAGTTTTGCAGAGTAAAGACATATACGTACGCATTGGAAACTCTTTACGAGAAGAAATAACGCATAGTACAAAATTAGCTTGTATCTCCAAAACTACACGTTGTATCTCGAAAAGAATTGCTGTGGCGTGTACGTCTTAACATGTAGCATCTAAAGAGAACCAAAAGGAGAATTTTCTTTCGTCAAAATTTTTCAGAAAATCACGTTTTAAGGAAATCCCGCATCGTGCGAAATTATCTTGTTTTTCCTAAACAACACGTTGTAAGTCGAAAAGCTTTCATGTTGCGAGTATGTCTAAGTGTGTAGCCTCAAAAGAGAAGGCACAGGACAGTTTTCTCTCGAAAGGATATGTAAGAATACCACTTCATAAGGAAATACAGTTTTGCAGAGTAAAGACATATACGTACGCATTGGAAACTCTTTACGAGAAGAAATAACGCATAGTACAAAATTAGCTTGTATCTCCAAAACTACACGTTGTATCTCGAAAAGAATTGCTGTGGCGTGTACGTCTTAACATGTAGCATCTAAAGAGAACCAAAAGGAGAATTTTCTTTCGTCAAAATATTTCAGAAAATCACGTTTTAAGGAAATCCCGCATCGTGCGAAATTATCTTGTTTTTCCTAAACAACACGTTGTAAGTCGAAAAGCTTTCATGTTGCGTGTATGTCTAAGTGTGTAGCCTCAAAAGAGAAGGCACAGGACAGTTTTCTCTCGAAAGGATATGTAAGAATACCACTTCATAAAGAAATACAGTTTTGCAGAGTCAAGACATATACGTACGCATTGGAAACTCTTTACGAGAAGAAATAACGCATAGTACAAAATTAGCTTGTATCTCCAAAACTACACGTTGTATCTCGAAAAGAATTGTTGTGGCGTGTACGTCTTAACATGTAGCATCTAAAGAGAACCAAAAGGAGAATTTTCTTTCGTCAAAATTTTTCAGAAAATCGCGTTTTAAGGAAATCCCGCATCGTGCGAAATTATCTTGTTTTTCCTAAACAACACGTTGTAAGTCGAAAAGCTTTCATGTTGCGTGTATGTCTAAGTGTGTAGCCTCAAAAGAGAAGGCACAGGACAGTTTTCTCTCGAAAGGATATGTAAGAATACCACTTCATAAGGAAAGACAGTTTTGCAGAGTAAAGACATATACGTACGCATTGGAAACTCTTTACGAGAAGAAATAACGCATAGTACAAAATTAGCTTGTATCTCCAAAACTACACGTTGTATCTCGAAAAGAATTGTTGTGGCGTGTACGTCTTAACATGTAGCATCTAAAGAGAACCAAAAGGAGAATTTTCTTTCGTCAAAATTTTTCAGAAAATCACGTTTTAAGGAAATCCCGCATCGTGCGAAATTATCTTGTTTTTCCTAAACAACACGTTGTAAGTCGAAAAGCTTTCATATTGCGTGTATGTCTAAGTGTGTAGCCTCAAAAGAGAAGGCACAGGACAGTTTTCTCTCGAAAGGATATGTAAGAATACCACTTCATAAGGAAATACAGTTTTGCAGAGTAAAGACATATACGTACGCATTGGAAACTCTTTACGAGAAGAAATAACGCATAGTACAAAATTAGCTTGTATCTCCAAAACTACACGTTGTATCTCGAAAAGAATTGCTGTGGCGTGTACGTCTTAACATGTAGCATCTAAAGAGAACCAAAAGGAGAATTTTCTTTCGTCAAAATTTTTCAGAAAATCACGTTTTAAGGAAATCCCGCATCGTGCGAAATTATCTTGTTTTTCCTAAACAACACGTTGTAAGTCGAAAAGCTTTCATGTTGCGAGTATGTCTAAGTGTGTAGCCTCAAAAGAGAAGGCACAGGACAGTTTTCTCTCGAAAGGATATGTAAGAATACCACTTCATAAGGAAATACAGTTTTGCAGAGTAAAGACATATACGTACGCATTGGAAACTCTTTACGAGAAGAAATAACGCATAGTACAAAATTAGCTTGTATCTCCAAAACTACACGTTGTATCTCGAAAAGAATTGCTGTGGCGTGTACGTCTTAACATGTAGCATCTAAAGAGAACCAAAAGGAGAATTTTCTTTCGTCAAAATTTTTCAGAAAATCACGTTTTAAGGAAATCCCGCATCGTGCGAAATTATCTTGTTTTTCCTAAACAACACGTTGTAAGTCGAAAAGCTTTCATGTTGCGTGTATGTCTAAGTGTGTAGCCTGAAAAGAGAAGGCACAGGACAGTTTTCTCTCGAAAGGATATGTAAGAATACCACTTCATAAGGAAATACAGTTTTGCAGAGTAAAGACATATACGTACGCATTGGAAACTCTGTATGAGAAGAAATAACGCATAGTACAAAATTAGCTTGTATCTCCAAAACTACACGTTGTATCTCGAAAAGAATTGTTGTGGCGTGTACGTCTTAACATGTAGCATCTAAAGAGAACCAAAAGGAGAATTTTCTTTCGTCAAAATTTTTCAGAAAATCACGTTTTAAGGAAATCCCGCATCGTGCGAAATTATCTTGTTTTTCCTAAACAACACGTTGTAAGTCGAAAAGCTGTCATGTTGCGTGTATGTCTAAGTGTGTAGCCTCAAAAGAGAAGGCACAGGACAGTTTTCTCTCGAAAGGATATGTAAGAATACCACTTCATAAGGAAATACAGTTTTGCAGAGTAAAGACATATATGTACGCATTGGAAACTCTTTACGAGAAGAAATAAGGCATAGTACAAAATTAGCTTGTATCTCCAAAACTACACGTTGTATCTCGAAAAGAATTGTTGTGGCGTGTACGTCTTAACATGTAGCATCTAAAGAGAACCAAAAGGAGAATTTTCTTTCGTCAAAATTTTTCAGAAAATCACGGTTTAAGGAAATCCCGCATCGTGCGAAATTATCTTGTTTTTCCTAAACAACACGTTGTAAGTCGAAAAGCTTTCATGTTGCGTGTATGTCTAAGTGTGTAGCCTCAAAAGAGAAGGCACAGGACAGTTTTCTCTCGAAAGGATATGTAAGAATACCACTTCATAAGGAAATACAGTTTTGCAGAGTAAAGACATATACGTACGCATTGGAAACTCTTTACGAGAAGAAATAACGCATAGTACAAAATTAGCTTGTATCTCCAAAACTACACGTTGTATCTCGAAAAGAATTGTTGTGGCGTGTACGTCTTAACATGTAGCATCTAAAGAGAACCAAAAGGAGAATTTTCTTTCGTCAAAATTTTTCAGAAAATCACGTTTTAAGGAAATCCCGCATCGTGCGAAATTATCTTGTTTTTCCTAAACAACACGTTGTAAGTCGAAAAGCTTTCATGTTGCGTGTATGTCTAAGTGTGTAGCCTCAAAAGAGAAGGCACAGGACAGTTTTCTCTCGAAAGGATATGTAAGAATACCACTTCATAAGGAAAGACAGTTTTGCAGAGTAAAGACATATACGTACGCATTGGAAACTCTTTACGAGAAGAAATAACGCATAGTACAAAATTAGCTTGTATCTCCAAAACTACACGTTGTATCTCGAAAAGAATTGTTGTGGCGTGTACGTCTTAACATGTAGCATCTAAAGAGAACCAAAAGGAGAATTTTCTTTCGTCAAAATTTTTCAGAAAATCACGTTTTAAGGAAATCCCGCATCGTGCGAAATTATCTTGTTTTTCCTAAACAACACGTTGTAAGTCGAAAAGCTTTCTTGTTGCGTGTATGTCTAAGTGTGTAGCCTCAAAAGAGAAGGCACAGGACAGTTTTCTCTCGAAAGGA